>NC_083109.1:27977662-28299086 GCF_949774975.1 Lagenorhynchus albirostris
AAGCATCTAGAAGAAAGCTTGGAAAGGAGGGGTGGCGTCTATGAATTCTGCTCACATGCCTGTCTCTTTTATCAGGAAAGAAAATATCTTTCCCAGAACCCACCCAGCAGCTTACCCTAACAACCCACTGGGCAGACATGGGCCACATGGCCACTCTAGTAGGTAAGGAAAGTGGGAATGCCAGGATTAGGCTTTTATCTTCAGCCTCCCTAGTGGGAGGCAGCAAAGGAAGAGAAGGTAAGAACTGGCTCCTGCAATCAATCCACAGAGTCTATCTTTCTACCTCAGAGTTTTTGTGAAAACTTGGATTTGCTGGTAGCACTCTGAAGGGCACAGTCTACTTTTATTGTTATTCACGACCTATTAAGAGAAATCAATATTGGAAGAGAAACATAATACTTTGCATTTGTTCAACAACAGACTTTTCAAAGGTGGAGAGAAAAGCTATTACTGACTAGGCACAGCCCAGGTCCCCAAGACCATGCTGAGTGCCTGACCTGCAAATCCATTTCCTCCCCCGGTGACCTCTTCAATCAGGCTGAAACAGCCTCTGCTGAACCACCCAGGGTCTCCATGCTGCCAAGTCCTGTGCTCATCTTCCTGCTGTTACATTATTTGAATCCCCCTAAGCATTCATGTTATTTCATCGACCAGTTAATTGCTCTCCCCTTGATACATGATCCTATTTGGGCTTCTGTAGTCTCATAGGCCTGGCTGCTCCTCCTTCACCAGGTTTCTCAATTCAGACTGACTCAGGACTCACCTGTGCGCTCTTCTCCTCTTATCCCCCACCTCCACTCCATCTATCCCAGGGCTTCTCAGAGCCTAGCTTGGATCAGCCTCACCTGGAGGGCTTGTTAACACACAGGGCACTGGGTGTCACCCCCGCAGTGTCTGATTCCATAGGCCTGCGGTGAAACCCGAACATTTGTATTTCTAACCAGTTCCAGGTGATGGTGATGATGCTGGTCCTGGGACTCCACCTGGAGAACCAGTCACTATCTCAGCCAGGATTCAGAGCCATGGTTCTCAGCCTTGGCTACATATTGGAATCACCTGGGGAGCCTGAACATACTGGTGCCTGGGTCCCAACCCCACAGAGATTCTGATTTTAATAGACTGTGTTGTATCTTGAGCACCTGGAGTTTATAAACCTCCTTTGGTGATCCCACTGTGCACCCCCTGTGCAGCCAAAGTTGAGAACCACTGGTTTGGATACTACATGAATGCTGATGACTCCCAGCTTTATTTCTGCTTCCCAGACTTGTCCTTGAGTTTCAGCCCAGCATACCCAATTACTCACGCAAAATATCCACTGGGATGACTCACAAATGTCTCAGCATTAACACATCCAAAGTGGAAGTCTGAATCTTTACTTCCAAACATGCTACTTCTCTATCTTCTCCATCTCTGCAGACAGCAATTACATCCCTCTTATTGCTCAGGCTAAAAATCTTGGAGTTATCCTTGATATATCTCACCCCTTTAGGTCCCAAAGTGCAATCTTTCAGCATTCCCTGCTGGTTTCACCTCCGCAGCATATCCTCCAGTTCTCCTCTTCCTTCACCTGCACTGCGAACTCCTGGGTCAGGATACTATCAGCTCTTCCTTGGGTTGTCTTTGCAGCATCCTGACCATACCCCTACTTCCTCTCTTCACTCCCTCGCCAATGCATCCTCCACATAGCAATCAGAATGATCTCTGAAAATCATAAACCAGACCATGACATACCCTCTATTTAAAGTCCTACAACACTTCTTCCCCTTGACATAAAATATAAGCTCTTGTCCCCCTCTTAAACTGATTTATTCCACTCTTTCCCTGGCTTACAGGCTCCAACCGTACTGGCCTCCCTTCTGTTCCTTAAACACATGCAGTCATTTCTTGCATTTGCTGTTCCATTTGTATTTGCTGTTCCGTTCACCTGGACTTCTATTTCCCTGGGTCTCTGCTTGGCCAGCTTCTTCTCATCATTCAGGTCTAAGCATCACATCTGTGGAAAGAATAACCCTGATCCATCTGTTATTCTTTTTCTTTTTAAAGTCTTTTTTTAGCTTTATTGAGGTATAAATGACAAAAATTGTATATATTTAAGGTGCACAATGTGATGATTTCATATAAATATATACTGTGACATGATCACTGCAATCAAGCTAATTGGCATTCATTACCTCACGTAATTACCTTTTTCCGCCTTTTAATCCTCCCTCCCTACTCCCCTCTGGCAACCCCATTTGTCCTCTATGAGTCTATTTCTGTTTTTTTGTGTTTGTTCATTTGTTCTGTTTTTTAGATTCCACATATAAGTGAAATCACACAGTATTTGTCTTTCTCCGTCTGACTTATTTCAGTTAGCATGATGCCCTCAAGGTCCATCTATTTTGTTGCATATGGCAAGATTTCATTATTTTTTATGGCTGAGTAGTATTGCATTGTGTATATATAGCACATCTTTATCCATTCATCTGTTGATGGACACTTATGTTGCTTCCATATTTTGGCTATTGTAAATAATGCTGCAATGAACATAGGGGTGCATATATCTTTTTGAATTAGTGTTTTGGTTTTCTTTCATCAATGTCTTACAGTTTTCCAAGTACAGGTCTTTTACCTCCTTAGTTATATTTATTCCTAGGTATTTTATTCTTTTTGATGCAATCATAAATGAAATTGGTTTCTCAATTTCTCTTTCTGGTAATATGTTGTTAGTGTATAGAAACAAAACAGGTTTCTGTATATTAACTTTGTATCCTGCAACTTTACTGAATTCATTTATTAATTCTAATAGGTTTTTGGTGGTGTCTTTAGGATTTTCTATATATAGTATTATGTCATCTGCAGACAGTGACAGTTTTACTTCTTCCTTTGCAATCTGGATTCCTTTTATTTCTTTTTCTTGTCTAATTGCTGTGGCTGGGACTTCCAATACTATGTTGAATAAAATTGGCAACAGTGGATATCCTTGTCTTGTTCCTGATCTTAGAGGAAATGCTTTCAGTTTTTCACTGTTGAGTATGTATGGGTTTGCCATACATGGCCTTTATTACATCGAGGCATGTTCCCTCTATAACCACTTTATTGAGAGTTTTTTTTTAAGCATAAATCGATGTTGAATATTGTCAAAAGCTTTTTCTGCATCTATCGAGGTGATCATATAATTTTTATTCTTCAGTTTGTTAATGTGGTGTATCACATTGATTGATTTGTGGATATTGAAACTTCCTTACATCCCTGAGATAAATCCCACTTGGTCATGGTGTATGATCCTTTTATTGTATTTTTGAATTTGGTTTGCTAATATTTTGTTGAGGATTTTTGCATCTATGCTCATCCCTGATTTTGATATTTTTTGTTGTTCATTTTCTTTTTTGTGGTATCCTTGTCAGGTTTTGGTATCAGAGTAATGCTGGCCTCATAGAATGAGTTTGGAAACATTCCTCATTTTGCAGTTTTTTGGAATAGTTTGAGAAGGATAGGTATTAACTCTTCTTTAAAGGTTTGGTGGTATTCACCTGTGAAGCCATCTAGTCCTGGACTTTTGTTTGTTGGGAGTTTTTTTTTTTAATTACTGATTCAATTTCATTACTGTTAATTGGTCTATTCATATTTTCTCTTTCTTTCTGATTCAATCTTGTGAGATTATACATTTCTAGAAATTTGTCCATTTCTTCTAGGCTATCCATTTTATTAGCATTTAAATGTTCATAGTAATCTCTTATGATTCTTCTATGATATTTCTATGGTGTCAGTTGTAACTTCTCCTTCATTTCTGATTTTATTAATTTGGGTCCTCTCTCTTTTTTTCATGATGAGCCTGGCTAAAGATTTATCAAATTTTTTAATCTTTTCAAAGAATCAGCTCTTAGTTTCGAGTTTTCTTTTTTCTCGAGGCAGGCTTGTATTGCTATAAACTTTCCTCTTACAACTGCTTTTGCTGCATCCCATAGGTTTTGGATTGTTTTGTTTTAATTTTCATCTGTCTCCAGGTATTTTTCAATTTCCTCTTTGATTTATTCAGTGACTCACCAGTTGTTTAGTAGCATATTGTTTAGCCATCACATGTTTGTGTGTTCTGCAATTTTTTTCTCACAGTTGATTTATAGTCTCATACCACTCTGGTCAGAAAAGATCTTGATATGATTTCAATCTTCTTAAATTTGTTGAGACTTGTTTTTTGGTCTAACATGTGATCTGTCCTGGAGAATGTTCCATGTGCACTTGAAAAGAATGTGTATTCTGCTGGCTTTGGATGGAATGTTCTATAGATATCTATTAAGTCCATTTGACCTAATGTCATTTAAGGCCAGTGTTTCCTTATTGATTTTCTGTCTGTATGATCTGTCCATTGATATCAGTGAAGTGTTAAATTAAAGTCCCCTACTTTTATTGTGTTACTGTCAATTTCTCCCTTCATGTTTGATAGTATTTACTTTATGTATTTAGGTGCTCCTGTGTTGGGTGCATATATATTTACAATTGTTATATCTTGTTTTTGGATCAATCCCTTTATCATTATGTAATGTCTTTCTTTGTCTCTTGTTACAGTCTTTGTTTGAAAGTCTATTTTGTCTTGTGTAAGTATGCTACCCTAGCTTTCTTTTCACTTCCATTTGCATAGAATATCTTTTTCCATCCCCCCACTTTCAGTTTGTGTATGTCTTTAAATCTGAATGCAGCATATATATGCATCTTGTTTTTATCCATTCAGCCACTCTGTCTTTTGATTGGAGCACTTAGTCCATTTACATTTAAAGTAATTATCAATAGACATGTACTTATTGCCATTTTGTTCATTGTTTTCTGGTTGTTTTTATATTTCTTCTTTGTTCCTTTTTCTTCTTTTGCTCTTTTCCCTTGTGACTATCTTGCTGTTATGTTTGGATTCCTTTCTCTTTGGGATGTGTGTGTGTGTGTGTGTGTGTGTTATAGATGTTTGATTTGTGCTTACCATGAGGTTCATATATAGCAACCTGTATATATGGGATTCTGTTAAGTTGATGACCTCTTAAGTATGAACACATTCTAACAACCCTTCATTTTTACTCCTTCCCCCAACATTTAATGTTTTTGAGATCATATGTTACATCTTTTGGTTTTGTGTATCCCTTAACTGCTTATTGTGGATAAGATGATTTTACTACTTTTGTCTTTTAACCTTCCTACGAGCTTTATAAGTCATTGATCTACTACCTTTACTATATATTTGCCTTTGCCAATTAGATTTTTCTTTTCATAATTTTCATATTTCTAGTTTTGGTCTTTTCTTTTCCACTTAGAGAGTCCCTTTAACATTACTTGTAAAGCTGGCTATTGGTGCTGAACTCTTGTAGCTTTTGTTTATCTGTAAAACTCTTTATCTCTCCTTCAAATCTGAATGATAGCCTTGCCAGGTAGAGTATTCTTGGTTGTAGGTTTTTTCCTTTCACCACTTAAAATATATTATGCCCCCCTTTCTGGCATGCAAAATTTCTGCTAAAAACTCCCTGATAGTCTTATGGGAGTTTCCATGTATGTAAATAATTTATTTCCCCTTGTTGCTTTTAGATTCTCTCTTTAACTTTTGCCGTTTTAATTACAATGTGCCTTGGCGTGGATCTTTTTGGGTTCATCTTGAGCTTCCTAGACTTGGATGTCTGTTTCCTTTCCAGGTTAGGGAGGTTTTCTGCTATTATTTCTTCAAATAAATTCTCTGCACCTTCCTCTTTCTCTTCTCCTTCTAGGGCCCCTATAATGCAAATGTTAGTATGCTTGATATTACCTCAGAGCTCTCTTAAACTAATCTCATTTTTAAAAATTCTTTTTCCTTTTTTCTTTTCAGCTTGGCTGTTTCCACTACTCTGTCTTCCAGTTTGCTGATCTGTTCCTCTGTATCATCTAATCTACTGTTGATTACTTCTAGTGTATTTCTAAATTTCAGATATTGTATTCTTCAGCTCTGTTGATTCTTTATATTTTCTAGCTCTTTGTTAAACTTCTCACTGTGTTCATCCATTCTTCTCCTGAGTTCATTAAACATCTTTATGATCATTAGCTTGAACTCTTTATCAGGTAGATTGCTTAGGTACTCTTCACTTAGCTCTTCTTCTGATGTTTTATCTTGTTCCTTCATTTGGAACATATTCTTCTGTTGCCTCATTTTGCCTTATTCTCTGGTTTTATTGCTATGCATTAGGTAGGTTGGTTACATTTCCCAATATTGGAGAAGTGGCCTTGTTTGGGAGATATCCTATGGGACCCAGCAGCATTCTCCCCCTGCTCACCAGAGCTATATGCTCTAGAGGTGCCCCCCTATGTGGGCTGTGTGGGCCCTTCTGTTGTGGCAGGGCCAACTACCGTGGTCATGCTGGTAGGTGGGGCTATCCATTGGCCTGGTTGACTGACAGTTCCTGCCTCATGTGGAGGCTACTGGCTTACTGGTGGGCAGGGCCAAGTCCCGGGGTAGCTGGCTGGGTTACCCATGGGGGCCTTGGGGCTGTTGCCAGGTGCTTATGAGCAGGTCAGTGCTCCTGAATGGCTGGATGGTCACCCTGGGGGGCAGGTAAGCCCCTGGTACTAATCAGCTAGAGGGAGGACTCCAAAATGGTGCTTCTAAGCACCAGTGTCCTCATGGTAGAATGGGCTCCCCAAAATGACTGCCACCAGGGTCTATGTCCCCAGGGGAGTCTAAGATGCCTCCTGCCTCTCCAGGAGGCTCTCCAAGATCAGCTAGTGGGTCTGACCTAGGCTCCTTTCAAATTACTTGCCTCTGTACTGGGTCTCAGAGCAAGTGAGATTTTGCATGCACACCCTAAGGATGGAGTCTCTGTTTCCTACAACCCTCTGGCTTTCCTGTACACAATCCCTGCTGGCATTCAAATCAAGACATTATGGGGGGCTCACCTTCCCAGTATAGGATCCCCAGGCTGGGGAGCCCAATGAGGGGCTTGGACCCCTTGCTCCTCGGGAAAACCCCTACAATTGTGATTATCCTCCCAGTTTTGAGTTGCCTACCCAGTATTGTGGGTATTTACTATATATACCACATCTCTGCCTCTCTTACCTGTCTTGTTGTGGTTCCTTCTTTATGTCTTTAGTTGTGGAATATCTTTTCTGTTAGTCTTCGGGTCATTCTCATCAATAGTTGGTCTGTAAACAGTTGTAATATTGGTGCACCTGTTGGAGGAGGTGAGCTCAGCTTCTTCCTACTCCACCATCTTGGCCACCTGTTATTCTTTATCATCACACTTTATATTCTTCTCAGCCCCTAAGAGTCTGCAATTATTTGCTTTGTAAATTTACTGGTTCATTGTCTTTCCGACTAGACTATGAGCTCCTTGAGGGCAGGAACCATGTCTGTCTTGTTCAAGGCTAGAGCCTCAGTACCCAGAAGAGGGAATGAGACTTAGTGGGTGCTCAAAAAATATTTGGGGAGGGAGGAAGGGAGGGGAAAAAAGGGAGGGGAGAGAGAGAGAGAGAAATGGGGGGAAGGAGAAAGGAAGGTCTGGCAATTCTCAGAGCACATGAACTACCCACTACCCCTCACTTGCTTCCACCCAAGAGATGGTTCAGATCAGAGATTAGATCTCAAGCCTCCAACTTGGTAGCTCAGAACTGCTTTTACTAGAGAAACAGAATATACAGGTAGCAGAAGTGAAATGTGTAAATGCCTGTAAGTTCTTTGAAAGCAGTGACCACAGTTTGTTTACTCTTTTCACTGGTGTGCTGGTGTGTGCACAGACCCTGACCTTGAGTGGGTGTTCAATACATGTTCCATGAATGATTTGAATGGCTTTTACCTGAAGGAACTCTAAGATAGTCTTGTCTTGGTTTCCCCTTTAAATGAGGCAAGCAGTTCTGATATCCACTTCCACAGGACTGCTGCCAACCTTAGAAATTCATCCTGGAAGAAAGGACTGGCAGTCACTTCCAGTTGATGGGGATTCTCAGCTGCCCTGGCTACACCTGCAGCCCTGCCCTTCCTAGGTGACTCCAGTGGACTGGCCTCTCCCAGCAGCTGGAGCATATCCTTAGTTATGAGTACTCTGCAGGAAGATGTCTAACTGCCCTTGCTAGCACATAGTTAATCCACCAGGAGGCTTCCTCTAATTAAAACCAAAACCACAATTATAGCTGTGCTAAAGCATATGCACATGGTGCTGCTTAAAAGGAACAGATTTACAAGGTGTTAACAACTCCAGAGGCAGCCCTGTCCCAGCACCGGGTGCTACAAATCATCAAAATTGGAACCAAATGAGTCACTGGGGCTCAAGATACAATATGCTAAATATGGTCCTGCCACAGGGCCTTTGCATTTATGATTTATACTTAAATCATGGATTTAAGTATGGTTTATGATTTTCAATCCATTGCATTTTAATCTTAATTGACCCTCAAATTGTCTCATCTTTGGCCAGTAGGAACCTCTTGGCTCCTGAGTCCTTTTGACATATCTCCATTGGTTTTATATGTAGTAAAACATCTATGTAGTATGACAAAATATTCCAGGCTTTTGTTGTCCTCACTTCTTACCTCAGACCCAGAACAGCCATTTCTCCAAGGAGTCCTGGTTTCTTTCAATGGGAAATGGTAGTTCAAGACCACAATCTGAATGCTGGGAATGCTCATTGCTACTGGGCTAGTCATTATTTCTAGACCTTGTCAGTGGACAGAGCTGTAATAGCTCATGAGTTCATACTGGTACTTTCAATTCTAACTTAGAACTCAGGTTGTTTATTCAACTTCTTTATATTTGTATCTTTTTTCTTATGGACTGAGAATTCTAGTTCTTAATGTCACAGAGGATGATAGCAATAGTCCGTGATTAGTCATTTTCTTGACTTTGTTGCTATACACACAACAATCTTAGATTAATAATACTAACACTATTACCATTAATTATAATTACTGAGAAGAGATTTAAAATTTTTGCATAGGTGATCCCATTCCCGTCCCCATTTTTAACTTTACATTATTAGATAATAAATGTTTTAATACTATGTTCTCTTCTTTTCAACCATCACCTATCTTGGTTCTATAAGTAAGTATATATTAATGTTCACCACCAGTCTTTATTTTGACATCTCTCCACCATGTTCTTTTTTTTTTCCATATTAAAGTTTCCTTTATTTAAAAAAAGAAAACCAGGATTGCAAAGACAAGGCCTTAGGGAAATTGGCTACCAATAAAAATTGAAAAGAAAACTTAAATAATCATTTCAGAAATGGTTAACCATCTAAGTCTGGCAATGGTGTAGAAAATGGGCAGTTTCATAACTTGTTAATAGGAATGAAAATTATTACAGCATCTCTGAAGAAAAATGTGGCAATACATTATTAGTGTATTTGAACTTGCATACCTCTTGACTCAGCAATTCTCCCTCTGGAATCAAAGGGGAAGGGGCCTTTAGGCATACAAAGATAAACCATGTTCATTTTTGTTGTCTGAAGCTCATTTTCTAATAGATTCTTCAGGAAAGACTCATGGAAACAATATTCTCTAAGTTCCTGTGTGTGGATAATAGTTTGTGTCCTTTGCATTTGAAAGTCAGTTTTGATGGATACAAAATCCTTGGTTATCACTTTCTTTCCTCCAGTATTTTAAATATGTTGCTCTATTTCATTTGACCATAAAGTAGTGCTTTCAAAAAAAAATATGATGACAACCTTATATTTTTTCTTTATGTAAGGACTCTTTTTGCCTGATACCCAATTTTTCTTTATTTTTCTTTAAAGTCTAGGAATTTTACTGCAACATGTCTTGGTCAGTTGAGGTCAATATTATCAAGTATGTAATGTTCTCTTTCAATATATAATTTCAAAAAAAAATTTTTTTGCTTCAAGATAGTTTTCTTGAATTGTAGTTTTTAGTATTTATTCTCTTTAGGTTTTTTTTTTCACTTGATTTTCTCTTTTAGATACTTCTGTTATCCATATGATGTATCTTCTTTGCCTACCAATGTATGTCATTTTCTCTTGAAATGTTTTATGCTTTTCTTCATATCTTTTTGATTGTTTAGGAACTTTCTCCCTTCTCTCAAGGTATTATATATTGTGTTGATTCACTCTATTCCTTCTGGTTAAGACTTTATTTTTTAATGGTGTTTCTTTTATTTCTAAATATAATTTCTGAGTTTTTCCTAATTCTTTTAGGTCATTTGGAAATAGTACATTGCATTTCTAGTCTACTTTATAAATATGTTTCTCTGGAATGCTTTCATTATCTGTAGGGATGTTATTGTCCATATTCCTTTTTATTTTAAAACGTTTATTATTTTTTTTTTAAACAATAATTTTCTGTGGGATTTGACCTTGACCTTGATAGTTTTCTAAGGCTCATTTTTATGTTAAATTAGTTTACCTGAACATTTGGAAGGAGGCCATTTAGAATATACTCACAGTTCAGGGGCACTTTTCTAAATTCTTAGAGCTCCCTTTTTTGTTGTTTTTAATGTCCAGAAACATGGTTGCTTTCTGAGATATTCTGGCTCTATTGCTCTCTCCTGCTTTAGTCAGGGCCTGCTTTTTCCTTCATCTCAATCATCTCTGTCCTGCTCAATTTTGAATACCTGTTGGCTCTGGGGCTTATCCCCTTTTCAGGTCTGTCAGACACAGGCTGCCTAACTTGGCTTCCTCTGGCACAGACTTGATATCCATAAATTTTGTGACTGTTGATGGTTTCCCCACAGTGTACTTAGAGTTAAAGGGAACACTTTGTTACTTAGTTTTGCTATAAATGTTGTCCATGGGTTTTGGCTTGCTATCTATCTGCTCTATTTTCATGTGGGAGTTTAGGAAGATCCAAAGATGAACTGTGCTTCTATCATTACTGCCATCTTCCCAGAATTTTCCCAAAAACTTTCAATTTAGATTGGATCGAATTCACTAGGCTGTAAGGTAAGCACAAAAAACAGGAGGCGGAAGAGGTGGTGGTGGTGGTGTTTCCTATTGCTGCTGTTGTTGCTATTGTTTTTAAATATAGAATTTTAAATGTTTTCAAGTTGTCAACATTTAACAATGGCAAGATTTCAACTACACGTTCAGATTTCTGACTTCTCTAGAAAAACCGAAGTTCTGGATACAGTGGGCCTACATTTCAATATGGCAACACTGGACTGGACGGCACAATGCTGACCCCATTCAGAGGGTACGTGTGCTCTCCAGCTTGCTGCAGCCCCATTCCAGCTTGCTTCACTTACTTATGTTATGTGTTTGGCCCCATAGGCTTTTGAGTTTACAACCTCTGTACTATGGGGACTCCGGGTGTATTCATTTCTTACAGCTGCTTGTAACAAAGTACTACAAACTGGGTGGCTTAGAACAACAGAAGTTTATTGTCTCACATTCTGGAGACCAGAGGTCTGAAAGCAAGGTGTCAGCAGTCATGCTCCCTTTGAAGGTGCTAGGGCAAAACCTGTTCTAGTCTTCTCTCCTAGGTTCTGGCAGTTCCTTGGCTTGTGGTAGCAAACTCCAGTCTTTACATGGTGTTCTACCTGTGTGCATGTTCTACCTTTGTCCAAATTGCCATTTTTGTAAGAACACTTACATATTGGATAGGGGCCCACCCTACTCTAGTATAATCTCACCCAAATAAGGTCATATTCTGAAGTACTTAGGGTTAAGACTTCAAAATGTGAGTTTGGAGTGGCGGAGAGAGGGGGGACACAGTTCAACCCACAATACTGGGTTTCTACAGTTTCTCTTTGGGAGAAAAATCCATGGGCCCCAAGGTCCCTAGAGGCCCCAGAAAAATTCAAACCCAAGCCCACGTCTCTCTGAGTATTTGCAGGGGAACAGGTTCCCATTGAGAGTGGTTAGACACTATCTGTGTTTCTCCAAGACTATTTTGAGGGCCCCTAATCAGCCTGCTTCAAAACCAAATGGGGAGAAATCTCCAAATGAAACTGGTAAGGGAGAGAGAGCAGGCTGATATGAGCAGCTTTCTTTTCCAGTGAAGTCTGAGCCCACACTGAAATTAGTCTCACGTCATTTACTTTTCTTACATACAGGGAATAGCCCATGGAATTCAAACCCAGAAAGGGCAAGGGATCCAGCCAGGGTCACAGAGAGCAATGAGGGGAGATGGACCCCCGTGGATCCACACACTCCAGAGTCATCACATAATACGAATCAGCCTCAAAGTATGAATTCTAGAAGAGAGCTTTGGCAGGGCCATCCTAGACAGATCTGTGACCTTGATGATGTTTGTTTCAAACAATCCCTACTTCCCCAAGTTCATCATCCAGCTGAACTGCCCAGATGTGCCCTCTGCCACAGTTGGACACAATTCTGAGGTACTGTATCACCATGGTATGGTTTTGGCCAGATCCACCCAAAACTGCATTTTCATTGACTCCATATTTTTTAGATTCCTTTTTTCTGTATGTAAATAAATATTTTAAAATACATTTAAGAAGATATACTTAAATTTTGAAAAATCACATCACAACTATAAATGGAAAAGCAACATCTATCTCTTGTTATGACTAGAAGGTATCTAACAAGTAAATAATGTTATTAAATTCTCGCTAGATACGCTTGCCTACCTGAAAAATTTGAACCTGAGGAATGTTCTCTGTTTAAAAAATGATTAGTGTCAGAGAGGTGCTGAAGATATACTACCTCCTGAGACTTTCTTTTTAAAGATATCAGAAGGACTAATGAAGAATTAGAAATGGAATAACACTCCCTCAGTGTAATTCAGTGCTTTTCAGAGTCCTGCCTAGGTCCCCTTGGGTACACCCATGGTGCTCCATCCACACTTGAATGGGAGCTGACACAGTGGAGAAAGAACTGGAGGAAGAATTCATTGGTGCCATTAACTCTCTTCCCTATATCAATCAGCAGTTGGTGTATGACAACCACCCCAAAGCTCAGTTGCTTGAATCATTTATTACTGTAGCTCATGCATTTGTGGGTCAGCTGACTCTGTTCATTTTGACTGGGCTTGATCATGTGACTGTGGATTGGTTGGGAGTTTGCTCAAGGCTGGATTTGGCCAGCTGCTTGGCTGGGGCAGCTCTGCTCAGTGTTTCTCACTTTTGTCCTGTGGGAGCCCAGACACATTCTTCTCGTAGTGATGGCAAAAACACAAGGCAGCAGGTGAAAACATGAGAGGCTTTGTAAGACCTAGGCACACTCTCATTTCTGCTTCATCTTATTGGCCAAAACAATTTACATGGCTTAGTGTAGAGTCACCTCTTTTGTAGGAGGAACTGCAAATGGCATAGATACAGAGAGAGGTAAAGAACTGGGGCCAATGATACAACTTCCCACAATAATGCAATTGTTTGCATTATTTTTACCAATTTTGCCACTTGTAAGATAATGACATCATACTATAGTTATCAGCATTTCAGCCTTTTCACCCTGAGGGCCTTTTAAAATTTTTTCTCCACAGGTCCAAATTCTGAAAGGTTTTTATGTCTTAAGTAAACTGCATTTATTAAGGTGCAATATCTGTTAGGTTTTTGAAATAGTACTGTCTTCTGGGACCTCAATTTTTTTTTTTTTTTTTTTTGTGGTACACGGGCCTCTCACTGTTGTGGCCTCTCCCGTTGCGGAGCACAGGCTCCGGACGCACAGGCTCAGCGGCCATGGCTCACGAGCCCAGCCGCTCCGCGGCATGTGGGATCTTCCCAGACTGGGGCACGAACCCGTGTCCCCTGCATTGCCAGGCGGACTCTCAACCACTGCGCCACCAGGGAAGCCCTGGGACCTCAATTTTGAAACTACTAGATTAGGTTCCCTTTACATATCTAACATTCCATTTATTCCAAGATTCTACAAAACTATTAAGCAATTATTCTATGATTCTTTGCTTTTAAAATATTTAAGAATCTAGTATTTTTTTTGTTATATACTTTTAGGACTCAAAAACTAGGCAATGAAACTTCATTTCCAGAGAGTCTGCGTATGTATTTTTAAGATTCTCTGATTTTCTTCTAAGATTCAAAGACTTTATGTGCTAGCACAACTTAAAATATTAACTGAAGTGTTTTCCCTTGCATTTTTAAATGTCTTTTGTCCTGTTTCCTCATGCAGGATAAAGTCTGTTTTAGTGAAAGTTCCATGTGCACTTGAAAAGAATTCTGCTGTTTTTAGGTAGTCTATAAATGCCAGTTAAATATAGTTGTTTAATGGTGTTGTTCATCCTATATTCTTGCTGATTCTATGTTTAGTAATTCTATTGATTACTGAGAGAGCTGTACTGAAGTCTTCAACAATAATTGTGGATTTGTCTATTTTACCTTTTAGTTCTATTTGCTTCCTGTATTTTAAAGCTTTTTGGGGGATGCATGCATACACACTTTAGGATTGTTTTGTCTTCTTAGTGAATAGATCCACTTATCATTATTTAATGTTTCATTTTACCCCTAGTAATCTCTTGGCTCTGAAATTCACTTTGATATTAAGGTAGTCACTCTGGCTTTCTTGCAACTAGTGCTGGCACAGTATATAATTTTCATCCTTTCAATTTTAACCTGCCTATATAATCATATTTAAACTGAATTTCTTATAGACAACATATAGTTGGGTCATTTTAAAAAATACATTTAGGCTGTCTATAACTTTTGATTAGTATGTTTAGACCATTTACATTTAATGTACTTATTATTGATATGTTTGGATTTAAGTCTACCATTTTATTATTTGTTTTCTGTTTGTTCACTCTATTTTTCATTCCACTGTTCTTCCTTTCCTGACTATTTTTGGGGGTTATTTGAACATGTTTTAGTATTCCACTTTAATTTATCTATTGTGTTTTTTACTATATCTCTTTATATAGTTATGCTTAGAGACTGCTCCATTGATTGCAATAGATGTACATACTTGTCACAGTCATTTAGAGTTAATATTTTATGACCTCAAGTGGAATGTAGACATCTTACCATCAGATATGTCTGTTCACCCTCCTCTCTTTATGTTACAGTTGTCTTATGTATTACATCTACATACATTAAAATTTCCATTATATAGATAATGTTCAGACAAATTTTCACTTATAGCTTTCAAATATATTTTAAAGAATGCAAGAGAAAAAGAATAGTCCATTATTTTTTACTCAGATATTTATCATTTTATGACCCATTATTACGATTTATGTTGCTCTTTCTTCATTTCTGATCTTCCAAGTTCCCTTCTGTTTCCTTCTATTTGGAGAATGTACTTTAGCAATTCTCTTAGAACAGGTTTGCTGGCTACGAGTCCTCTTAGTTTTCTTTCACTTGAGACTGACTTTATTTCACCTTCATTCCTGAAGTGTATTTTTGCTACATACAGAATTCTGAGTTGACAGTTCTTTTCTTTCAGCATTTTAAATATGTTACCCCACTTCCTTCTCATCTTCATGGCTTCTGCTGTCAAATCTTCAGCCAAAATGTAGGGGAAAAGTATTATAGAGAGTGTCAGTTAATAAAAATAGTGTTTTATTTTTCTGGATCTTGTATTGCTTATGGTATTTGTCAGCTTTAAAAATTTTTTGGTTTATTTTCATTTTCTTCTCTCATTCTAAATAAATATTCACATTTATGCCTAAATTTATATTCATAATTTTCTTTTATTTTTCTTAAAGAGGGTCATCCAAGATGGTATAAACTTTAGACTTCACAAAAACTAGATACTGTCCTGCTTCCACCCTCCACCTTTGCCCTCGATCCCTTCAAGGAGATGTCAAGGTGAACAAAAGGCACTGGCTAAGTCCCAGCTAGATTCCTCCTTCTTGGCCCAGTTCGGGAACTGAAAAATTCTTCAGGAGGTGCCTAGGCAGACAGCTCTGAGTAGCCCCTGCAGATTTCTGCAGGTCAGAGAATCAAGGTGAGACAGACACCTGACGCTGGCACAGGTGAGGCATCAAAAGCCAACAGTCTCAGCTGAAAATCAAAATGAGGAGGGCATAGCAGGAGCAGCAAGTGTGGCTGCAGGACTAGATATGTGAGATGTACGACTAGATGCTCCCTACATCTTGGGATTGTGTGATGCCCTCTAGATTTAAACATAACCCAGCAGGGAAGAAGAATATTAAACTGAGATTTCAACCTCAGTCTCTGCTCCTCCTCCCTTCTCCCATCTCTGCCCAGCCATCCAGGTCTCCCTACTGTTTCTCCCAGGACAGGCCAAGCACACTCCAGCCCAGCCTCAGGGCCTTTGGACTTCCCATTCCCTCACTCAGATGGACCCTTCCATCTGAGTCTTCATGGGCCTCACTCCCTCACATCTTCTAGGTCTCTGAATGAAGGTTACCTCATCAGGACACTTTCTGTGATCACCCTCTATAAAATAACACTCCTTCTCCATCACTACCTATCCCTTCCCTCTGCTGCATTTTTCATCAGAGCACTTATCACCACTTATGACATTCTATCATATATTTGTTTTTTTTTTTTTAATCCATCTCTTCCACTGGAATGCAAATTAAACTTAATGGTGGCAGAAGTTTTTATCCGACATATCATGGTAATATTCCTACTCCCTAATAAAAGGAAAATACCTAGTACATAGAGGCCTTTGATGAACACTTGTTGAATAAATTAATTATCTCCTACCTGTGTGAATGGAAGCTAATAAATTCAGTTTGTGCAAGGAAAAATAAAGTTATAGTTCCTGTACTATACATGGCCCGTCTTGTACATGGCCCGTCTATGCTTGGTGCTAAGACAGATTGACTTTTAAGAGTCTTGTTGGGTATAAGATTCTATAATCTGCCCTGTTTTTGTTTCTGAGTTTCTATAATACTGTGATTCTCTGTGTCTCTGTCAAGGATCTTGGAAATCCTGGCCTCAGTGGCTCCGGACAGCTCACCCTGAAATATAGAGCCGTATCTTAATGACTCCAAGATGTACAGGATAAGCCAAGGGCACCCAGCTTGATTTCACATAGCATTTCCAGCTTGGAGGGATAATTGGAAAGATTATCACCAGGAAATTGTTTACAGGACAAGCAAACTCCAGACACAGCCATCACCACCTCCAGCCCCCGCCTGGTTTTAATTTCACATAAATGGTTTTCTGAGCAGACAAAAGGGTAAAACCCTGCATGATTTGGTGGGTTTATGGGACAAAAAGAGGGTGCCCACAGACATCAGGGATGTCCCAGCCATCATGGGAAAGGAAAAGGTCCTGAGACAATGGGCACGCCACAAGGCAATAGGATGGCTCAGTCCCAGGGCCAGCACTCCCACATGCCCATTGAGACAAGGCAGGTGACCTAAACAAGCAAAGACAGCCAGATGGAGGCCAAGGTAGACAGGACATCTGTATCACTTCTCAAGAGGGCAACTCTGACTAATTTTTACCAATCAGGCATGCCAGGGTGGCCAGATTTTCTGATTTCTCTTTAAAAGCCAAAAACCTAATTTTGTACATGGAATCTCCCAATTTTAAATGTTGGTAACAGAATCAAAAATTTTAAAAGCACGATTTTCTAGTTAATATTTCCACCTAACAAGTAACTCCAAATTCAGTGACGTAAAGCAACCATTTCATTACGTCCATGTATCCTTTGCGTCAAAAGTCTGGACAGGGCACTGTGGGGACAACTTGACTTTGCTCCATGGTGTCTGGGGTTTCAGCTAGGAAGATTCAAATGGCTGGGGCTAGAATCATCTGGAGGCTTCTCTGCTGGTGCCTGGGCTGGGATGACTCAAAGGCTGGGACTGTTCATTGGAGCGAGTGCCTACATGTGGCTTCTCCATGTGGCCTGGCCTTCTCACAGCATGTGGTTGGGTTCCAAGACAGAGTATCCAGAGAGTGAGCACTGCAAGAGAGCCAGGTAGAAGCTGCATGACCTTGTATGATTTAGCCTCTGGTCCCATAGTGTTATTCCAAGATACGCTACTGGTCAAAGCAGCCACAGACCCACCTGGATTCAAGGGAAGGGGTATACAGACCCTACCTCTTGAGGGAAGGAGTATCAAAGAATTTGCAGCCATTTATAAAAACACCATACACCTGTGGTCTTGCCAAATGGGTCTGCAGGCTGGGTTTGGGCAGCCAAAGGGCAGAAGTGAATAAAAGATCCAGCTCATACAGTGAGGTGAAGACCAGCAGTGACATCCCAGAGCACAGATATGAGCGTGGAGTCAAGAGCAGACGGGTGCCTGCCTGGGTGGGCTTCCCCTGCAAAGCACAGCCACCTGAGACCTCTGGTCCAGACCCCAATCCATGCACCATCACAGTGTCTGCTTACGGCCACCCTTTCCCCTGTCCACAGACTTGGGCTGATCTCAAGCTACTGCCTGACCCCAGAATGCACCCTCGGCATGGCCAAGGCATCCACTTCCTCATGGACCCAGAACCCCAAACCCTTCCCCTTCCTCTTCCTCTCTAGGAGAATCTTTCTTTAAGCCCTTGGACATTAAAAACTGATCCTACCCTTTTCCTGAGCAATCTGACTTAAGTGCTTGCTGTGGGCCCAAGTTCTCCCAAGGGGAAATGCCTTCATTACCATCCTCTCAAAGGCGATCCCCAGAGGAGTGCACGGAAGTGGGTGTGCAAGGGATGAGTGAGCATGGACTTTCTGCCAAGCACTGTGCTGGCCTCTTTACACCCGTTCTTTCTTGTAATACTCACAATGACCTTGTGAAGCAATTGTTCCCATTTAAGAGATGAGCAAACCAAGTTTCACAGAAAGTACATAACTTGTCCAGGGTCACCTAGGCAAGTGGGTGGGTTCATACCAGTTGGAACCATGGGATTGACTCTGAAGCACAGGAATGCAGGACAAGAGAAGACCAGCCTATTTAGAATGGAGGAGGTGGGTTAGGGAGGAATCAGGTAGGCCAGGTGGGACCAGACTATGAAGAGCCTTGTAAGCCCCACAAAGACTCCTCAACTTGATGAATCAGGCAGCAGGGAACCATTCAAAGTTCTTGAGCTGAGGGGTGACTCTACTAATTAAGGCCAGTGATGATGCAAGCAATTCCTTACAAAGTGTTTTATTTTGCAGATCTTTTTTCTGTGCATTTCCTCATTTGATTCCCACCCATGTGGTTGGGCTCCCCACTTGCCATATAAGCAAAGTAAGAGTCCTAGAAATTATAATATGCCAAAAGTGCTAGTGGCAAAGCCAAAACCAGAATGTAGGTCTCCTGTCTCCATACCCTAGTCGGTGAGGGGCAGTGGGAACTGCGTTGTACTGTGGAACATCTGCCATTCTGGCCACCTAGCATCACTTCCCCTTAGCCCCTCCTTCCCTTTTGGAATCTCTCCCTTCCACCTCTCACTCCAAGTGATTCTAGTGGGGCTGTCAATCGTGTGGTCCTATAGTGGGTGGGCACAAGGCCAGGCTGAGCAATCAGAATCCTTCCCAAGTATTAGCATAGATGCTAAGGGAGGGATAGTCTCAGTGTTTTCTCTAGGGCTGGCAACAGTAAGGATCACAAAAGTCAGGAGTCTCTGGCAACTGTCTTCACTGTCATCTGGGGAACGACTGCTTGAGAAGGAAGACAGCAGAGAGGACAGCTGGGCTGAGAGGTAGAGGGCTGGAGACGGCCCCAGTGACACCAGTGAGAGCCCCCAGGTTCAGCCATGCCTGGCCTCTCAACTGTCGGAGCTACTCTGACTGCTTTTCTTTCACTTGTACCTGAAGCAGCCCTGACACACAGATTTAGGGGTAAGACAGACTTGGGTTCTTGCTGAACCTCATTTTCTCCATCTGTAAAATAGGAATAATCAAACAAACAGACTTCCTGGAGAATTAAATATACTTCATAAACTATAAGGTTACAAAAAGAAAAGAAAAGAAAAGAAAACAGAAGGAGAGAAAGGCATAAGGGAAAAGTATAATAGGAATGAATAAAAGTTACTGCCATTTGCAAGTAATATAATGATCCTCAAAGAAATTTTAACCTGCAGACATTATAATAGAACTCGATAATCCAAATTCAGAATCTAATAGTGTGTCTATATTCCAGCAATGACAAATTTTAAAATATAATTTTTTAAAACAACTCGTTCACTCTAGCCACAAAATCTATAAGATTCCCAGGAATAAATCTAATAGGAGGTGTGCAAAACCTCTATGGAGAAACCTGTAAGTCTATATTGAAGGACATGAAAGAGGGCCTAAATAAATGGTGGAATATGCCAAATTCACAGATGGGAAGGCCCAATATTATAAATATGGCAGGTGTTCCCCCAATTTACTTTATAGATATAATACAATTTTTGTCAAAGTCCCAATAGGGTTTTTCATTGAACTTGAACATTTGAATCCTAAAATTTATGTTGGAGAATAAATGATCAGAAATACAAACCCTAAAAAAGGAGGACTTATCCTATAAGACATCAAAATCCACTCACTCTAAGGTTGTAGTGATGAAACCATGAAATACAAAATACAGATTTGTTATGTCCCACTGTTAAGGAATGCCTTTTTGGATTAGTTAACAATCCAAATTGGGAAGTATTTTAAAACAGTGCGGTTACTTTCAAAATGACAGAATGGACAGTATTTTTTATTCACAGAGCTCTCTCTCCCGTAAGAGGATTATACTTTCTGTGACATTGACATCAGGTCTGGCCACGTGACTTACTTTGGCCAAAGATCTATGAGGTTGAATGATGTAATGCCACTTCTGAGCAGACGTTTTAAGAACCATCACATTCTACCATGGTTTTTCCCCCCTTCCACCAGAGCAGCATACCCCAAATAGGGTCACTGGGTCCCAGAAGGAACCAGCTGGGTCCTAGAAGGAAGATTCTTTGGAGAGAGCTGCAGCCAATCCTGGGTGAGCAAGAAATAAACATTTGTTGTTTTAAACCAGTGAGATTTGACATTTGTTACCTCTGCATAACTTAGAGAAGCTGACTGATACAGAAATATAACCAATGAATTGATAAAATTTTTGTTCTTTGTTAGAGTATAAATGGCAACCTTTTATAAGTAGTACATTGATACTTTACATTGGTTTCTGGTCGTTCTAATAAACAGAAGCATTCCCCCCAAATATTTACAAGGATTTGTATTTTTAAACAAGTTTGAGGAAATGCCACTGTCTTCCACAATGAAATCCATCCTTCATTTTAGGGTATTAAAGACTGCAAAGTCCTGCAATAAGGAAAACTTCATTAACTCAGTGTTTCCCAAAATCACTTGGTGACAGAATCTGCCATTTAATGTATCATGAGAGTTTGGGACACAGGTTTTTCTCAAAATGATTTTTTTCCTTTGCTATTAGGTGGTAAGCACTAGGTGCTTTACATGTATTATATCATTTAAATATTATAACAACCTCTTTTATTTTAGTTTTATTTATTTTTGGCTGCGTCGGGTCTTCTCGTTGTGGCACGCAGCCTTCTCTCTAGTTGTGGCGTGCGGGTTTTCTCTTCTCTAGTTGTGGTGCGCAGGCTCCAGGGCGTGTGGGCTCTGTAGTTTGTGGCATGCGAGCTCTCTCGTTGAGGCACACAAGCTCAGTAGTTGCGGCACGCGGACTTAGTAGCTCCGAGGCATGTTGGATCTTGGTTTCCTGACCAGGGATCGAACCCGCGTCCCCTGCATTGTAAGGCGGATTCTTTACCACTGGACCACCAGAGAAGTCCCTATAACAGCCTCTTTGAGAGAGGCAACATTATTCCTATTTTACAGCTGAGGAAATGAAGGCTTAGAGAGACAAATGGCTTGCTCAGAGAAACCACAGCAAAAAAAAAAAAAAAAAAAATGGCGGAGGCAGGGCTTGAATCCAGGTCTGGAAACAAAGACTGAGCTCTTAACCCACCTAACTTCCTCTTGCCTCCAAAATCGCCTCCCGGCTCTGGAGCTAATGGTTGATGCTGCAGTATCCACTGAATCCAGTTCTCTCCAATTTACGCCTGACCACACCTCCTCAGGCTCCTCATACCACCTTCATGACCATCCCCTTCTCACTCAGGGCTTCCTTCCTGCTACCATCCTTACACTTCTTCTCCATCCTTAAGCCCTCTTTGAGGCTTAGATCATGACCCCTCCTCCGAGAAGCCTTCTGTGACTACTTCTCTCCACAGTGAACTCTCTCTGACTTTATACAAATAGATAGTGGAGCAGAACATTTCCCTGAGATGTAAATTCTCAGACACCCCCTTAGACCTACTGAATCAAAAACTCCAGGGAGGGCTTCCCTGGTGACGCAGTGGTTGAGAGTCCGCCTGCCGATGCAGGGGACACGGGATCGTGCCCCGGTCCGGGAAGATCCCACATGCTGCGGAGCGGCTGGGCCCGTGAGCCATGGCCACTGAGTCTGCGCGTCCGGAGCCTGTGCTCCGCAACGGGAGAGGCCACAACAGTGAGAGGTCCGCGTACCGCAAAAAACAAAAAACTCCAGGGATAGAGCCCAGCCGTCTGGGTTTTAACAAGTCCTCCTGGTAAGATACCAATGCACTTCAAGTTTGAGAACCACCAGTCTAAGCCGACAACTTTGGCTCCTTTCCCCTGACCAGCAGTTAGTGTAGGAGACATTGGACAAAATTCTGGACATGTGAGATGAGTCTGTAGGGAGGGAGCTTATGGGAAATTTCCTCATTCTTAATAAGAGAAATAGAATGAAAGACTCTACTCATTAAGATCCTTTTGTTTCAAACCGTAGAAAATCCAGCTAACAGGAGCCTAAATGAATAGGGGTTTTGTTCTTCTCACTTTCAAAAAATCTAGAGCTAAGCAGTGGCTAGTGTTGGCTTGATGGTTCAGCAATATCTGTGATTCTCTTGGCTTTTCCCTCTGAACACAGAATGGCTGCCACAGATCAAGTGCAACATCATATTCTAGGCAGAGGGAATGAGTGAGGAAGGCTGCTGCAAGCCACGTCTGTCCCTCTTATAGGGGAATGTAGAGGCTTCCCAGAAGCCCCCAGGAGACTTCCATGTATGTCTCACTGGCCAGAATTGGCCATGGGGGCACCTCTGGCAGCAAGGGAGACTGGTTAAGTGGGTATTTGGGTTTTCCAACCTCTATAATGAAGGCAGGCAAAGAAGGGTTGGGAATGATGTGGGGTGAGCAAATCCACAGTGTCTTCCTCGCTGAGTTAAGGTCTAGCTACTCACAGCTGAAAAAGTTCCTGACAGGAAGTGGTACCAGTAGGTGGAGGGATCAGTAAAATGGTGCAGAAGTCAGGCCCAGGGTCGGTGTGCAAACTAATGATGCTCCACCACAGTAGGTACAGATTTCTCCAACATGCCTTTCTGCTTCTCCTATCTTACTGTCTGTTTTCCACATAAGCATTCCTCCTGGAATATCAGAGGAATGGGCCCTCAGAATTTACCAAAAGATGTGGATAGGGTAGAGCAGTTCCGGATCTGAGGTGGGAGAGACCCAGGGCTAACTTCTGGTCTGTCACTTCCATGCTGTGTGACTTTGGGCAAGTGGCTCCACCTCTCTGAGTGTCAGTTTCTTCATCTGTGAAATGGAGTTAATGAGAGCCCGTCTCCCCTCAGGGAGGTATGAGGATAAAATGAGATCAGCTACATAAAGCAACGAGCTCTGTGCCTAGTACTAAGGTAAGCGCTCAGTGAACTGGTATTTATTGTCACTATTATCAATCATTTTAGCACAATCCTGCTGTGATGGAGTTGAAGATGTTGCTGTTTAGACATCAGGCCATGGAAAATTAGTGGGCAGGATTCTTATTATACCTCCTTTGAGGATTGCCTTAATGAAATACAGAACGAAATTCTTATTAGCACATCAGTCATTTCCGTGTAAATGAGTGTCATCCTAAGCATGAAAGTGGTACCCTTGAATGGAGGGGGAAGAAGATGCCAACCCCCTTAGCCCCTTTATCAGCAGCTCAAGCCTAGTGGGGGGAGGGGAGGTCAGTGACTGTCCCCCTCCCAGGACGGAGGTGGCCGGCATTCTGAGCTACCCTCCGCATTTCCTGCCATTTGTGGTTTAATCAAGCCCCATTAATCCCTCCAAGTTTCAAAGCCCAGCACAGGAACCATGAACTCCTACGGCCTCTGACGGGAATCGTGTGGCTAAAGCCAACGGGAACTCTTTGAAAGGTAATTAGTGTCCTTTGAATCCAGGGCCCCTTGATTTTGCTTCCTGTCTTTTAAATGGTCACAGGAGATTTTGCAGCAAGGGGGAAAACAGAAAGGCAGCAGCAAGAGCTCCTTCTACTGGGCCTTCTGCTGCCTGTCAAGTTGCGCTGTGGCCTGAGAGAGGACGCTTGCGAACGTGGTCAAGGGTGGATGAGTTGTTGAGGAGCTGTTTATTCATTCAGGCTCATGCTCTGTGCCAGGCACCATGCTAAGCAGTTTTCATTGATGTGCAGTTTTCATTGATCACTCATTCATTTTTAATATCTCTGTGTCAGACACCAAGCTAGGTCCCACAGCCCTAAGCTTGTTGTTTAGTGGAGCAGGCACACAACAAACAGGTAAATAAATAAAAATAATTGCTTTGAGAATAAAGTACCAAGAACTAAATAATGTTCCTTCAGCGAAGAACGAAGGAGCGTCTTTACAATGGGGAGTTAGGGAAGGCCACTCTGAGGAGAGAACGGTACCAGGAGGCACCAGGAGGCACCATGGTACATATAACCAGTTATTTAATACAGGGCTGTAGGGGATAAGGGATTGATAGAGGGTTGTACTGGTTGCCATGGAAACCCATGGGTCATGATCAGCTCTGTTTGAGGAAAGCTTAAGGATGCTTTCTTAGAAAAGGAGTCAACACAGGCTAGGTAATGCTGTTGTAAAAAACCCTGGAATCTTAAACCACAAAGGTGGGTTTTTTGCTCAACACATCTAGCGTGGCATGGCTGTGGCCCTGCTCACACCATCATCCTCAGTCCGGGACCCAGTTGCTCTGGCAGAAGGAAGAGAGAATTCTAGAGAGGCTTGAACCTGCTCTTCAGTGCTCCAGCCTGGAAGAGATATGTGTTATTTGTAACCACAACTCATTGGCCAGATCTTGTCACAAGGTCCCAACCCAACCACGAGGGGACCAAGAAGTACTACCCCACAACACGCCCAGGAGAACAAGATGTGTTTGGTGAACAGCGTTAAGGACAACCTTAGTGGGTGACTGTGAACTGAGCCTTGCAACAGAGAAGCAGGACATGTAAATTGCAGACAGAGGGAGAAGAATGTGCAAAGGCATGGAGGCCTAAAACAGTCTGGAATGTTCAGGTAGTTAGAGTGCTGGCAGGACAGGAAATAGAGCTGGAAATGTAGTCACAAAACCCTATGTGATGGGTACCATTATTATCTCCATTTTTGAGATGAGAAAATTGAGGGCACAACTGATGAGGGGTGGGGCTGATATATGAACCCATGTGGTCTGATCCCAATGTCTGAACTCTGAATCTCTATGCCACATTGTCTTTAAGATAGGGAAGGGCCAGATTACAAAAGATCCTCACTGCCAAACTAAGGATATTGGCCTCCACAGGCCAGACAGTAACATTTACAAGCTGTAGTGGTTGTAGTTGTTTAAAATACATATACTTTATGTGCATATTACATATACAGGGATATTCTCCTCTCCTAAAAGAAATGTGGTCCCTCTAATTCTTCTTAAACTGGGAGGCCTTCTTTATGCATCTTTCCTTTGCCATCTTTTAACATAGATGAGGTTGAAGAGAAGTATTTCTTTCAAGTAAGGACACAGCCCAAGAGTAATTATTAATGATCACTAAAATTCAGTTTCCCTGTCAGGGATCGATAAAGAACGGCGGCAAATGTGGCAAACTAGAAAGAATTATGTCCCATGCAAAAAGGGCAGCTGTTGGTCACTGCCACCCTACTGTTACATGTGGAAATGTGGGACATTTTTAGATAATTTAGATATTTTGTGAAATCTCCAAATTTAAAAATAATGACTTAAAGCATGGTGAAAGTCTAAGAAAATACATCTATAGATCAAAATACTCATGGGAGCATGAGTTTGCATCTTCCATATGATAGATAGCCTCTAAGATGGTCCCAATGATTCCACCTCCTGGTATTTATTCTCTTGTGGCATCCTTTCCTACACTGAGTCAGGGCCAGCCTGTGTGATCAATAGAATATGGCAGAAGTGACAGTGCATGGCTTCTGAATCTAGCTCACAAAGGCATTGAGATTCTACCTTGTTCTCTTGAATCACTCACTCTGGGGACAGCAGCCATGCCATGAGGACAGTCAAGCCATCCTGTGTTGAGACCCATGTGAAGAGGAACTGAGGCCTCCAGCAACTGAACAGCCATGTGAGTAAATCTTCTTGGATAAGAATCCTTCAGCCCCAGTCAAGCCTTCAGGTAAGCGCAGTCCCTGCCAATACCTAACTGGAACCTCATGAAAGACCCTAAGCCAGAACTGCCTGGCTGAACTGCTCCCAAATTCCTGACCCATAGAAACTGTGAGGGATAATAGACGATTACTGTTGTGTCAATCCAAGGGTGACAAACTTTTTCTATAAAGGGCCCGGTAGTAAATATTTCAGTCTGTGTGGACCATATAGTCTATGTTAAAAGTATTCAACTCTGAAATCAAAGTAGCCATAGATAATACATAAATGAATGGGTATGGCTGTGTACCAATAAAACTTTATTTACTGACAACAAGTGGTGGGCCAGATTTGGCCTGGGGACCAGTTTGCAAATCTCTACTTTAAGCCACTTTGTTTTGTGATTTGTTATGTAGCATTATATAACTAACCCAGTCCCTGAATTTGTGGAGTGACCTGAATACCTCACATTTCTGACAAAGCACACTGTTGGTGATTTGGAGGCCGTATCAGATGCTGCTGGCACTACAAGCATCGAGGGACGATGATCCCAGGAAGAGACAATGAGCCCAGGCTTGGGCAAAGAGATGTATGGACCCAGGTGATGACACAGATGCCTTTTTTTCTTCTTACCAATCAACATCACAAGAATGATTTTACTGCCATAATGGAGACCATTTCTTCTAATTCTCCCTGTACAGTCTGGTGCTGACCGTGAACTGTCTCTAGAATGAGCAAATGGGACAGATAAGGAGGAAGCCTTCTCCCTCCCCTAGTGCTGTGAAGAGTACGCAGAGCCAGCAACGGGCAAAGCTCCTAAGCTGGTAACAAGGCTGAGCCTTAAGCCTTGAGCCCAGAACAAAGAAACTCCCTGTGGAGGGTTCTAGGAACACTGCCTCTTGCCCAGTCTCTGCTCCTTCCATGTGCCCTCTGCAGCCTGTTCCTCACAGCCCCTCTGAGGACCCAGTTCCCACTCCTGCTGGGGTCAAGGCTACGGCTGGGCCAGAGCACAACCTGGGACAGACCTGAGCCTGAAACACAAATGTCCGCATATGTGGTGGGTGAGGCCGCAGCGGGAGCAAGGTGCTCAGGAGCTGGGGAGGTGGAGGAAGAGAGACAGGGTGCAGAGAAATAAAAAGGGGAGGAGAAAAAGGAGGAAAGGGCCAGGAAGAGAGAATCAAATCATCCAGAAGAGGCTGGATACAGGGTTCAAACAATGTCGCCAGAATCTTGCCTCTCTCTTGATCCATCTGTGTGAATCCCATTCTCCAGCAACCTAGGTAGCTCCAGCTTTTGGATTCTAGAGCTGCACAAAGAAGTGACAGTAGCAATCCCAGCAGCAGTTTTGGGGATACACTCTAGTTGACTCTCAGGTCACATGCCCGCATGTACACAGGTCACATGCCCGCATGCTATAACCAATCACTGTGTCCAGGGAATGCCTAAGTCAGATTGGCTTGGGTCCACTGCTCCAACCCATCCCTCCTGGACTGGAAGAAGAGAAAACCAGGGCGTTTACTAGAAGAAAGGGGAATGTTTAGGGTTAGGGCAGGATAGAGTCACAAACCATAAATGCCTCCTTTAGAGTTTACTGGCTGATTGAAAATTTCCTTTCCAATCCCTTCCTTGTACAAAAGGGGAGATCAAACTCCAAGAGGAGAAGGATGTGCCTGTGGTCACACAGCTTGTCAGTGGTGCTCTGCATTGAAGGTTGTGTCCCTCCAAAATTCATATGTTGAAGCCCTAATTCCCATTGTGATGGTGTTTGGAGGTGGGGCCTTTGGGTGGTAGTTAGGTTTAGATGAGGTCATGATGGTGGAGCCCCTATAATGGGAATAGTGCTCATGTAGGAAGAGGAAGAGACCAGAGGCACCAACCTCCCTGCCATGTGAGGGTACAGCAAGAAGGTAGCCATCTGCAAACCAAGAAGAGGGCCCTCAGCAGACGGCAAATCTGCCAGTACCTTGATTTTGGATTTCCCAGCTTCCAGAGCTGTGAGAAATAAAATGTTTGTTTGTAAGCCACCCAGTCTATGGTGTTTTGTTACAGGAGCCCAAGTGGACTGAGACAGTGACAAAACCCAGGCATGATTCTGGGTCTTGCTCTCTGGCAACTCTCTCCTCAGGGGCAAGGCCAAATGAGCCAGGAACCAAGGGAGCCGGTGGGGTCTGAGGCCAGCCGGGAAGATTTATTGTTGCAGGGGGTGTCACGGTCTTTGAGCAAGGGCTTGCAGGGTGGGCAGAGTTTCTAGGCACGGAGGGCAGGGAGGAGGACTGGGCTTCCCCCAAAGGGAGTTCTCTCTCTCTGGCTCTCTCTTCCTCTGAGGACCTAACCATCTGGTGGGAGAGTAAGACAGGGGGACCAGCTGTTGCTACAGAGTGTGACCAGGACCTTATAGGAGAAAGCATTATAGAGGGGGGTGGGGGCCCAGGCACAGGCCTTTGTCCAGCTGGAGGAGGTCAAGGAGGCTTCCTGGGAGCAGTGATGTTTGAGCTGAATTTTTAAAGATGAGCACAAGTTAGCTAGAAGGAGAGAAAAGGCCTTCCCAATGATGGGACATCATATACAAAAGCACAGAAGTACAATAGCTCACAATGTGGTTGTAGAACAGTAAATAGTTCCGTATGCTGGATGTGCCAGAGAAAGGTAAGCACTGAGGCTGGGGGTGTCAGCAGGCCCTGATGGCCCAGCCTCATGTCTGAAGCTGAACAGAGCCCTGACTTTATTTCTCTAGCTCGGGGGTGCTGAGGGAGGGCATGGGAGGATGTAAGATGGGCAGTGACCACTTGTAAATATGCAAGTGACTTTGATCTTGGGAGGGATGGAGGTGGCACAGGTTGTAGGGGGTAGAAGGTTGCCAACTCAAACCCCTTGACCAAAAGAGTAGTTCAGGAAGGATCCTGGGGTGACCTGTGTTAGCAATTCAAGTTTTGTGAAACATCTGTGGGGAGATAACCATGAAACTTGGTGTTTTCTTTCTGGAAGACAGCTGGGCAAAATGAGCTAAAGCCTAAAACATGCATATTCTTCAACCTAGAAGTTCTACGTCTAGGAATTTATCCTAAGAAAATCAGTAAAGGTGAGAGAAAAGATTGAGCTTCAAGGATGTTCATTGCCACACTCTTTATATAGGAAATAACTGGAGACGAACTGAATATCCAAAAACAGGAGGCTGGTCTAATGACTAGAAATCTGATGGTGGACTCTTCTTTAGTCATTCGACTTGCTGCTGTGGTAAAGATCAACGATTACCAGACATTTGTCCGTGGGCCAAGGCTGCTCTGTGAAAAAGTTGTTACTAGTCTATGGCAAAATCAGAAAAACAGAGACAACAACAAGATCTTCATAAAACTTTTTGTGTGTGTGTAACATTATCTCCATTCTACTTCTTTGGCTTAATGATGAGAAGAGTTGTTAACTTTTTTCTTCTTTCTAGGCTGCACATAATAAAAAATCCAATTAACAGAGGCATAAACATGTAGGGGCATATTTTTTTTCACATTAAGAGCAGTCTGGAAGTAGCAACCACTGGGGAAGTTTCAGTGCTTACCAACGCTGGGCAAGTAGGGGTCTCTGTGATTCTCTTACCCTTTCCCTCATGGTCCCAAGAAGGCTGCCACTGCTCTTGGCAAGGTATATTCAAGGTAGGAAGAGTGGGGATGAGATGGTGTCATGACGTTTTCCCTTTTACAGGAAAGCAAAAGCTTTCCTAGAAGTCTCCAGCAGACTTCCTCTTATGTTTCATTGGCTAAATTAGGTCACAGGGCTACCCTCAGCTGCAAGGGAGTCTAGGAAATCAAGAATCTGGCAAAAGAAAATGGAATTTCCATGTTGGGTTTACTACTGATGATTAATTGCCAGGACAGGGTACACAGCCCCCTCAAACAAAACCAAGAAAGAAAGGGGTAGGGTGGTAGGAAATGGCTGTTGAGAGGGCAGCTAGCCATGCCTGCCACACTTGATGGAAAGAAAGCTGGCAACGTGAGATCAGTCTCCCCTAATTTTTTGAAGGTGAAATTTACTAGTTCATGAAATGCTGAAGACTAGGAACCACTGGAATAGATGACTGGTTTTCAAACCAGATTCCTATGTTGCCCAGAGTTATTTAGGGGCTTCTGTTAGGGTGAGAAGGTGGGGAGAAGGGTGGAAGTACTAGTCCCCAATCATGCTTCAACCCAATCATTTCCACTTTTGTCTGAATATTATCTTGAGCATCCACATGAAATTCCACTGGATGTATGTGGACGTATGTGTGTTTTTCTGTATATATGTGTGTATGTGTATATATTGTATATCTTCATATATCTACATGTTTATTCATGAGAGGAGGTGAGTTCCACGTCCAAAGACTCTGCCATCTTGATTCTCCGCTCCTATCTACATATTTATACGTATATATAGATTTGAGAGAGAGCGAGAGAGATCTAGAAAGATACACAGCAGGAGTTTCAAACTGGTGGACCTCTGGTGCCTCAGTCAGTATTTAAAATCTCTTTGACTTTTGAATGTCCTCATACTAGCCACAGACTCTCAATTACTCCAAAATTCAAACATCCTGACATTTTTAATATCACAATTCACATATTTATATTAATTTTCATATAAATCGATTCACCCTCACACATTTATACTAATTTGAATACCACTTGATTCACACATATTTATTAATTTTAATACCATCCAATTCACATTTACATTAACTGCCTGGCCCCCCTGTGCATTTATTTTGTGACCCCTGAATACACCAGGGCATTAACAGTGGCTCTCTCTGGGTCATGGGTCATTTTTAAGTTTTTCTTTTTCCTGGTCTGGCCTGTCTAATTTTGCTAAAATAAACAGACATGGCTTTTGTAATAAGGGGGAGAGACGCCATTTTAATTAAAAAGTGAGAACAATGGGGCCTGTGATCCCGTGAGCTGTTGGGCCATGCTCCATCGGCCCCTGCAGAGCCTGGCTCTCCTGCGCTGCCCCTGTGTCCCCAGCCTGCCTCAAATGTGCTGCCAAGTGAGCGGCTGGGGTCCCAGCCTTGCCCTATGAGTGAGGCTCTCCCCAGAGGTGTGAGTGGGAGACGGGGGCTGGACAACCTAGGAAGAGCGGGCCCTTCCTGGAAGAGTTTAGACACCCAGTTGGGGTCTGAGGCTCTTCCACACACTGAACTCCAGTGTGGGGACATGGTCCCTGCAAATGCCAACTGCTTTACTCAGACTGGGGCTGTTGATAGACATACTGCTTCAAGCTAATGTGGTGTCATCACAGCACAGCTTCACTCTCGGCTACTGGAAGTCACCAGGACAGCATCTAGTTTGAATCTTTTCTCCTTATGACCTAAAAAAATACGAGCTGAAATCTAAGCCACGCCTTTAACACTCTGTATCTCGTCTTCCTTTATTCCTCTCCCTTTCTTTTCCCCTTTCTCTTTCTCTTTTTCTCTTGCATTCCAGAAATTTCAAGCCAGGTGTAAGAATTTCATAATTGTCCAATCTAAGTGACTTTCTGTCGTTTCTTTACAGATGGAGACATTGAGGCTCAGGGAGGAGTGGCGACTATATCACAAACCTTCTTACTGACCGGCTAAGTAGCCTGTGGCAAGCAACTTAAGTGCCTCAGTTTCCTTTTCTACAAGGCAGGATGGTGTTGACACCTCCCAACCCTTCATATCCGAAGGTCCCCTGCAAGCAGCAGACAGGAGACTGGGGAGGAAGTGCTGGATGATCAGCAAAACAGTTGTCCCTTCACTCAAGGGCTTATAATTAACTGGTGGCTAAATTAGGCTTTTCAGAACTCAAATCCTCTGATTTCTAATTGTAGCATCCTCTACAATTTATTTGGGAAGATAGTAACAGTAATACCTTTTGACATACTAGGTGCTACATTCCGTGCTTCAGGAATAGTGTAGCATCAGAGAAAAGAACAAAATTCTGCAGTCCAGCTATGGCCTCAAGCAAGCACATCACTCTCTCTATCTCAGTGTCCACATGTGATCAATGGGGCGATAATAGTGTCTACCTCACCAGCTAGATATGAGGATGACACGAGAGCATGTTTGTGTGTGGTTAGACATTACCATGGCAAGCAGATGCGCACAAATGATGGAGTCTTTGCTTTCTCTAACTGATCTCTTTGCCGCTCTGGATGTTTGATAGCAGCCCACCTTGTGTTGCACTGTGTGTGTGTGTGTGTGTGTGTGTGTGTGTGTGTGAATCAAAGGAGCTCCCAGGAATCTTGCTTCCTCCTCTCTCTACTTCTTTTTCCCTGACTTCTCTCTCTAGTCCCTTGGTCTTCCTTCCTAGGCAGAAGGGACATCCCTAAACAACTTAGATATTTTCCTACCTGTGGTTTATGGTCAAGGTCCATCTTCCTGCCCATCAGGTCAAGGTCAGGCTTTTCACATATTGATGAAACCCTAGGAATTGAGAAAACTTGTTTCTCTCTGAATAATTCAGGCTTTCCAGACTATTTCCTTGAGAGGGACTCAGAAATCCTATTTTGAGAGTCCAAAGCTGAATATCAACTTTTTCCCTTGAGCTTCTGCTGTAACAATCCTGACCCCCTGAAGGCAAATGGATGCCTCTGGCTGCCTCTGGGAAGGTGAGGTGCAAGGAAAGGGAAAGGAGAAAAGTACATGGAAATATTTTAAGCCTCATTATACTTCTGTGAGGCATTTACTCAGCACCTGACTTAAATAGAGCTCAATAGTCTTAGCCAATTTATTATTACCATTTATGCCCCATAATATCAGGTACTATCATTATAATCATTTCTGAACATAAGCAATTTTACTCAAGTATAACTTATATACTTACATACTTTGTATGACACATACAAAGTGAACATACCATTTAACTGTCATCCTCATGCTCCGTCTCAGTCATTCCCCCTTCTCTGCTCCAAAGAGTATCCCCCTTCATAACTTCTAACAACATGGACTGGTTTTGCCTGGTTTTGAACTTGTACATGGAATAATGAAGTATGTGTCTATTGTGTCTGTCTTCTTTCACTCAAAATTATGATTGTGAGATTCATCCATCTTGTCACATGAAGTAAAAACTATTCATTTCTATAGCTCTTTAGTTTTCTACTGTATAAATACACCATAATTTATTTATTCATTCCCCTGGCAATGGACATTTGAATTGTTCCCAGTTTGGGGCTATTACAGATAATTCTACAAACCCTTTTTGTACATCTTCCAGTGCTCATTTGGACTAATTTCTATTGGGTATAAACCTGAGAGTGAAACTGCTGGCCATAGGGTGTGCATATATTTGGCTTACTAGACACCATCAGATTTCGAAAGTGGCTGTACCGATTTTAAACCAAGATATGAAAAAGTTTGAGTTTGCTCCACATCCTTGTTTACATTTGGTAGTGTCAAACTTCTTCTTTTTAGCCATTCTGATGAGTGTGTAGAGGTATCTCATTTAGGCTGAAAATTTCATTTCCCTGGTAACCAGTGAGCTTGAGCATGTGCCTTATTCACCATTTGAATATTCTCTTGTGAAATGCTTGTCTGTGTGTGTTTTCCTTTTTTTTAAGCTGATTTGTATTTTTCTTAATGAGTGGAGGTGCTCTTCATATGTTCTGGTTAACAAGTCCTTTATTGGTTTTTCATACAGCAGATATTTTCTCTTCCTCTGTGGCTTACCTTTTAACTATCTGAGTAGTGTCTTTGGATGAACAGACATTACTAATTTTAGTAAATTCAATTTATCAATCTTTTCCTTTATGGTTAATGTTTTGCTGAACTGTTTAAGGAATCTTTGCTTAACCCAAGGCCATGAAGATATTTACCTATTGTTTTAGTATTTAGTTTTAATTTTCACATTTAATTCTCACATTTAAATTTCAAATTTAATTTCACAAACCACTTGGATTTTTTTCTTTGTGTGTGTGAGGTAGGGAATCAAGATTCATTTTTTTTCCCCCAACTGGATATCCAATTGTCCTACCACCATTTATGGGAAACTGTATCCTGTCCTCACTGTACTACATTGTCAATTCTGTCCTAAATCAAGTATCACAAACATTTGGGTCTGACTCCAGCCTCTCTGTCCATTCCATTTGTGTCTTTTGCTAATACTACATCATCTTAATTACTGGTTTAATAATATATCCTGATATTTGCTAGGGTAAATCTTGTCACATGAAGTAAAAACTTCTTCAAGATTTTAGTGGTAACTCTCAGTTGTTTTGGATTTTCATGTAAATTTTAGAATCAGCTTGACTTTTTTCACAAATGAAAGGGGAGGGGAGAGAAAGAGAGAATGGAATGAAGAAAGAAAGAAAAATTTCCTGGAATTTTGATTGAGATTACATCGAATTTGTAGATCAAATCAGGGAGAATTGATATCATTGCAATGAACAAACATGAACATGTATTATACCTATTTTAGAGGTGAGAAAATGGAATTTCAGGTCCAGAATGGAGAGGTGTGACCCAGTCGTCTCTGAAACAGGAGGATCACAAACACCTGAGGGGACACACTATCAGGACTAACTCCTTGGGGATCACTGGAAGGGCTGAGAACTAGGCAAAAGGAGTCTTACACTCTGTCAGTTTGGGAAGAGAAATGTCCTTGGCCAGAGGAAGTACCACTGAGGGCGGAGGGAGAGGAACTTTTCATGTACCTATACCTCGGCAGAGCAGAAGTGCTTTAGACTCATCACCTGCCCTCACGGAGCCTCAGTTTCCTAACTCTGTGGAGCTAATAAACCTAGACTAACTTTACAGTGTTGGTTTCCCTTTCAAGTGAGATCCTGGGGGTATTCTTTCATTCATTCATCCATTCATTCATCCATTCACACAACAAACAGGTATTGAGTGTGACAGTAAGTACCAGATGAACTAGACAAAGTATCTGCTCACCTAGAGAGGGAAAGAGACAAAAATAAAGAGATGATGAATAAATAATCACAGTAATGGCCAAGGGTCATGACTGCCTTGTGGTGGGTGGGACAGCCTCTTTGGAAAAGGATTTGGGAATACTTTGTAAAAGGGCTGCACACACTTGAGAGTCATTTTTATTCTGCTTCTTTCCCCCTGCTTTTTCTTCTCTAATAAGTAGAAGTCAATATAGGACAAATTATAGTTAATTTATTCCCCCATCCAACTAAGCCTAGTACAATTTTTTTAAATAATTACAGCTAATATTTAATGAGCTTACCTTGTGTCTGGCACTGTTCTAAAACTTCTTAATTAACAGATAATTCACATATCATAAAATTCACTCTTTTTAAAGTGTACAGTTCTGTGGTTTATACAACCATTGCCACTATCTAATTACAGAAAATCATCCTAAAAAGAAACCCTCCACCAAGGGTGAACCCTGACGTAAGCTATGGCCTTTGGGTGATGATGATGTGTCAGTGTAGGTTCTTTAATTGTAACACGTGTACCAGTCTAGTGTGGGATTTTGATGGTGAGCAAGGCTGTGTGTATGTGGGGGCATGTGGTATACGGGAAATCTCTGTACCTTCTGTTCAATTTTGCTGTGAACCTAAAACTGCTCTAAAAATACAGTCTATTTCAAAAAAGGAAAAAGAAAGACACTCCATACTCATTAGCAGTCATTCCCCAGTCCCTCTCTTCTCAGCCCCTGGCAATCACTAACCTGCTTTCTGTTTCTAAGGCTTTGACTATTTTGGGTATTTCTTATAAGTAGAATCACACAGTATGTGGCTTTTTCAAACTGGCTTCTTTCACTTAGCTCAATGTTTTCAAGGTTCATCCATGTTGCAGCATGTATCAGCACTTCATTCTGCGATGATTGAATAATATTCTATTGTATAGACATCACACATTTATTTAGCCATTTATCAGTTGCTATGGACATTCATGTACAAGTTTTCAATCGAATATATGTTTGGTTCTTTTGAGAACATACCCAGGATAGGAATTCATGTGTTATATGGTAACTCTAAATTTAACTTTTTGAAAAACTGCCAAATCATTTTCCAAAGGAGCTGCATCACTTTACATTTCCACCAGCAACATAGGAGAGTTCCAGTTTCTCCACATTCTTGCCAATAGTTGTTATCGTACATCTTTTTTTATTTTACCCATTCTAGTGGATGTTAAGTTAGCACTTAACTGTGGTGTTGATTTGCAATGCCTTGATGATTAATGATATTAGGAATATTTTCATGTTTTTATTGGCCATTTGTATATCTTCTTTTGAAAAATGTTTAAATCCCTTGCCCATTTTAAAATTGGGCTTTTTTTTTATTGTTTATTGTTGAATTGTCAGAGTCTTGTATATGTTCTGGATACTATACCCTTACTAGATAAATGATTTGCAAATATTTCGCCTATTTTGTGAGTTTTCTTCACTTTCTTGACTGTTCTTCGAATTACAGAAGTTTTAATTTTTTTTCTTTGGTTGCTTGTGCTTTAGGTGTCATATCTAAGAAATCATTGCCTAATCCAACTATTTCTAAGTTTTATTCTAAGCTAGCTCTTAGATATGTCTTTCATTTTTAGTTAATTTATGTATATATATTGAGATAGAGGTCTACCTTCATTCTTTTGCATGTGGATATTCAATTGTCCCAGAACCATTTGTTGAAAAGACTATTCCTTCCCTCATTGAGTTATCTTGGCACCTTTGTCAAAAATCAATTGTCCATGGTAATTCCCCGGCAGTTCAGTGGTTAGGACTCTGTGCTTAGGCCGCACAGTGTGGCCAAAAAAATCAATTGTCCATAAATGCATGGATTTATTTCTGGACTTTCTATTCCAATGATCTATACATCTATCCTATGCTAGTACCACAGTCTTGATTGTTGTAGCATTGTAGTAGATTTTGAAATAGGAAAGTGTGGGTCATCCAATATTGTCCTTCTTTTTAAGATTATTTTGGGTCCCTGGCATTTCCATATGAAATTTAGGATCAGCTTATCAATATCTTCAAAATCATCAGCTGGAATTTTGATAGGGATTACAATTAATCTGTAGATCAATTTGATCAGTATTGCTAATATTATGTCTTATATATGAACACAGGCTGTCCTTCCATTTACTTAGATCTTTTTAAATTTCTTTCAATGAAGTCTTATAGTTTTCAGTGTACAAATATTTCTTGAAGGGCAGGTTTGCTAACAACAAATTATGTCAGTTTTTATTTATCTGAGAATGTCTTAGTTTCTCTCTCTCTTTTTTTTTTTGCAGTACGCGGGCCTCTCACTGCTGTGGCCTCTCCCGTTGCGGAGCTCTGGACGCGCAGGCTCAGCGGCCATGGCTCATGGGCCCAGCCGCTCTGCAGCATGTAGGATCTTCCCAGACTGGGGCACGAACCTGCGTCCCCCACATGGGCAGGCGGACTCTCGACCACTGCGCCACCAGGGAAGCCCTCTCTTTCATTCTTAAAGATAGTTTTGTGGAATGTAGACTCTTTCAATGACTGTCTTTTTCTTTATGAGCTTTGACTATGTCATCTCACTGCCTTCCAGCCTCATGGTTTCTAGTGAGAAATCAGCTATTAATCTGAGGATCACTTGCATTCAAGGAGTCACTTCTCTCTTGCTGTTTTCAGGATTCTTTCTTTGTCTTTGACTTTCAACAGTTTGATTATGGTGTGTCTAGGTATGGATCCAAGGAGACAAATGAACTCTTTGTCTAGAGTTCATTTGGCTGCTTGGATGTGTAGATTAAAGTTTTTCATCAAATCATTTCTTCAAATGTTCTGATTTTCTCTTTTCTTTCTTGGGCTCTCATTACGTAAACAGTGTTATGCTTGATGACATCCCACAAGCCTTTGACCTAACTTCAAGTTCACTGATTCTTTATCAGCTTGCTGCAATTTGCTGAGTCCCTCTAGTGAATTTTTCATTTTAGTTGTACTCTTCAACTTTGAAATTTCCATTTGGTTCTTTTTATGTAATTTCTGTCTCTACTGTAATTCTCTATTTGGTGAGACATCATTCTCACTTTCCTTTACTTCTTTAGACATGGTTTCCTTTAGTTCTTTGAATGTATTTAAAATAAAATATTTAAAGTCTTTTTCTACTGGGTCTAACGTCTGGACTTCCTCAGGAACAGTTTCTATTGATTGCTTTTCTCTTGTGCAGGGACTATAATTTCTTACTTCTTTTCATGTCTCATAATTTTTGTTGTTGAAAAGTGGACATTTTACATAATATAATGTAGTGACTCTGTAAATCAGATTCTCCCTTATCTCCAGGGTTTGTTGTTATTGCTGTTTGTTGTTGTTATTTGTTTTAGTAATGATTCTGAACTAATTCTGTAAAGTTTGTACTCTTTTTTGTGTGTGTGGCACTGAAATCTCTGTTCAGTTACCTTTCTGGTCAGCAAATGGCTGGGCAGAGATTTCCTTACATTCCTAGAACTAGTAGGTCTCCCAGTCTTTGCTGAGGTGCTCTCTGTGCAAGATGGGTCGCACTCTCAACACTCAGCCAGGCAGCTGATAACTCTGTCTTAGCCTTCACTTCCTACTTGTGCAGAGCCTTAAGGTTAGCCAGAGGTAAAAGCTCAGGATCTTCTCAGATCTTTCCTGTGCACCTGCACAGCTCTGGGCATACACACAGTCCTATACTTGCACATGGCCTTCTAGATTCCCAGGAATATGTCAGAGCTTTCCACAGCCCCTATGGACATCTCATTCTCCAGCTTTTCCTTTAAAGCCTTTTGGTTAGCTGATTGTTTTCCCCAAATATTATCCACTGCCTAGGCATCCCCAAAGTTAAACAATTGCCTCTAAGTATTTTTGCAAAATGCCCTCAGGGAAAAGGCTTTTTGTGCTGGGTAAGCTCCTAGTCAGTTCAAATAAAAACAGTCTTACAAGTGGGGTCTTCCAGGGAACCACCAGACAGGCCAACTAATGACAATAGTCTGGGAATGAGGCTTTGAAAGAGGTTCACCGCTATTCTGTCACCTTTGGTGGCTGCTAGGCTGCTGGATTTCAAGTCTACCACGGAATTGGGGGTGGGAAGATGGGAATAGGGCAAGTTAAAATGCCACAAATGTCAGTATTCTTACCAAGATTTAACCCTTTGTAAAATAAATACTTCTTTGATTACTGCAAGCCTTTAGTTTCAAGAGTTCTGAAAACCATTGATTCTGACAATTTTTGCCCATTTTGTCATTGCTTTTATAGAAGAAAGAATTTTTGGAAGCCCCACTCCACCATTTTCACTTTTCTAAACATTTCACAGATACCACCTTATTTTTTGTCACAACTCTATGAGGTAGGTATTGTTATTGTCGTTACCTCTATTTAACAAATGAGGAATCTGAGGCAGAGAGGTAAAGTGAACAGCCCCAGGCCACACAGACAACAACTGCTGGAAACAGGATTCAAATGCAGAGGTTAACTCTAGGGCTGGCAACCTCACTAGGCTCTTTTTATTTTTTTTAACATCTTTATTGGAGTATAATTGCTTTACAATGGTGTGTTAGTTTCTGCTGTGTAACAAAGTGAATCAGCTATACATATACATATATCCCCATATCCCCTCCCTCTTGCGTCTTCCTCCCACACCTCTAGGTGGTCACAAAGCACCGAGGTGATCTCCCTGTACTATGCAGCTGCTTCCCACTAGCTATCTATTTTACATTTGGTAGTGTATATATGTCAAGGCCACTCTCTCACTTCATCTCAGCTTACCCTTCTCCCTCCCCATGTCCTCAAGTCCATTCTCTACTTCTGCATCTTTATTCCTGTCCTGCCCCTAGGTTTGCCAAAACCTTTTTTTTTTAGATTCCATATATATGTGTTAGCATACAGTACTTGTTTCTCTCTTTCTCACTTACTTCGCACTGAATGACAGACTCTAGGTCCATCCACCTCACTACAAATAACTCAATTTCGTTTCTTTTCATGGCTGAGTAATATTCCATTGTATATATGTACCACATATTCTTTATCCATTTATCTGTCAATGGACACTTAGATTGCTTCCATGTCCTGCCTATTGGAAATAGTGCTGCAACGAACATTGTGGTACATGTCTCTTTTTGAACTGATGAGGATGATTATAATTTTTGTGACTTTCTGTTTGAATAAAAAGAAAAATCCCACAAGGACTCAGAGGTAAAAAATATACAAATCGATTTTCACTGCAAAGTAAAGGAGCTGTTACAGTGGAGGATTCCTGGACTGAATGTCAATATTATGACATAGTATGAGTGTGTTTCGTGTTTGGTAATTGCAATCATTGTTGCTTTGGTTGTGGTCATCCATTTACAATGCTTGGTATCAGTTTATTTATCTCTTGTAAAAATAAAATACAGTGTGTGTGTGTGTGAGAGAGAGAGAGAGAGAGAGAGAAAGAAAGAAAGAAAGAAAAAGAAAGAAAGAAAGAAAGAAAGAAAGAAAGAAAGAAAGAAAGAAAGAAAGAAAGAAAGAAAGAAAGAAAGAAAAAGAAAGAAAGAAAGAAAGAAAAAGAAAGAAGGAAAGAAGGAAAGGAAGGAAGGAAGAGAAAGAGAGAGAGAGAGAGAGAGGGAGGGAGGGAAAAAAATTATGGTTTTCTCAGAGTATATGCCCTCACTAGGCTCTTTTGTCTCCCCAGGATTGAGAAAGGAGCACTGGCTCTGGAGTCAGGAAGTCTGAATTTGAGTCCTAAGTTTGCTTCTATTCTATTGTGTGACCCTGGATGCACCAGTTTCTCTCTGTGTGTCTTAGTTTCTCCATGGATAAAATGAAGTGGTTGGCTGATTATCTCCTATTCTCCCCCAAGATTTTGGGTTTTCCCCAAGCCTGGAGTGCCCATCAGACACTCAGATGAAGTTATGACCCACAGATGGGGGGCAGGCCTGGATGCTCCTGCTATAGAGAGTTGGTGGCAGCTGTCACAGACTTCTCTGGCCCAGCCTAGTTGTCCAGAGGCTTTAGGGGAAGTTTTTGCCTGATGGGGCTGTCACTAATGACAGGGTCCCTTATCAGCTGTGCCATGGGGCCCAGGCCACTGATTCCCCTTCTGGTACCTAGTCTGGTCCTCCGAAGACCAAGGAGGGCCAAGCTTGGAAGGGGTGGTACTTGCTTCATCTTATTCTCCCCCCACTTCTCCCTATGTCAACTGCCCTCTACACCAAAGCCTACAGGAACCTGACTCTTCTGTTAGGCCATGGAATAAAGAACTTGCTTTTCAAAAAAAAATTTTCCAAGTCTTTTCCTAATATTTGGCTTTAGGTGATGCCTCTGACCTCATCTCCCACCTCTCCCTCCCTCCCTGGGCTCTGGACACACGTGCCTCAGACACAAAGATCTCAGGGTCTTTGTACTTGCTGTTCTATCTGTCTGGGATTTCCACCTCCTTCAGGTCTGTGCTCAAATGTCCCTTGTCAGTGAGACCCTTCCCTGTCCTCCCTAGTTAAAATATGCCCGCCTTACTCTTATCCACCCTTTCCCGTCCCCATTTCATTTTTTCCTTGGGACAGACAGTTTTGTTACATAAGCCAAAAAATTGTGGGTTTTGTCCCAACTAATTTGAATTTTCCTTCCTGTGCAAACTAGGCATTCCTAAACATTACAGCCCTTGATGAAGACTTGACAGCTGACCCCTCCAAAGAAAAGGGCCCCTCCCTTAGCCTCACCAAAGCACTTGGCATAGAGTCGGGTACATCAGAGGCCATGACCCAAAGCAGGACAACCTGCCTCGTGGCTGCAGTTGGCACAAAGATGCTCTAAGATAACAGATGTGTGTAGGATGACAGCTGGGCCATGGATAAGGCAGAGGAAACACATTCATTCAGATGGAACTGGCCTGTGCCCCATCTTTCCCATCCTTGCCAACCTAGGGTTTAACCCAGTGATTGGGAAATACCTTTTCTTTTTTCCTTGTTAAGGGCCAGCCAGGGCCAGCCCTTTCCACCGGGCCTTGTGAGCAAGGTTGAAACTATGGTGCTTCTGGGCAGGCTGAGGTTTGTGGCTAGAGGCTGGACCTGATCCCTGCCATGTCCCTGACAACCAGTCTCCCTGACCCTGCACACCCACGCCACCTACCCACCAGGCCATTCCCAGAGTTGCTCTGGCCTGGCCAGCTCAGCAGCTGTGGAGTGCCCCAGAGAGTGGAGAGAATGTGAGATGTCATTCAGAAGCCAGCTGATGCAACCCTCCTGGAGAGATGGGCAGACTGAGGCCAGTGAGGGGAGGAGACCCGCCCAGGGTCACACAGACGTTCAACAAAAGCCCAGGGCTTGTGAGACCAGACCAACCTGGGTTTTAACCCAGTCTTCGCTTAATTTCAGAGTGGCTTTGGGCAAGTTCCACCACCTTTGTGAGCCTCGGTTCCCTAATCAAAGGTCAGAACAGTCTCTCTTGTATTGGGTTGTGAGCAGGATGAAATGAGGCATCTACACAAACAGCAGGGGCCTGACCCCCACAGTCCATCAGCAGGTGGTGACTCCCCCCTAAGAATAGCTCTAGAGCCCCAAAAAGAGGAGGCCCCATCCTAAATGCACTACTCCACCAGCTCATTTCACCTTCACAACAGTCCTGGGACGTAATACAATTAGTAACCCCATTTTACAGGTGAGGAAACTGAAACCCCAAAAAGTTGAGATGTGCTACACTTCCCCAGGATGAGAAGCCTGGATTGTTCCTGCCAAGATGTACCCCATCTTGGAAACCACAGCACACCCTTGCTGTCTGATTCTAGCCGTGTTCATTGTCTTTGAGCTATTTTGCACCTTTGTAAACCGTAGGTAACTGATGAATGTGCAAACTCTGTCTTGTCTGGTAGAATTGACTTCCATCCCCTTTGTGGAAAAACTAGCATTGCCTCTATTTATAACTCAATTCCTTCACTCCATATAAGTTTGTGCTTTTTTGACTTTTCCTTTGGGCCAGTTATAACATTTATCTGGTTCTTTTACTGTTTAACAAGTAAAATAAAACCTTCAACACATCCTTTTTAGATTTGTATGAGAGTCATGATTTTACCTTTTTCTGAAGGTTATCTTTTAACAAGGCCTAAGAAATCAGGGCCTGATCCTTATGGCAACAGTCCTGGAAATCAACTCTCCTGTCCTCCCTTGCTCACCTCCAGTGCTCCAGACTCAGCCCTTTCATGTGTATTTTCTAGATAATCCTCATATAGGATGCTACTTATCACCCTTCAGTTTACAAATGAGGAAATTAGGGCTCAGAGAGGCAAAGCAACTTAGCCAAGGTTACACAGCTAAAGCCAGCAATTTCTCCTTCTGGAGCTGTGTGTGGGTGTGTGTGTATGTGTGTGTGCGTGTGTGTCCTGCCTCCTTGACTAGATTGTGAATCCAGCTCCAGGTGGAGTCCAAAGAATACATTTGGAAATGGTGTGGTGCGTGATGGGGGCCAGGGGATACCGTTAAATAGCAGCTTCCAGAGGCCTTGGCAGGTCGCTCAGTCTCAAGGGAGTGAGGCTGCAGTGTTACAGTTGGCCGTGCCTTTGACCCCCTCCAAATCCTGAAGGATAGTCCAGGCCTATGCGGTGGCCCCCTCTGTCCCTTCCTGTATCTCCCCACTGAGAAGGTTGCCCGAGGTCAAACAGTTCGTAAATGTTGGAGCCTAGACTTGAACCCAGGAAGTCCAACCTTGCATGCTGCAGTCTTTAAGACCTGGACTTAAGTCCAAGGTTTTTCTTCTCAACAGTGTGTGACCCTGGGCAAGTTATTTAACCTCTCTGAGCTACTTAACCTCTCATGAAGTAGTTAAGATAATTGAATTAGATAATGTAAGCCAAGTGCCAGAAACATGGTAAATCCTCAATAAATAGTGCTATTTCCCAAGGCCTCATTATCTCAAATAATGAGCCACCACTTAGGACCCCTGCCATCTGCCAGGCACTGTGGGAGGTGCTTTGGTGACATCATCTCCAGGAATCGTCCCAACAACCCTTGGGGAGAGACTATGGTGATCCCTATTTGACAATTTGATGCCATTTGCCCAAAGTTACACAGAGAGTAAGCAATAAGGTTGCGATATAAACCAGGTTGCCTGACTCCAAGACCTAGACACTTTTCCACTCTATGCATTCATTAATTCATTTGATTCAACCAGTATTTATTGGGCATCTACTATGTATGCAAGGCAGCGTTCTAGGAGGTAGAGATACAGCAGTGAACCAAACAGACACAAATCCCTGTGCTCGTGAAACCGACGTTCTAGTTACAGGAGCATCAAGAAAAGCTTCTGGCCTTTCAAGGTGAGGCTGGTCACCCATCCCACCTGCTTGACCAAGGCGGGGCAAGTACCTGATGGGACATTGGAGTTGGAGCTGGACATGGCTAGGGTAGTGGGCAGGGGAAAGGATCAGGACCAAAACTGTGAAAAGATGAATACAAAGCTGTCTGCTGAGAGAAGTGGGGAATGGCCTCAGAAACAACAGAGCAGAACCTCAGTGCCCCTGGGACTTGGATTCCCTGAGGACTGTTTTTTCTCTGAGGTCAACAATGCCCAGAGCTAAAAGCAGGTATTTCCATGCATGAAGACTCTGACTACACTGTGGGCAGAGCCTGCTTTGGGGCCCCCAATCTAGGGCTCCCCGAACCTCCAGGTAGAAAGAATCAGGATGAAGTTGATACATACACCTCACTCGGCACGGCTGCCTTCGGTGGATATTTGGGTGGGCCCCGGCGCCCTCTTGTGGCTTCCCTTGTCTATGCATGGACCCTTCATGTGTCCCTGTGGTTGGAGGGGCTGCCTGTGCCTAGACCATTTCTCTGTTTCCAGCCTGGACCCTTTCCCTTATTCCCAGCTTTTCCTGCCTCCAGCTGAGGCCTGAAAAACTTACTCAGTTTTGTCATCTTTTACTGCGTAGACCTTGGAACACAAAATTGGGCGCCTGCAAGCCCTTTGATGCTATCAGCAGGCACAGCCATGTGGTGGTGTAGCACATAGGCACACCATTTGGTTCAAATCCTGACTGTATCCATCACTTAGGAGCAATTGTACAGCCTTGCTGGGCCTTACTTTTCTCATTTTAAAAATGAAGATCATAATAGTTTCTACCTTAAAGAGCTATGAGAATTAAATGCAATAATACTCATTGGCCAATTTATCTGTTAAAGCCACAGTACCATTCCTGTTCTACACACACACACACACACACACACACACACACACACACACACACACACACAAACAAATGCTGTGCCTCTCCCCTATATTGCAGGGGCCTGAAGCCTGACTTGCCATCAGAGTTCCAGGTTAGATTCAGCCAATGGGAGGCAGCAAAGGCACATTATTGCTTCTCCAACAGCAGTAGGAGAATCTCTAGTTTCGGGATTCAGTTTTACAGACACCTCCGCAGGCTTTTCCCTGAACACAGCCTCAGGATAGGAGGCAGCTGTGATCATTGCCAGTGGTTTCCTGCAGTTCCTACAACTTCCAGACTCTTTGAAAGCTGTCTCCAGCCTAATCTTTATATTTTAAGCCATCTAATGGTTTTGTAAGCTCCCAGTTTTTCATATTAAATCCATTCCTGCTGGATGCAGAGCAACTAGGGCTCTCACTCATTGTTCTGGAAGTACAGCGTGGCACACCCACCGTGGAAATCCATTTGACGGTTTCTTATAACATACACTACTACCACATGACCCAGCAATCCCGCTCTAGGAATATACCCAAGACTAATGAAAACATACGTCCACACCAAGACCTGTGCGTGAATGTTAATAGTAGCATTATTCATAATTACTTCAACATGGAAATAATCAAAACATCCATCAACAAGATAAACTGTGGTACAGCCATAGAGCAGAATATTATTCAGAAATAAAAAGGAAGGAACTGATACACAGAACAACATGGATGAACCTCAGACATGACGAGTGAAGAAAAGCCAGGCACAAAAGAGTGTATATTTTATGTGTCAGCCATGGACGTGTGCCAGTCTCTCTTCGAGAAAGAAACTGCCAGTCAGCTGTGAGGAGTGAAGGTCTCCAATAGCCCACAGCTGTAGCAACTTTGATAATGCCGAGGCCACGCTCTTCACGGCAGCTCACCCAGTGACAGGTCACAGAGGGAGTACAGAGGGATGCCCGGCTGTTTCAGCCCAACATGGGACTCTATGGGAATCTTCGTTCTGGGCTGGTTGAGATTTTCTAAGAACTGCACCGAAGCCTGAGGCTCCTCCTCTCCAGTTTTCATTTCTTCCCCCTCTTCTTTCACAGGTGTTAGACCTGCATCGTAGTATGAAAATTCTTCCTGTTCTCCTTTTTCTTTTTTCTTTTTTTTTTTTTTGCGGTACGCGGGCCTCTAACTGCTGTGGCCTCTTCCGTTGCGGAGCACAGGCTCCGGACGCGCAGGCTCAGCGGCCATGGCTCACGGGCCCAGCCGCTCCGCGGCATGTGGGATCTTCCCGGACCGGGGCACGAACCCGTGTCCCCTGCATCGGCAGGCGGATTCCCAACCACTGTGCCACCAGGGAAGCCCCTGTTCTCCTTTTTATTTCACAAGCGCTATCTGCAGTAAATCTCTAGAACCGCTAACTCCATTCTGACATCTGCTTCCCAGGACCCCAAACTGACATTCTTTTTTATGAAATTTTAAGAGGGGTCAAATTAATCTGTAGAGACAGAAAGCAGATCGGTAGTTGCCTGAGCCAGAGGTTGGAGAGACGGACTGCAGAGGGGCATGAGGAAACTTTTTGGAGTAATGTAAATGTTGTATATCTTGATTATCATGGTGGATACACTGGTGTATACATTTGTCAAAACTCACTGAAGTGTACAATTAAATCAGTGATTTTACTGTATACAAATTATACTTCAATAAGGATTTTTTTTAAATCTCTGCTTTCGAGAAATATCTAGAGTGTGCGTGGTAGTTATAGGACTGTGCACACTTGTCAAAACATAGACTTGTACACTAAAAAGGAGGATTTGTATTATGTATGAGTTATACTTTCATGAAAAAAAGAATGAATCAGGAAAATAATTTTTACTGATTATCTCAAGTGATGATATGTATGGGGCAGGGGATGCTCCATTGGAGGAATCACACTTCCTGATTTCAAAAATTACTACAAATCTACAGTAATCAAGAGTCTAGTACAGGCATAAAGACAGACATATAGCCCAACAGAACAGAATAGAGAGCCCAGAAATAAACCCTTGCATATATGGTCAAATGATTTTTTTTTTTTTTTTTGCAGTGCACGGGCCTCTCACTCTTGTGGCCTCTCCCGTTGCGGAGCACAGGCTCCGGACGCGCAGGCTCCAGACGCGCAGGCTCCGGACGCGCAGGCTCAGCGGCCATGGCTCACGGGCCCAGCCGCTCCACGGCATGTGGGATCTTCCCGGACTGGGGCACGAACCCGTGTCCCCTGCATCGGCAGGCGGACTCTCAACCACTGCGCCACCAGGGAAGCCCTGGTCAAATGATTTTTGACAAGGGTGCCAAGACCATTCACAGGGGAAGAACAGTCTTTCTAACAAATGGTGCTAGGAAAACTGGATATCCATATGCAAAAGAATGAAGATGAGTCCCTACCTCACACTATACACAAAAATTAACTCAGAATGGATCAAAGTCCTAAATGTAAGACCTAAGACTATAAAACTCTTAGAAGAGAACAGGGTAAAAGCTTCATGATATTGGATTTGGCAATGATTTCCTGGATCTGATACCAAAAACACAGGCAACAACAACAAAAATAAGCAAACTGGACTTATGAAAATTTTAAACTTTTGTATATTCAAAGACACTCTCAACAGAGTAAAAAGCAACCCACAGAATGAAAGATATTTGCAAATTATATATCTGATAAGGGATAATATCCAGAATATATAAAGAGTTTTTAAAATTCTACCCCCACACATACAAAATCCCAATTCAAGATCTGTATCAGGGAAACTACAAACAACTCTGATGAAACAAATCAAAGAAGAACTAAATAGAGAGATATTCCATGTTCACAGATAGGAAGACTCAATATTATTAAGACGTCAGGTCTTTCAAACTTTATCTATAGATTCAATGCAGTCCCAATCAAAACCCCAACAAGCTACTTTGTGGATATCAACTTATTCTAAAGTTTATGTAGAGAGGCAAAAATCCCAGCATAGCAAACACTATATTGAAGGAGAACAATTACCCGACTTCAAGACTTACTATAAAGCTACAGTAATCAAGACAGTGTGGTATTGGTGAAAGAACAGACAAATAAATAGATCAGTGGAACATAACAGAGAGCTTAGAAATAGACCCAAATAGATATAGTCAACCGATCTTTCACAAAGGAGTAAAGGCAATAAAATGGAAAAATGATAGCCTTTTCAACAAATGGTCCTGGAACAGCTGGACATCTACATGCAAACAAACAAAAGAATCTGGGCACTGACCTTACATCCTTCACAAACATTAACTCAAAATGAATCACAGACCTAAATCTAAAATGCAAAACTATAAAACTCCTAGAAGATAACATAGGAGATGTTATCTAGATCAGCGGTCCCCAACCTATTTTTAGCACCAGGGACAGGTTTCGTGGAAGAAAATCTTTCCACGGACTGGGGGTGGGGGGGATGGTTTGGGGATGATTCAAATGCATTAAATTTATTGTGCACTTTATTTCTATTATTATTACATTGTAATATATAATGAAATAATTATACAACTCACCATAATGCAGAAGCAGTGGGAGCCCTGAGCTTGTTTTCCTGCAACTAGACGGTCCCATCTCGGGGTGATGGGAGACAGTGACACCCGAAGTGTGTTGCTTATGTCCAGTCTACTCTGTATGCTCATTTTGGTTGCTGTCGCTGCAGAAAACCCTGCTTCACAAAGATAGGATGCTGGAAATGGAAGCAGGCTTTTCAGCGCTTTTGTGGCAATCTCAGGATATTCTGCCTTGCCTTTAATCCAGAACATACGGAGATTTGAAGTTGTCTCAAGCATACTTTTAAGGCCACCGTCATTTGAGATCTCAAGCAGTTGATCCTCTTCTAGCACAGACAAAACTTTCAACCGATTCACCTGGCTTATCCACAAATGGGTCGCGGATCCATTCCTTCCCACTTCGGGGGTCTTTTGTGGTTGGGAAGTGATGCTCAAACTCTTTTGAAAGCTGAGATAGGTGATCATGCACCAGCTGGGAGAAAGAAGGCCCTGGCTCAGTCTCTTTCAAAATCTCTGCTAATGTTTGAAACATGTCCAAAGTCCCAATGCTCACTCATCGCTCCCATAATTCCAGTTTGGCTTTGAATGCAGCCCCTTTATCTGCCGACTTGAACACAGCTGTCGTTACCCCCTGAAGTGACAGACTGAGTTCGTTGAGCAGGTTGAATATGTCACACAAGTAAGCAAGTTTTGCGACCTGAAATGTGCTGCCAGTGGTGACTGTTTTTCTAAAAGAAATTGCTGGAGCGGCTCTCGTTAACTCAAAAACTCTGGTCAGTGATCTACCTTTAGAAAGCCATTTCACTTCTGTGTATAAGAGAAGACGTGCGCTCTGGGTCCATCTCCTCACAGAGCTGTGCGAACAGACGTGAGTTAAGGGCATGTACTTTAACGTGGGTGATAATTTTAATCACATCCTGCAAAACGTTAAGTTCAGGTGACATTTTCCAGCTAGCCAGCATTTCTCTTTGGATGACACAGTGCGTAGACTCACCTTCACTCACTCGACCTCTTTGACCCGAGTAGTGAAACCAGAAAACCGTGCAGTCATGGCAGCCGCTCCGTCACACATATACCAGCACAAAATGACCAATTCCGTTTTCCTGATATGTAATCATTCAAATACTTGAATAATTATGCAGCTGTGGTGTTCCCTGGCAACAAAAGTGCACATAACATAGCCTCATGCATATCCTCCTGAAAAATGTATCTCACAAAAACAAGCATTGTTGCCTTGTTGTCAACATCGGTAGACTCATCAACCTGGATTGCGTACCACGGTGACTCATTAATCCTCTCTAACAATTGTGCCTCAATATCCTCTGCTATTTCATCAATTCGTTTAGTTTTGGTGCTAGCCGAAAGAGGAACACGTGCCACTATTGAACTGCAGCCTCTCCTAATAGGTCACGACAAATGTCCTTAGCAGCCGGCAGGATCAACTCTTCACCAATAGTAAAGGGCTTCTTAGCTTTAGCAACGCAGTTAGCCACTAAGAATGATGCTCTCAGTGCAGACGCATTTGATGAAGTGGTGGTCTTCAATAATTGCTTCTGTTCCTCGTGTCCACATTTTTTCTTTTGAAAAACTCCAAAGGCTTGTCTTTTAACGCAGGGTGCTTGGTCTCCATGTGGCGAAGCAGTTCTGAAGGTTTCATGGCTTCGTTGGATAGCTGGTCTCCACATATTATACAAAGCGGGCTTGGAGAATGTGAATCACCTGTTGCAATGAACCCATAATTTAAGTAGGACTCTTGGTATTTTCTTTTAAATGCAGCTTTCTTTTTGTTGGCAGTCTTAGAGTCTTCTGCTGTCTCACCATTGGGTCTTTCCTCCTTTTCAAAGAAGCTCTCCAGCGATGCTTGTGTTTTACTCATTTTGGCTAGAGTTAGCTTGTGGTCTTACCAAAACTGTGACTGAGACAAGTACGCAGTGCGGGAAAGAGGCACGGACAGAACTGGTAAATAAAATAATGGGCGGGGGGTCACATGCAGACTAAAATAAGTGTCGGATTCTGTCTTAAAACCTGCCACCAGATGCAGCTGTATGACTGAAGTACATCAACTCACTTGCCACTTTAAAGCCTGCCACCAGATGCAGCTTGTCACTTACTGATAGCGTTTTGATATGAGTCTGCAAGCAACTGATTTATTATGGTTTCTGTGCAGTCACACCTCTCTGCTAATGATAATCCGTATTTGCAGCCGCTCCCCAGCACTAGCATCACCGCCTCAGCTCCACCTCAGATCATCAGGCATTAGATTCTCACAAGGAACACGCAACCTAGATCCCTCGCATGCGCAGTTCACAGTAGAGTTCGCGCTCCTATGAGAATCTAATGCTGCTGCTGATCTGACAGGAGGCAGAGCTCGGGAAGTAATGCGAGCGATGGGGAGCGGCTGTAAATACAGATGAAGCTTTGCTGGCTCACCTGCCACTCACCTCCTTCTGTGTGGGCCTGTTCCTAGCAGGCCACGGACCGGTACCGGTTTGTGGCCTGGGGGTTGGGAACCCCTGATCTAGATGACCTACAGTCTGGCAATAACTTTTTAGATACAATACCAAAGGCACAATTCATGAAAGAAAGAATCAATAAGCTGGATTCCATTAAAATTTAAAAAGTCTCCTCTGCTAAAGACACTGTCAAGAGTATAAAAGACAAGCCACAGACTCGGAGAAAATATTTGCAAAAGTCATATCTGATAAAGGACTTTAATCCAAAATGTACAAAGAATTCTTAACAACAATAAGAGTTGTTCAACAATAAGAAAATAACCTGATTAAAAATTGGGCCAAAGACCTGAACAGACACCTCATCAAAGAAGATACACAGATGGCAAATAAGCATATGAAAAGATGCCCCACATCATATATCATCAGGGAAATGCAAATGAAAGCAATGAGATACCACTATACACCTATTAGAATGGCCAAAATTCTGAACACTGACAACATGAAAGGCTGGTGAGAATATGAAGCAACAGGACCTCATTGCTTGTGGGAATGCAAAATGGTACAGCAACTTTGGAAGCAGTTTCTTACAAAACTAAACATACTCTTACCATACTATTCAGGAATTATGTTCCTTGGTATTTACCCAAAGGAACTGAAAACTTATATTCACACGAACGCCTGCCCATGTATGTTTATAACAGCTTTACTTATAATTGCTAAAACTTGGAAACAACCAAGATGTCCTTCAGTAGGTGAATGGGTAAACTGTGGTACATCCAGATAGTGGAATGTTATGCAATGCTTAAAAACAAAAAAACAGACCAAAAAAAAAAAGCTATCAAGCCATGAAACATATGGAAGAATCGTAAATGCGTATTACTAAGTGAAAGAAGCCAGTCTGAAAAGACTACATACTGTATGATTCCAGCTCTATGATAATTTGGAAAAGGCAAAACTATGAAGATTAAAAAGAACGGTGCTTACCAAGGATTAAGAGGAAGGAAGAGATGAATAGGTGGAGAGCAGAGGATTTTTAGGGCAGTGAAATTAAATTTCTCTGTATGAAAGTATAATGGTGGAAACATGTCATTATACATTTGTCCAAACCCATAGAATGTACAACACCTAGAGTGAACCCTAATGTAAACTATGAACTGTGGTAATAATGATGTGTCAATGTAAGTTCACCAATTATAAAAAATGTAGTACTCTGTGGGGGATATTGATAAAGGGAGAGGCTGCGCATGTGTTGGGGGAGAGGGTATGTGGGAAATCTCTGTCCTTCCTCCCAGTTTTTGCTGTGAATATGAAACTGCTCTAAAAATAATGCCTATTTGAAAACAACCTAATTCAAAAATGGGCAAAGGACTTGCACAGACAGTTCTTCAAAGAAGATATACAAATGGCCCATAAGCACGTGGATAGATGCTCAACGTCACTAATCATTAGGGAAATGCAAATCAAAACCACAATGAGATACCACCTCATACCCATTAGGATGGCCACTATCAAAAAATAAAACCAAAAACAACAAGCGCTGGCAATGATGTAGAGAAATGTGAACCGTTGTGCACTGTTGGGAATGTAAAATGTTATAGCCTCAGTGGAAAACAGTATGGCAATTCCTCATAAAATTACAAATAGAATTACCATTGGTTCAGCAATTCTACTCCTAGGTATATATTCAAAACGACTGAAATCAAAGTCTTAAAGAAATATTTGTACACACATGTTCACAGAAGCATTATTCATAATAGCCAAAAGATGGAAGCAACCTAAGTGTCCACCAACCGATGAGTGGATAAGCAAAATGTGATAGGTATAGATATTCCATTAGATAGATAGATATATAAATATATATATAAATATATATCTATGATACAGATATATACATGGAATATTATTCAGCCTTAAAAAGGAAAGAAATTCTGAGACATGCTACAACATGGATGAAACTTGAAGACATTAAGCTGTGAAATAAGCCAGTTACAAAAAGACAATACGGTATGATTCCACTTAAATGAGGGATCTAGAGTAGTCAGATCTTTAGAGACATGATTCTACAGAAAGCAGAATGATGATCGTCAGGGATTGGGAAGAGACAGGAATGGGGAGTTAAGGTTTAATGGATACAAAGTTTCAGTTTTGCAAGATAAAATGAGTTCTGAAGATGAATGTTGGAGACTGCACAACAATATGTATGTACTTAATATCACTGAACTGTACACTTCTAAATAATTAAGATAGTTAAATTTTGTCATGTGTATTTTACCACAATAAAAGACTTTCAAAAAACTAAGTTATATTAAAATTATATATATACATATATATAATTTTTTTAAAGAGTTATCTCCTCCAGGTGTCAAATATGCTGGGCACCCCATCGACAAGGGGAATGGGAAGTTCAGATACTATTGAACAGTATTAATCACGGAGGGCTTCTCGGAGGAGGTGTAGTGGTTGGGCTGATGCTAGGCCAAAGGGGCAGGATTCCAGTGGTGAATGATTCCACCTCAGTGTTCATCTGGATCCTGCTTCTCAGCTCACTGCTTCACAGTTTCCATGGAGACAGTTTCCAGAGAACTTGGAATACCCATGTTGCTGTCACTTGGCAACCAAGAACTGGTAGCTGCAGCAACCTGCCACGTTCTTTCCATCATCCTGGGCCCTCATCTCTGGCATGGGCTCTGTACAGCCCAGGCACTGGGGGCCCAGCTAGGGAGGCACCTTCCACCTGCTTTCCTCTCAGCCACTCACAGGCCTCACAGGGACAACTGAGACTCTTGTAAGTCCACAGAAAATGCTAGATGGACTGGGGTCAGGACACAGACAACCTCCAGCCCCACAGGATTCTCCCATTTGCTTCCATCCATGGAGGACCCTGGGGTCCAGTGTGGATGGAACACAGTCCTGATCTCAAGGGACTCACAGCCTAGTGCAAGAGACAGAGCTCACTTCATTCTTTCAGTACCCAGATGCTAGTGCCTACTCCATGCTGGCTGCTGACCCACAGACTAGGGTGCGGGGGATGAGGCACAAAGCAGACTCCATGGTGCCCCACTCACTCCTCAGCAGGCACCTCTAAGAACCACAGGCTTCTTTCTTTAAACTTTGCAATTCTCTGCCTGAGGGCTTTTCATGCCCCCAGAAGCAGCCCTTGACCTGTGGCAGATGGGAGTCAGTGAACAAAACACACCAGTTCCCTTGCCTTCAATTGAAACAACTCTGAGACATGTCCTACACTGTTTGCCAGAGTTGCCTGGCAGGACTGAGCTCCAGGTGCCCAGAGCTCCTGGCTTGAGCACATAACATACATTGGCTGCCTTTCATCCCGTGTCACTTCTCTACTCCCTTATTGCTATCTCCTGGAATCAGCTCCCCAATAAACCACTCAAATCCTCATCTCAAATTAGCTTCTGAGGGAACCCAAGCTAACAGGGATGATGTATAACAAGGAACCAAAGTTCTGTGAGATGCGAGCTCTAACCGATTGCACGCAAAGCAGTGGCTGAACCAAAGGGAGCTGTCTGCCCAGGGCAGGCAATAGTGGTAGGGGGGACATTGTCTTTAAAAACTTAAAAGCAGTAATAACATGGACCAACAGCCAGTCTACTTTTTATTATCACCATGAACCAGTCATTCTAACCAACTTCAGTGATAAAATTCCCCTCCCCACTGAAGCTGATAGATCTCACTGTCCCATGCCTGCTCCTTGGCACTCCACTGAGGCCAGCTGCACTGAGGAGAGAGTCACTGTGGGCAGAGGAGATGGGGGAAGGCCTCAGTTTGTAGCAGTGACCTTCTAAACACCCAGTACCAGCTGCTTGGTACAGTCCTCCAAGTGCCCCTCTGCCATGGCAGTTTTCACTAGGTTACCTCTATCTGTAATTTTTTTTAACCACTAGACAGTGAGCTCCATAGAGGCAGGAACTACGGCTTGGTCATCTGGGACTTGCTCATAGTAGACACTTAGGAATGGGGCTGCTACTGGGTGGGTACTTTTGTGCAGTGCACAGCCTGCATCACTATCCATGGCAACCCGGCCTATGGAGGTTTAGTGAATTAGTGAATGAATGAATGAATGAATTGGTGAGAACTTCCAATAAGTGGGGAAAGACATTGCAAGCGGAAGAGACAGAGCAAGCAAAAGTAGGAAGCTTGTAAGTGCAAAGCTTCTTAGTGGAAAGGGCAAATAGCTTTATGTCACAGGCAGTACATCTCAGGAGTTCCATAGCCACCAGCTCTAGCATCACCCAGAGTGTCGTCAACATACCTGCACTCCACCTCAGAAATGCTCAGCCAGAATCTCTGCAGATGGGGTTCAAGAATTTGGGCATCCCAGGGGAACCCCAAGAACACAAAATTTGGAAAAGTACAGGGCCAGCTAACAAAGTGAGTGGTGGACTGCAAAGCGGTGAGACTGGCCCAGTTGGCCTGAGCCCAGGCCAATAATTCATTCATTCATCATTCATTCATTCAATAAGTATACATTGAGCCAGGAAGGCATTCAGGTATATACCTGTGCACAAGACAGACATGGTCCCTTCTCCCTTGTCACAGTTTAGTGGGAAGACAGTCATTAAATAATTAAGCAAATAAATATCTAATATAGTGTCAGCTTATGAGTAATGCTTTGCAAGAAAGAAAGCAAGGTAAGGGGTTAAGAATAGAAGGTTATTTTAGATGGGATGTCAGGGAAGCCCTCTGCTGAGACTGATAGGAGGTGAGGGAAGGAGTCATTTAAAATGAAAGAGCAAACCATGCAGATGTTTGGGGAAAGAGCAATCCAGGCAGAGGGAGTATATGCAAAGGCCTAGAGAATAGAACATGTGGAAGAGGGAGACTGGTTAGGAAGCTTCTGCAATAGTCCAAGTATGAGATGCCAGAGGCTCAGACCAGGGTGGAGGCAGTGGAGGTGGGTGGAAGTGGTCTGATTCAGAATATATTTTGAGGGTTAAGTTGACTAGCTTTGCTGTTGGATCAGATGTGGGTGTGAAAGAAGAGGGGAGTCAGAGTTATTGCAGTCAAGAGTGCAGGGAAATTGGAGGGAGTAATGTTAGAGAGAGACATTGGGGTGGGGAGCACAGACCACAGGAAGGTTCCTGCAGACCATGGGAAGGACTTACTTTTCTTTTGAGTGTGATGGAAGCCCTGGGAGGGTTTTGAGTAGAGAAGCGATGTGATCTGGCATGTGTTCTAACAGTATCTCTAGTTGCAGAGTGTAGAACAGACTTTAGGGAGACAGAGATGGAGTATGGCAGTTTAGAGGCTGGTGCAGACATCCAAGCGAGAGATGATGATGGCTTGCAGGGTGCTGACTGGGATGGGAAAACTAAATTTATTTGAGTAAAAACAGTAAGTGGTAAAAATCATGAAGGAGACAGACAAATAAATGACTGACATTTGGTAGTGGATCAGGAGCGCCAGCTCTCCAGTCAGCAGCTGCGTCTTCTTGGGGGAAGCGGCTTCCATTCTCCAAGCTGGTGACAAATCTGCAAAATGGGAATGATAATGGAACATACCTCGTGGAGTTTTTGATAGGGTGATGTGAATGTTTTGACACAGGATCTAGCACACAGGAAACATTTAATAAATGTTGTCCAAGGAGCCAGACTGCTAGATTGCAGTACCATCTCTGCCACTCACTCATCTTTGTGACATTTACCCCTCTGTGTGTCTGTTTACCCATCAGTAAAATGGAGCTATCAAATACCAACTTTATGGGGTTGGGTGGTGAGGATTAAATAAATGAATACAAGTAAAGCATTTAGAATAATGTTCCATGGAGCAAGCACCGCATGTGTCAATTATTATTCTGAATATATTATAGCCCTATTTCATTACCTCTTCTCCCACCAGCATACGTCCACCCCATTCTGCAGATGGGAGGTCTGTGGCTCAGAACAAGGTAACCTCTCTTCAAACGATGCCACAACCTACGTGTAGCGGATCTGCCCGCTGCGGGGAAGAAGGAGATTCCAGCTTTGAGGGACCTTGTCCCCAGGGGTCCTGTCCCGCCCACGCGCTGCCTGTCGGAACCCTTTAGCGTCTCCCTTCTGTTTGCAGCCGGGCGCGCTGGCGCAGCAGCGCCGGAGCGGGAAGCTACTTCCGGCGGCCACACCCCAACGCAGAGCGTCTCCATTTTGGCCGCGCAGGTGGAGACTCGACGAGAACCAGCGGAGTAGCGGAGTGGAGTCAGCAGAACTGTGAGGGCCGAATCGGCTCACCGCACTTTCTCCCTTTCTTCCTCCGCCCGCAGAAGCCGGGGGCTCTCATGGCGGGCTTGGAGGTACTGTTCGCGTCGGCGGCGCCGGCCATCACCTGCGCGCAGGACGCGCTCATCTGCTTCCTGCACTGGGAGGTGGTCACGCATGGCTACTACGGCTTGGGTGCCGGCGACCAGGTACGCCACGGAGCCGCCCCGGGGCCAGTGTGGAGGGGGTAAGGTGTCTTCTGCCCAAACCCAGAGGACCGGAGGCTCGGTCCAAAGTGCCTGACCTTCCCTCCTCCCAGGTCTGGGTCCTAGGAGTCATGACACCGTGGGTGCCTGTAGTCTACGGGTCGGGGAGGCGCTCTGTTGTCCTAGCCTAGCTGGCACAACACGATTTGAAAACCCAAGGACAAAACTCGCTGCAGCGCAGGCTGGCAGCCTCCGAGGCCGGGATTGTGCGGGTCTGGCAGCGAGACGGGTTCCTCTCCTGAGTACTCCTCACCTACCCGAACTCCAAGCTCCTTCCCACGCTGCTGGGTGGGGTGGGGCTGTGCCCAGTACTACCCTCCTCATACTGTAGTCGAGCGCCCACCAGACATCTGGATCCAGGCACAGGTATGGGGGGAGGTTGGGCCGACTCAGCTCCAGTCAAGGGCCCTTAGAGCTCAGACAACCCTTCACGCTTTACTGAAGGGCCTGGTGCAGCCCACTCACCGTTATGGTCTTCACTCAGGCTCCGGGGGAACACCACCTCCCACACACGTACAGACATGCACCCTCGGTGTAGGGCCAACTAAGTTTCCTCCCCAACAGCTGTCCCATCCTCAGGCTCTGCCTCTTAGAGCAGGGGCCCCTGTGGTCATCCCCACAGAGCCCCAGGACTGGCGCGCCCGGCCGACCTCACTGATTCTTTGCCGTAGCATTCTCCCATCTTCCCTGCCGCTTCCCTGTGACTCTCCCCCTATACGTCATTGTACACACCAGCTTCCTGTGAGAACGGGGCCTGGGCCCCTTACTGCCCCTTCATTTCCCTTCTGCTCCATCCGAGGAAATATCCTCCCATACACACGCTCAGGACTCACTGCCTGCCCCTCACTGTCACTCTCTTCTCACTCTCAGAACCGAGACCAGCTCTGGGGAGCAGGGCGCTTCACTCCTTTCGTCTTACAGTGAGATTTTAACCTCACTCTCATTTCTAACTGCTTTAGTTCTCAAATACCCTAATCCTTTTTTTAGTTTCTCAGATATACATCCAGCGTCTTAATCTTTCCTCTTCTGACACAGGGCTTTAGGGATCCCTCCTCAGACAGAGTTTACACATCCTGGGCTCCTAGAGCCAGGTTCGCCCCCCCACCCCCACTGCTCCATTTCTCTGTCCCTTAAAACTCGTGACCAAGACTATCACACCCCCTCATGCTTTACCCTCACCAACAGGAATAAGAAACACAAGAACTGTCATGGATTTCTGGCTCTTTTTTTCCCCCCCCTCAGACCTCAAGTGTCTCAGTGGGACCCCAGATACACACAGTAAACTTCTCCACCACCACCTCCAGGCTTACGGGAAAAGAAGGACCAGCCTTACACACAGACACACAGACACACACACTCACCCACCCACACACCCTGGAAGCAGGAACCATTCTCCCTCCCAGATGCCTTTGTTCCTGGCCTTTCTGTTCACCTTTTGCTTCCTTCCACTTACCTTGCCTTTCAACATTTCAGACCTTGGGATCAGGTAGAGGCAGGGCCCAGAATCCTGAGTGTCAGGTTTCCACTTTCAGTATGTAATCACCCCAAAAGAAACCTTATGTCTCCTCGCTTGCCTCATTCCAGCTTTCTAATCTTTATCAGCTCTTTCACTTGCCCCAGGCATTTCATTTCACCTTTTCCTGGGACATTCTCCCAGAAAGCTGATGTGTAGGATGGTGCAGGGGACAGTGGAATTGGAGAGGGGGTAAGACTTGTTCCTGACCTTCGGGCTCCCCTTTCGACTCTCAGCGCTGCCCCCCCACCCCTCCCTGCCCCTTGCCCTGTCCTTCAGATCTAACAGGTTTGCCCTGCTTTCTCCCCTCCTCATATACCTCACTCTCTGTATTTTACTCTCAGCTAGCTACTGCTTTCCTGACACACTGTTAGAATCTCTCCCCCCAGCAACAGGAACTTGTTACAGAGAGCCTGTGTGACTCCCTTCTCTTCTTCCCCTTCAGCACTGCAGATCTGCTCCCACCACTCGTCCCCTCACAAATCCTGTCAGCAACTCTGTCTGAGTCACTTCGACAGCTTAGGGACATCAGTTCATGTAGGTCATTGCCTCCTCCTAACTGGCACCATCCCCTTGCCATGTACTCCAGGCTTCCAAATTTTCAGAAAGAACACAATCTCATTTCAATACTGGTCTAAAAAAATGAATAAGAGATCCTTAACTGAATCCCAAAGGTCCATCTAATTCCACTCTGTTTATGATGCCACATGTCGAGTTCATGCAAGCCAGAAAAAGATTCTGGCTCCAGACATCCTAGGGGAGGCCCGGGGGAGTGCGGATGGTGGTTTAGAAGGCATTGCCCACTGTCCATCTGTCCACCCCAGTGCTGAATCAAGCATGTTCCCCCATGGTGGGGGATGGGCATTTGTTCTGCGCACCAGAGCATGGTGTGTTTTTGCTTCTCTCTGCCCCTTAAGTGCCACTGGACTTCAGGTTGCACTTGTCCTCCTCTCACTTCTGCTGAGTTTACTTTCATTCAGAGTAGAAACCTTTTGGAGGCGCATCTTTCCTATTAGTTTATTTAAGAGAGGTTTTAGTTTTCCAGTGTGGGGCCAGCAGTCTCAGCTGAGACCAGTAGTATTTGCCAAGTTCAGAGGATGTTTATGTTGCCTCTCCAGCCGTCTCCTGCTTCCCACCCTTCTGGGGGTGATAAGAGAGAGAGGAAGGTCCTTAAATTGTGTACTTGATCATTTAATATGTTGACAGTTAAATAGAAAGCTAAATTGTCTGCTTTTCTCTTTGGTTTTGTGTCCTCTGGTACAGGGGAATTGTGTACATAAAACTTGATTAGAAGAGCAATACAGCTTCAATAAAAAATTCAATATTTGAATTTCGATTTCTTTCTTGAAGTCAGCACCACTCCTCATAAGAGCTTTACAGCTGTGTCAGGTGGTTTAAGTAGCAAGGGAATAGAGATGGCCGTAGACTTAATTTTGAGAATATTGTTTTCTGTTGTAGGAATCTAAAGATTATGACAAAAGAGAGAAGATGCCCCAAATGATCTTCTTTGGGTGCATTTTAGCCCAGGGACACTGGAATGAACTCATGGCCATTAAAGAATGCTTCCAGCCCCAGGATTTTGCCTAAGGGGACAACTATCTTTACTTTTGGGGGGCCCATCTGGGGGACTTGGCTGGGAAAATCTCCAGCCATAGCGTGGGCAATCAGGAGCTCTGAATGCCAAACTGAGCTCTGCACTTGACTTACCATGACCTTAGGCAGTTTTCAGCCCCCCTTAGATTTTTTTTCATCCGAACGAGTTAAACAGCACAACCATGTACTTTGGCTGCTTTCCAATCGTAGCTCTTTGGGAGGTCTGATATTTGATGTCCCGCTCTAGAGGGCAGTTGAATGCCATGTTTGGCTTGATATCACCAAGGCCAGTCTCTTTCAGTCCCACCTGTTTTCCCATATCAGGGCAGCCCTTGAGCTGGGGAACATTGGTTCCACTGCAGTGAGAGGTATCAGTCTCACTAGGCCCTAGGATTCTCTCTTGCTCTGGAAGCCTGAGGTTATGGGAGAGTGAGCAGGCTGAATTATTTATACTCCAAGAAGAAATTCTGGTGGGTTGAATGCTGTAATGGAGGGTATAAATATAAATTCAAAGGCCCTTGATAGAACAAAGACAAGGCATGTCATCAAATTCTTGGCTTCCAAAGTAAACCTTAAATCCAGGACACTAAACATGGTTATAGGAAATTTACCCAGTTGAGGGTGAGGGGATAGTTTCTCTTTCTTTTAGCAGAGTGGGCTGATTAGTTTCACTTTTGTTTTCTGTCACTCTCATTTCTCTGCTTCAGGCCTGAGTTTCCTTGTCATTTAGCCAGGTTTGAAACCATGCCAGTTGCAATGTCTTGAATTTTATTTGGGACCACTTTCCCAGTTTGATTCCTGAGCCCCAGAGGTGACCAAAGCGGCCCACGATCTCCGTTCTTGGCCTTCCGTTGTCCTTGGTGAGGTGTGAGGTCTGTGTTGCTGGATCTTTGTCTTTTGTTGTTGTTTTTCATCTTTGGTCGCACTCCCTCCCGCCGTAGTCTCATGAATACAGATCTTCCCAGTCCACTTGGTGCGTGTTTAGCTGTAGAACTATGCTTCTATGAAAACAATATATAGATTTTTTGTGTGTTTTAAAATTTTTTACATAAATGGTACCTGGCTATAAATCTCATTTTTAAAAAATTTTTCTTTGTCACATTGTTTACTTTTATCTATAATACTGCAGTTAGATCTAGTTTGTTCCTTCTAACTGCTATACAGTATTCCACTGTGAACATATTTTGCATTTTAACTCCCATTTGGTTCCTCCAACAGGGTTGTGATGAAGATCCCTTGTCATATTCCCTGTGCCTCTGTGCACAGAATTTCTTCCAGGAGTGAAGGTTTTGGGTCATGGGGTGTCAGCTTACCTAATTGCACTGAATACTACCAGATTGCTCTCCAAAAGGGTTGTAAGAGTGTGAACGGCCACCAGCAGCGCCTGGAGGTTACCATTCTCCCCACACCCACACAAACACTGGCAAAAAAATAGAAAAATAGATAACAGCAGTCTGATGGGTGGATCCTGGTATCTCATATTTTAGCCTGTGTGTGTCTGAGTGCTAGTAAAGTTGAATGATCCTTTATACACTGTTAGCTGCTCTTATCTTTTGCTTGTTCATACCTTTTTCAAGTGGGCTCCCAATTTTTATTGTTCGTTTTCCAGGCATTCCCTTTTTGTACTAGTTATTAATTTGTGTTGTGCCAGCTAGGCTGGGACATAGCTCATCCTAGCCCGTGACTGCCTGTTAACTTTGTCTGTAGTATCTGTTGTTGATCTGGAGCTTTAAATTACGAGCAGTGTCAAAGACAGCACTTTTTTTTTTGTGGACTCATTTAAGAAATCTTTCCCCACCTGGAAACACTGTATTAGTTTTTACTATCGAGGTAGTTTCAGAACTATTTCTCAAACGTTAGTATGTAAAAAGAAAGTCCTAGGTTTTTTTTTTTAAAGAGATGAGGCCATCACAACTCACAGTGATGCATTTTTACTCCCATTAGGTTGGCAAAAATTTTTAAATTGGACAATAGCAATGTTGCTGACCTCGTGGAACAAGAACTCTCATACATACATTGCTCATGGGAGTGTAAATCCATACTTCTTTTGAAAACAATTTGACTTTATCTTATAAATTAAAAGTTCTTCTCCTAGAGATACTCTGTAGGAGTTCATCCATATGTGTACTAGGAGATGTGTACAAGAATGTTCATAGCAGCATTGTTTATAATAGCAAAACAAATAAACTGGAAGCACTCCAAATATCCATCAACAAGTGAGTTTGTAACTTGCAGCATATTCATGCAATGATGGGCTATATGGCTGTGAACTATATAGCAAAAACTGTACAGTGAGTCAGCTATAGTTAAGTGCATTGACATGGATGAATCTCAAAACAATATTGATTGAAAACAGCAGATAAAAGTGATGCTGTTTATATAAAATTCAAAAACATTTGAAACAGTGTATTTTTAGGGTTTGTGTATAGTAACACAACTATAAGTAACAGTAAAGAAATTTTTAAAACAGCTTAGTGATTACCCATGAGGAAGGAGGAGGGAGATTCATTGGGGATAGGCTACTCAAGGCTTGAACAGGATTGGCCACATTCTGTTTCTTAAGCTGGCTGTAGGTACGTACATAGGTGTCCATTTTATAATTCTTTTTTTATCTTGTACGTGTGCTATATTTTGTTTGTATGAAAGTTGTTCATAATTTTTATTAAGGCACTACAGTAGTCTGGAGAGGTGTACATTAGAATCTGTAGTTTTACTCAACACTTTTGTGATCCCTTTGCAGATGGTCTCAATTCCAAACTTCGAGAAACACTGTCTTAGAATTTCACAGTATCCCTTTAGGTGACTGGCCTTATTCTTGACAGGGGGATAGAGAAGAGATTTTTAAACTAAGGCTACAGATTCTTGACAGGTTCCAGTGCTCTGTCACAAAGGCAGTCAGATATGAGGGAGGATCACTAGAGCAGGAGTCCAGAGACCCCAGACCTCTGACTTGCTGTAGGACCTTGGACATTTTACTTCTCCTGACCTCCATGTGTTCATCAGTGAAGTGCGGGAGTGGGATTAGATTATCTGTAAGGTCCTTTTTAGATCTGAGGTCATGATCTTTCACCTCTCATCTCTGGTGTCTTCTCAGCCGGGTCCCAATGATAAGAAATCAGAACTGCTGCCAGCGGAATGGAACAACAATAAAGACCTGTATGTCCTCCGGTATGAGTCAAAGGATGGGTCCAGAAAGCTCCTTGTGAAGGCTGTCACTGTGGAGAACAGCATGATCATCAATGTGCTGGTGAGTCCCTAGGACACAGAGGGCTCTGCTGATGGGAGTAGACCTTGGGATTGCCTTTTTGAAACCCATTTAAGAACCCTCAATGTTTGTGAAGACTTTACTCAGTGATCCTACTTCCAGAACTTTATTCTGAGGCCAGGACCCTAAATGTAGAAATGCTTTGTGTTCAGAGATGTTCCCTGCCTGTTACTGTAAGAGGAGGGACTTTCCTTCACAGAGGAATAGTTAAGTAAATTAAGGTAAATCCATTCAGGGACAGCTTGGGAGAAAAAAGCTTATTGTAGCCTCGGGGGCTACTTTTAGTTCTTTAGATAAGCTTAGCTTTCTGCCACCTTGGAGCCTGTATACTTCATGTTTCCTATGCTGGAAAGCTCTTCCTCTGTACCATTGCCGCCTCACACAGATACACACCCTCCACCCTTCCTTTAGCCTGACTGACTCCCTCTTGTTTTTCACTTACTCAAAAAGTTCAGTCCTGACTACTTACTCTCATCTGCCAGAAAAATCTAAATTATGCCTCTGCTTCATCATTTTATTCTCCTGCTTGGTACTTAACACAGTTTGTAATTAGTGTGCTTATTTATGCTTTGGTGTAATATTTGTATTCTACCACTATAGCAGAATATTCTGTAGTCTATGTAATATAGACTATAAGCACCCTGAGGGCAGTGACTTTTTTTTTAAGTTTGGCCTGGTTGTCTGTATTTGTACAAAAGTATCATGCAGTCTGTATTGTGCTGCACTTTGCTTTTTTTCCCTCAGTATGTTTTGGAGGTCTTTACATGGGAATGCATATAGCTATATCTTATTCATTTTAGCCACTATGTAGTATTCCATAATACCATAATTTGTTTATCCGTCTCCCTTTTGATGAATGTTTAGATTTTGTATCACACAGGGTTCGTAGTTATAAACGACAGAATCCCCTCAGGTTTGTTTAAACAGTCAGGTTTATTAAAAGAACTGGGATAACTCACTGAATTGTTGGGAGGGCTGGAGAAACAGTTTCAAGGCTGGGCTTCCAGGGCATTGCTCCAAACCATGCCATGGAAACCACTGCTGCTGCCACCACCCCAGGGCATTAGGTACTGGCTGACTGCCAACCCAGGTGCCCCTTCTCAGGAGCCACTGATGTTGTGACCCCTGCTGCCTCTGCTGCTTGATAGCAAGACGTTTGCCCCTTACTCAGCCTGTTTATCCATGGTGCTCACCTCCAAGTTGAAGTTGTGCATCCATTTGGCACCTCAGTTACATGCCTGTGTCCAAGCTGCAAAAGAGCCTGGGAAGTAGGTTTTTCTGGGCTCTGCCTCAGAAAGGCATTATTCCTAGATCAGAGAAGTCCCCAAGCATGAGACATGCACTTCATCTATTACGAACAGTCCTTATATATGTCTCTTTGTATTTCTTTAGGTTGAGTATTAAATTGTTCCTCTCCCCCCACCGCCCCGCCACTTACTCATTAGACCAGAAATACCCCAGTCTCTCATTTTCTATTTTCATTTTTCTAGGAACATGGCTCACAGCAAGTGTCAGACTTGACCCTGAACTTGAATGATTATATCGATTCAGATCACCTGGTTGACTTCCACAGGTATTTCTAAGGGTTGGCCTTTCCCTGGGAAAAAGAAGAGAGAACCAGTGGTCAGATATAAGGAATGGACTTGAGGTGTCAGAGAATGGAGGAGGGTTAACAGAAGGATCTTTCTCTCTTGGGCACGGTCACTTCTCATTTCTCTTTTCTGTTTATTTGAAGAGAATATTCACGTGGGAAATGCCACTTGAAATAAAATGATGCAGTCAAGAGTCCACAAGTCTACAGGGTAGAGATGGGGCCTAGCCAGTGGAGTCAGTCGGAGTGAGTTCCTAGGAGGAAAAAGTGTACCTAATCTGGTACACTCCATCCCCCAATTTTTAAAATAGACTTCATTTTTTACAGCAGTTAGGTTCACAGCAAAATTGAGTGGTAAGTGCAGAGAGTTTCCTTGAACCTCCCCCCTGCCCCGCACTCTCACAGTCCTGCCCAGAACAGTGCATTTGTTACAGTTGATGAACCTACGCTGGCACACATTATCACCAGATTCCATTCTTGGTGGTGTTGGAATGTGTTTACTTTTGTAAGAAACTGCCAAACTGTCTTCCAAAGTGGCTGTACCATTTTGCCTTCCCACCGGCAGTGAATGAGAATTCCCTGTTGCTCCACATCCTTGTCAGTGTTTCAGATTTTGGCCATTCTAATAGGTGTGTAGTGGTATCTCATTTTTGTTTTAATTTGCAGTTCCCTGATGACATATGATGTTGAGCATCTTTTCATATGCTTATTTGCCATCTGTGTATCTTCTTTGGTGAGGTGTCCAGGTGTTTGGCCCATTTTTTAATCGAGTTTTCTTATGGTTGAGTTTTAGGAGTTCTTTGTATATTTTGGGTAACAGTCATTAATCATATATGTGTTTTGTAAGTATTTTCTTCGAGTCTGACTTGTCTTGACTTTTTATTTTGAAATTTGCAACCCCACAGAAAAGAGGGTTGGCAAAAATATTACAATGAACACCCATATACCCATCACCTAGGTTCACCAATTTTTAACATTTTGCCTCTTTTGCTTAGTTTTTCTGTATGCTTTTTTGTTCTTGAACCATCTGAGAATTATTTCCAGACTTTATAAATCTTAACCCCTAAATATTTCATCATGTATCTCCTTGTTCTTACACAGACATCCTCCTGTTACCACAATTAGGAAATGTAGGATTGATGCATTAATGTCATTTAATACACAGTCCATGTTCAGATTTCTGTAGTCATCCCAGCAATGTCCTTTTTAGCTAGTCTTTTGGTTTTAGGTTTGAGGTATTTTTTTTCTTATCCAACCAAATACCACACATTGCATTTATTTTCACGTCTTTTCAATTACCTTTCATCTAGAACAGTTTCCTAGACTTTTGTTGTTCTTAGCATTGGTATTTTTGAAGACTTGAGGTCAGTTGTTGTGTAGAACATTCACATTGTTTCCTCATCATTTGATTCAGGTTGAACATTTTCAACAAGAACACTATGTAAGGGAGGCTGTGTTCTCCTAAGTGTTTTACATCAGGCACGTGACATCTGTCTTATTGTTGATTTTGTTCAGTTTGATCATTTGGTTATGACAGTATCTGCCACCTTTCTCTCCATTAAAGGCATCTGTTTTCCTTTGTGTTTAATAAGTGATCTGTGGTATTATATTAGCAGACTGAATTTTCTGCCTCCCAACAGTCTTTTACCCAGTGGTTTTAGCATCTGTTGATGATTCTTGCATGAATCAGCTATTACTGTGATGATTATAAAACAGTAATTTTCTATGTTTATAATTCTTTCTACATTTATTAGTTAGAGTTTTTAATTAAAAGCTTTCTATTCTCTGTCCCCCTTATTTTTAATTTTTTAAATTTTTAAATTGATTTTTGGCTGCGTTGGGTCTTCACTGCTGCACGTGAGCTTTCTCTAGTTGAGGCGAGCAGGGGCTACTCTTCGTTGCGGTGTGCGGGCTTCTCACTGTGGTGGCTTCTCTTGTTGCAGAGCACAGGCTCTAGGCACGTGGGCTTCTGTAGTTGTGGCGCACGGGCTTAGCTGCTCCGCGGCATGTGGGATCTTCCCGGACCAAGCTCGAACCCACGTCACTTGCATTGGCAGGTGGATTCTTAACCACTGCGCCACCAGGGAAGTCCCTATTTTTAATTTTTAAAATATCAAAATAGACTCCTGGGTTATTTTTTATTCAAAGTTACATTCCATTTCTGTCATTCTTTGAATGCTCAGCTTGTTCCAGAGTTGACCAGTAGGAATTCTCTCAGGCTACCTCACCTGTCTTTTTGACATGTCACCATGTCAGAGCGTTTTCACACTTCCTGGCACAATAAGGTGTTCTGCCCTCACCTTGTACTTTACTTGCCCCTGCCTTGAAACCAGGGATTTTTCTAAGGAAACATGATTTCTGTTGGTGGGTAATAGTTTCCAAAATCTGGGCCCTGAGTGTGCTCATTAATATGAAGGATGTCATTGCTTTCAGGCTTTTTCAGAGAACAGAGCTAGGAAACTTTCCTGGAGTTTTTTTTTTTTCTTAACATTTCAAACTGATACTTTTATTTTTAATCTAACACTGCAGAATTTGTATTCTCTTATTCTGTACTTGTAACTCCCTTCTGTGTTGAGAACCCTGATGCCCAACAGCCTCAAAATACTTACTCATTTGTTTGATTCTAAAATACACACAGATAGTTTTTGAACTGCTACATCAGTGCCGACCAAGAACAGATCTACTAAGTAAAGTCACAAATACAATTTCTTTCCAGTTCTTTTTGTCCTTTGACTGTGTCCCACTGAGCATATATATTGTCAGAGTATTGTGTTCAAAATGTACTTAGATTTAATGCTTGTTGGTTCATCAGTGTAATGAAATTATCTGTTTGATAGATAGTTGGGCCCATTTGAAGCCTGGCATCACTATAAATTCAGTCGTGAGAACTGCCTGGAAACCCTGTTGGATTTAATTGCATCTAATCAGCGATAACCATCTTTAACCCTCTCCACTTCTCTCAGACTTCGGACAACCTGCCCGCATCATTCTGGCCACCCCTCTTTGTCTCCATCCTTCTTTCATGCATCCTCTGTGTGAGGAGACCCCAACTTCCACTCCTGGTCATCACCCTCCAGTCAGTTTCCCACACAGCAGTTGGACCAGCGTTTTTAAAACACTGATCAGGTTATGATTAAAAGTCTTGCTTGGGGGCTTCCCTGGTGGCGCAGTGGTTGAGAGTCCGCCTGCCGATGCAGGGGACGCAGGTTTGTGCCCCGGTCCGGGAGGATCCCACATGCTGTGGAGCGGCTGGGCCTGTGAGCCATGGCCACTGAGCCTGCGCGTCCGGAGCCTGTGCTCCGCAACGGGAGAGACCACAACAGTGAGAGGCCCGCGTACCGCAAAAAAACAAAACAAAACAAAACAAAAGTCTTGCTTGAAATCCCTCAGTGATACCACCTCACACATGTTAGGAAGGCTACTATCAAAAAAACAAAATAACAATTAGTAAGGATGTGGAGAAATTGGAACCCTTGTACACTGTTGGTGAAAATGTAAAATGGTACAGCAACTATGAAAAATGGTGTGGTGGTTTCTCAGAAAATTAATTACCATATGATCCAGCAATTCCACTTCTAGACATAAACCCAGTAGAACTGAAAGCAGGGTCTCAAAGAGATAATTGTGCACCCACGTTCATAGAAGCATTTTTCATAGTAGCCAAAAGGTGGAAGCAGTGTAAGTGCCCATGAATACCTAGGACAGATGAACGGATAAACAAAATGTGGTATATACAGACAATGGAATATTACTCAGCTTTAAAAAGGAAGGAAATGCTAACAAATGCTTCAGCATGGATAAACCTTGAGGACATTGTGCTAAACAAAATAAGCCAATCACAAGACAAATTCTATATGGTAATACGTATATGAAGTACCTAGAATAGTCAGACTCATAGAGACAGGAAGTAAAATAGTGGTTGCCAGGGACTGGAAGAGGGGAGAATAGGGAATTATTGTTGAATGGGTACAGAGTTTCAGTTTTGTAAGAGGAAGCGTTTTGAAGATAGGTGGTGGTGGTGATAGCACAACAACGTGAATATACTTAATACTACTGAACCGTACACTTAAACTGGTTACAGAGTTGGTAAATTTCTTACAAATTAAATCTAAAAAAGAAACCCCAAACCCTTCAGTGAGTGTTCATTTCTCCAGGGATGAAGAACAAAATCCTTGATGAGGCCTAAAGCCTAGGGCCCAGCCCCTCTAACCTCATCGTTTGCCACTTCCCACTTAGTTCCGGTGTCTCAGCTGTGGTGCCGTGTGCCTCCTCCCTCTTCAGCGCTCTCCCCTTGGCCGAGAGTGCTCTCCCCAGCCTCTTCCCACAGCCAACTACTCTTCTTCCTTCAGTTTCCATTTAAACATCAGCTCCTCAGAGAAGCCTCCCCTGCTCCCCCCATGTTTGAACCTTTTAAGCATTTAATAAGTGGGTATTTTATGATTAACTGCCTACTAGCCTGTGATCTCCTTGAGGGCAGGATCTGGGTCTTTTTCACACAGTAGACAAAGGAATGAAGGAGTGAAGTGAGGCCAGGCCTGGCCTTGGCAGAGCTGCTTTTCTGGGTGCTGTCCACACCATGACCCTACCTCACCCCTTAAGAGGGTAAAGGGAAGGACACTGAGAGTGTGGTCTCTCTCTTGACTTTTTCATTCTGGAATTCCATTGGGAGAGCAATTGACAAAACCTCTGGAAAAACCCAGGCCTGTACACCAGGCTGGTCATGCTCCTGAGAGCATTTAGTCCCCTCAGCAATACTGAGAGAGAAACGGTGATAATATCTCCATTTTTTTTTTTAATTAACATTTGTTGTTGTTTTGTGTGTGCTTGGGGGGGGTGTGTTTTGATTGCTGTAAAATGACATAGTAGGACTACCTCAGAGTGTTCTGAGAATGAGATGAGATGTCAGCAGAGTGCTTAGTGCTGGGCCCCGCCCTTCATGAATATGCAAACGGAAAGAAATCTGATCACAAGGAATCATCTCCGTGGAAACTGAGGCTCAGAGAGCTGGCGTATGGATCTCTCTCCTGATCATAAGGCCCTCCCTCTCCTCTGCCTTCCTGGCAGCAGCACTGAGCTGCCTGCTTCTGGCCCCCTTCCACCATCTGGCCCTCCTTGTTAGGTCGTCATGGCATGTCGTGTCTGTTCTAGGTAGAAATCTGTGCCCCTAGTTGAGCAAACTGATTTGCTAAGGAGTATAAACCTGTTCCTTTCTGTCATGCCTCTACTATGTTAGGATGACAGGCTGTCTTTTGCTACTACCAAAATGGCAGTTCTCCTAAGGCTTAGAAATCATGCGAGAACTTCTCCTTCAGGACTTAGTAGTTTTTTAATCAGACCTGAGTTCTACAGGTAAACCTTTTGCATAGGGAGATCAGAGGGCTTCCACCTGTATCACACACAGTTCATCTGACTGAAAGGAAAGAGGAGTTAGATATATCCCCGCTACCCAACTTGGTCAGGGAAGCAGCATGGTGTACAAAGTTCTGTGTTCTAAGTAGGAACCCGATCTTTGTAGGGATGTATGGACCACAGGCCCTTAGAACTTCTAAACCATTGCAGGTATTACACTTTTTAGTCATGGAACTCTTTATTCAAGCACGCATAATATTCCATTGTCTGTATTGACCATATTTTGTTTATCCGTTCATCTGTCCTAGGTATTCATGGCCACTTACATTGCTTCCACCTTTTGGCTACTTTGAATAATGCTTCTTTGAACATGGGTGTACAATTATCTCTTCATGTTCTTTAGGATTCTGGAGGAAAGAGTAGGGACAGCAAATGGAGGTCCTTGTGCCCTATCCACTTGGCTTTCTCCATTGCCCTTCCTGGGCCCCCTTCCATGCCAGAGAAGCCCTGAAACCACTGATCTAGTCTAACCTCAGTGATTTTATGGTTATGTAATAAGTGATTTTTTTAATTAAACTTTTTATTTTGAGATAACTGTAGACTTACATGCAGTTGTAAGTTGTAAGGTATAATACAGAGAGATTTGTATCCTTTATACATTTTACCTTTATACATTTCACCTCAATTATAACATTGTATAAAACTACCTTAAATATTAATAGTAAGGATATTGACATTGATACACTGACAGTAAGTATTTCTATCACCACAAGTATCCTTCCTGATGCTTTTTTATAGCCACACCCACTCCCCCTCCCCACCCCTCACCCCCTGGCAACCATCATTTATTCTCCATTTCTAAAATTTTGTCTGTTTTTTTAAATTTTTATTGGAGTATAGTTGATTTACAATGTTGTTTTAGTTTTAAGTGTACAGCAAAGTGAATCAGTTATACATATATATATATATACCACTCTTTTTTAGATTCTTTTCCATATAGGTCATTACAGAGTATTGAGTAGAGTTCCCTGTGCTATATATATTAGGTCCTTATTAGTTATCTATTTTATATGTAGTAGTGTGTGTATGTCAATCCCAGTCTCCCAATTTATCCCTCACCCCGCCGATAACCATGTTTGTTTTCTACATGTGTGACTCTACTTCTGTTTTGTAGATAAGTTCATTTGTACCATTTTTTTAGATTCCACATCTAAGTGATATCATATGATATTTGTCTTTGTCTGACTTACTTCACTCAGTATGACAATCTCTGGGTCCATCCATGTTGCTGCAAATGGCATTATTTCGTTCTTTTTTACAGCTGAGTAATATTCTATTGTATATGTGTGCCACATCTTCTTTATCCATTCCTCTGTCGATGGACATTTAGGTTGCTGCCATGTCCTGGCTATTGTAAATAGGGCTGCAGTGAACATAGGGGAGCATGTATCTTTTTGAGTTATGGTTTTCTCTGGATAGATACCCACAGAGGGATTGCTGGATCATATGGTAGCTCTATTTTTAGTTTTTTAAGGAAGTTCCATACTGTTCTCCATAGTGGCTAAACCAATTTACATTCCCACCAACAGCGTAGGAGGGTTCCCTTTTCTCCACACCCTTTCCAGCATTTATTGTTTGTAGATTTTTTGATAATGGCCATTCTGACCCGTGTGAGGTGATAACCTCATTGTACTTTTGATTTTTGTTTCTGTAATGATTAGTGATGCTGAGCATCTCTTCATGTGCTTTTTAGCCATCTGTATGTCTTCTTTGGAGAAATGTCTGTTTAGATCTTCCACCCGTTTTTTGATTGAGGTTTTTTTTTGATATTGAACTGCATGAGCTGTTTGTATACTTTGGAGATTAAACCCTTGGTCGTCTAGTCATTTGCAAATATTTTCTCCCATTCTGAGGGTTGTCTTTTTGTTTTGTTTATGATTCCTTTGCTGTGGAAAAGCTTTTAAGTTTAATTAGGTCCTACTTGTTTATTTTTGTTTTTATTTTTATTACACTAGGAGACGGATCAAAAAAGATCTTGCTGCAATTTATGTCAGAATGTGTTCTGCCTGTGTTTTCCTCTAAGCGTTTTATAGTATCTGGCCTTACATTTAGGTCTTTATTCCATTTTGAGTTTGTTTTCGTGTATGGTGTTAGGGAGTGTTCAAAAATGTTATATAAATGGAATCATACAGTATGTAACTTTCGGGATTGGCCTTTCTCACTCAGCATAATACCCTTGTGATCCATCTGAGTTGTTGCATGCATCAATAGTTTGTCCCTTTGTCTTGATGAGTAGTATTTCATGGTATGGTAGGCATGGCATTTCACAGTTTGTTTAACCATTCACTAGTTGAAGGACATCTGAGTTGTTTCATTTTTTGCTATTACGAATAAAAGTGCTATGAACATACATGTACAGGCTTTTGTGTGGACATATTTATTTCTCTACAATAAATGCCAAGAGTTCAAAGGTAATTGCATGTTTAGTTTTTTAAGAAACTGCCAAACAGTTTTCCATAGTGTCTGTACCATTTTACATATCCACCACCAGTGTATGAGTGCTAGTTTCTCTGTATCTTCACCAGTTTCTGGTGTTATCGCTATTTTTCATTTTAGTTATTCTGATGTATAGTAGTATTGCATTGTGGTTTCAAATTTGCATTTCCCTGATGGCTAATGACAGTCCCTTGTATATTTCAGATGCAATTCCTTTGTTGGATGTTGGTTTATAAATGTTTTCTCCCAGCCTGTAGTTTGTTTTTTCATTCACTTAACAAGGTCTTTTGCAAAGCATAAGTTTTTAATTGATAATAGCTATTTGATAAATTTTTGCTTTTATGGATCAAGCTTTTGGCGTCAAGTGTAAGAACTCTTTGCCTTGTTCTAGATCTCAAAGCTATTCTCCTGTTTTCTTTTTCTAAACATTTTATAGTTTTATGTTTTACATTTAAGCCTGTGGTCTATTTTAAAGTAATTTTTGTATAAGTTGTGTGCTTTAGGGAGAGGTTCATTTTCTTGCCTGTGGATATCCAGTTGCTCCAACACCATTTGTCATTGAATTGCTTTTGCAACTGTGTCAAAAATCAGTTGTCTGTACTTGTGTTGGTTTATTTCTGGGTTCTCTTTTTTTTTCCATTGATCTTTGTGTCTGTTCTTCTGCCAGTGTCACACAGTATCTATTATTTTAACTATGTATCAGTAGTATACCTGAATATTGAGTAGAGCCATTCAAGATCGCCCAATTCTTCTTTGTCAAGATAGTTTTCACTATTCTTGAGTCTGTGCCTTTCTGTATAAACTTTAGAGTAAACTTCTCTTTGTCCATAAAAAACCTTGCTGGGATTTTGATAGGATTTGCATTAAACTTACAGATCATTAAACCTAAAATGGAAAAAGTTGACATTTTTACTATGAATGTGGTATGTCTCTCCATTTATTTAGGTCTTGCTCTGTTTCTTTCATCATCATTTTATAATTTTTAGCATATAGGTCCTGGACATGTGTTTTGTTCTTTTCGGGTGTGAGAGGTGATTATAAACGGTGTTCTGTCCTTGGTTTTGATTTTCAAATGTCCACTGTTAGTATATAGAAATGCAGTTTATTTTTGTGTGTTGATCTTTTATCCTGTCACCTTGCTGAATTCGTAGTGTTCTTGGAGGGGTTTTTTTGGTAAATTCCTTGGGAATTTCAAGGTAGACTGGCATGTCATCTGCAAATAGGAGCAGTTTCATTCCTTGTTTTCTAATCTGTGTGCATTTTCTTTGTCTTGCCTTACTGAAGTGGCTGGAACTTCCAGTATTATGTTAAATAAGAGTGGTTAGAGAGAACATCCTTACCTTGTTCCCAGTCTTAAAGACAAAGTACTCAGTCTTTCATTACTAAGTATATTTTTAGCTGTAGTTTTTTTGTAGATGCTCTGTATCATGTTGAGGAAGTTCTCTTCTATTCCTGGTTTGTTGACAGTTTTTATCATGAATGGATTTATCGTGTTGGATTTTGTCAAATACCTTTTCTGTATCAATTGATATAACCATATCATTTTTCTTAGCTTATTGATATGTAGGGATTTGTAACTATTGAACTAGCCTTGCGTACATACAATAAATCCTATGGTATTAAGTCTTTTATATATTTTTGAATTTAATTTGTTAATATTTTATTGAGCATTTTTGCATCCAAGTTCATGAGAAATAGTGGTCTGTAGTTTTTTGTTTGTTTTTTTAAAAATTTTATTAATTTATTTATTTTTGGCTGTGTTGGGTCTTCATTTCTGTGTGTGGGCTTTCTCTAGTTGGGGCAAGCGGGGGCCACTCTTCTTTGCGGTGCACAGGCCTCTCACTGTCGTGGCCTCTCTTGTTGCGGAGCACAAGCTCCAGGCGCGCAGGCTCAGTAGTTGTGGCTCACGGGCCTAGTTGCTCCGCGGCATGTGGGATCTTCCCAGACCAGGGCTCGAACCCGTGTCCCCTGCATTGGCAGGCAGATTCTCAACCACTGCGCTACCAGGGAAGCCCTGTAGTTTTCTTTTTTTGGTACTGTCTTTGTCTGGATTTGATATCAGCATAATACTGGCCTCATAAAAATGAATTGGGAAATGTTCCCTTCTCTTGTATTTTCTGAAAGTGACTGTAAATTGGTGTTAATTCTTTAAATGTTTGGTAGGCTTCTCCACTGAAATCATGTGGACCTGGATATTTCTTTTGGGGGGTGCTTAAGTAGGAATTGTGTTACTTTAATAGAACTATTCAGATTATCTATTTCATTTTGCCTAAGTTGTTACAGTTCGTGGTTTTTGAAGAATTAGTCTATTCTAAGTTGTTCAATTATGTTGTTATTAGTATTCTCTTATCCTATCAGTGGCAACAAATTTGTTATAATATCCCATTGCATTCTTGATATTGGTGATTTGTGTCTTCTCTCTTTTTATGTTTGCTGCTCTTGCTGGAAGTTTATCAGTTTTGTTCATTTTTTGGAAGAACCAGTTTTTTGTCTTTTTAATTTTCTCTTGTTTTTCTGTTTTCTAATTTATTTATTTTTATTCTTTATTATTTCCTTATTTCTGCTTGCTTTTGGTTTAATTTGCTCTTCTTTTTCTAGGTTCTTGACGTTAGAATTTAAATTGTTGATTTCTTTCCTCTTTTCCAATGTAAACATTTAGAGCTATAAAGTTTCCTCTCAACACTGTTTAGCTATAATCTCATTTAGCTATAATCTCACATAATTTAATATGTTGTACTTTTATTATTATTCAGTACTTTGTATTTTTTTCAAGACTTCCTCTCTGATCCATGGATTATCTAGAATTGTATTGCTTAACACCATGTATTTAGAGACTTCCTTCCAGTTTTGATGCTTAGTATGATTCCATGTGGTCGAGGAACATACTCTGTATGATTTCAGTTTTTTTTTTGACATTTATGAGGTTTGCTTTTTTTAACTTATTTTTTATTGAAATATAGTTGAATTACAATGTTGTGTTAATTACTGCTGTACAGTAAAGTGATTCAGTTATACATGTATATACATTCTTTGTCATATTCTTTTCCATTATGGTTTATCACAGGATATTGAATGTAGTTCCCTGTGCTATACAGTAGGACCTTGTTTATTCATTTTATATATACTAGTTTGCATCTGTTAATCCAAACTCCCAATCCAACCCTCTCCCACCCCCCCTCCCCCTTGGCAACCACCAATCTATGTCCCTGATTTATATGGTTTGCTTTTTGACCCCGGATATGGCTCATTTTAAAACACCAGATTTTTAGGAACTCTGTGGAGTCCTGCCCACTCCCTGTTACCTCAGTCTGCCTCAACACTTCAGCTATAGCTCACATTGCTTGTCTCTCACCAGCAGAGAAAAAAGGCCTAGAGCAGCCTTCCAAGGGCCCCTGAGTTAGTGACAGAATTGGACATTAAGCCCTGAGAGCCCTGCCTACTTGGACTAGGAACCTGGTTCATCATCCCCATGGAGACTTGCCTTCCATGACCCCTCCCATGACATGTGATGAACACACAATGAGGCTGAGGGTGGGGTGGGGTGGGGTGGGCAGGATACAGAGGAGTAGCCAGTCTAGGCCCTGTGCCCCTACACCCTCACTGCTTTCTAATGGGGTGGTAAACAAGAAGGGGCAACTCAGATGCCTAAGAAGCTTAGGCCCAAATCTCGGAGACAACGCCAGGCTGTTACTCCCCTCACCCAGGTCCGCCGGGCAGCCCGTTCCCACCCTTGCAAACAGTCCAAGCGTGACGCCAAGAGCTATCAGCGCCGCCGCCGCCGCCGCCGCCGAAATACTATACGCAGGGTTGCCAACCAGCTGCAAGCAGTTGACACCTCGTGTCCTTCCTGCAGGGTCTACAAGAAGAGTGAGGAACTTCGGTCTCGTCTTGTGTCTGGGATCATCACACCTATCCATGAACATTGGGTCAAGGCTAGCGAAAGTCCCCAACAGGAGTTTCCCCCTGCCACTGCCAGAGAGATTGACCCACTCCGGATTCACCCACACCACCCACATACCAGCCGGCAGCCTCCCTGGTGAGTACAGAGCCCACAGTGGCAGCCCATGCCTCTGAAGAAGGAGTCCAGCCATGACCATCTTGCCACTTGACCCCCCTCTGGCCCCCATGTGTCTTCAACAGAATTGTCAGAGTCTTGGTATATGGAGATAGAAAGTGGAGATGTAAGTGGAGCAGTGAGTTCTTGTACTGCTACTAGTCACCCCAATAACCCAGCATCCTAAGACTGCCTGCCTCCTTTCTAGAGGCCACACACAGCCTCTGAGTCTGCCCAAGGGTCAGCGCCTCTGAGGCGTGTGTGCAGTCCTCCAGAGTTGCTGCCCAGGTAGTTCAGTTTTTTATTCCAGAGCTCTTTGTATGTGCAGGACCCTGGACCAGGCTTTTGGGGAAAATGTAGAAATACTGGAAGTTCCTGGAGGGAATATGTTCCCAATGTTCCCTTTCTTTGCCTTTCACTTCATTATAGTCCCCTGATCTCTTCTACAACTTGAAAACTTTGCCAAAACAGCATGAGGTATGAGCAGGTCACATACAAGGTCTTTGCAGATTAGGATGGCAGCACTTAGGACTGGAGACTTCTGCTCTGAGGGAGAAGACAAGGACCAGGGACACCTTAGTCTCTGGTTGAGATGGCATGTTCCAGTTTGGAGTCCACAGTGTGGTAGTAATGGTGGGGTTGTGGGGGAGGGCTCACTGTGCGGCCATAGTAAGCACTCAATAAGGGTTAGCTGCCATTGTTAAAAATGACTCTGTTTTGCAATTATATACCTTTGGTTAATTAAATAAATAGGAAATTTGTTTAATTACCATAATAAGTAATAATTGGCAAGTCTCTGGCAACCTTTGGAAATATTGGGTTCTGTGGGGAGAGTGGAGGATAATAAAAAGTGGTTGAAAGGTTGGGAACAGCTTGTCTGATTTAACCTCTTTATTTAAGATGACCTGCCTAAGGTCACTAGCCACTAATAAAGAGACAGAGCCAGGGCTGGGGGTCCAGGTGTCCTCACTCCAGCACAGTGCTCTGTTGTGATGCAACCAGAATATGGTGGGAAGATTTAAGGGTAAGCCCTGGACAGCAATCAAATTGGGGGAGACTTTTAGACCTTAAGTAGATAGTAATTCTCAGGTCTCTCAGATTCACTTCCTATTTCAAAACAAATATTCTCTGAAGTCTCCTTCACTGTCTCAAAATGGAATTCATAGATGATCTATGAAACTGTACCAAATGGACAGTTTCAAAAAGGATCAGTAGAAAGTTCTGACTATAATATAAATGAGAAATAAAAAGTGAGTAATTAATAAGATAATGTGTGTTTCATTGTGTAGATGCCTGAGCATGATTACACTGGAAAAGATAGGCATTTGCACTCGTATATGGAATTATTTTGAATTCGACAGTAACAAAAGCAGGCACGTGCTATGTTATAGTTACATTTCTGGAAAAATTTTTATTGAAACAGTATAAAAATACTTGGTGTTCACATATAAAATGGCCTTAGACTAACTTATGGTAGGTAATTTTATGTAGGCTTTACATCTCTATGAATGTCTAACAAGACTTTGGCAAGTTGTGTAGGATGTAGATTATTCATTATGTGGAGCTCTACTGTGGATTATAGAGCATGAAGCATCTTTGGTCTTTGCCTATAAATGCTATAAGCACTCTCCAATCACTGTGACAAACAAAAACACCCCCGGGGCTTACACAAAAACACCTCCAGGGCACCTGGAGACTCTGCCATCCTAATTGGGAATCATAGACCTGAATCTGGAATTATGAAGGTAAGAAATCCTAGCCTTGGAAGAACAGAAAGAATGAGAAAATCACCATATTGCAGCTTCTACTGAAATAATGTAGTGACTAGGCACAAATTGTCAATGGTTGCTAAAACCATTAGGTAAAAGGTTGATGAGCAACTTTATAATGGATGAATCAGACTGACAGCACCTGAACCCAAAGGTCAATCTTAACACTAAAAGTGGGACAGCCAGACTTTGTGAATTCTAATATAATGCAATAGTAGGTTCACAACAACATGAATCTAGATTGAACTCCCAGTTTAAAAGAAGCATGAGAGGTAGAAGAATGAGTTAAAAAGACACATGAGGATACATGGGTTCCAGCCAATGTATGGAACATGAAAAATTTTTACAGGATTAATTGATCTTGTTTTTTTCCATCAAATAATGGCATGGGGAGAAAAGGGAGAGGGGGCTTGTTAATTAGAGTCTTATCAACTAAATCCAGTGTTGGACTTTGTATTGATCTTTTTTCAAATAAACTAATTCTAAAATTATTTTTGAGATATTTGGGGAAATTTGAACAGGGACCAGGTATTTGATAATGTTACTGCTAATTTTCTTAGGTGACATAATTAAATTCTGGTTATGTTAAAAAAAAAGAAGTCTTTGTCTATTGTATATATATAATTTTATTAAGTGAAATATTTAAGAGTGAAATGATGTGTCTGGGATTTGCTTTAAAATAATTTCACCCCCTAAAAGGGTGAGACATTGGGAAATGAGTGTAGGGGAAATAAGAATGGTAGAATATTTTGTTTTTTAATTTATTTATTTTATTTATTTATTTTTGGCTGCTTTGGTTCTTCTTTGCTGTGCGTAGCTTTCTCTAGTTGCAGCAAGCGGGGGCTACTCTTTGGTGCGGTGCATGGGCTTCTCATCATGGTGGCTTCTGTTGTTGCGGAGTACAGTCTCTAGGCACGTGGGCTTCAGTAGTTCTGGCACACAGGCTCAATAATTGTGGCTCGTGGGCTCAGTAGTTGTGGCTCGCGGGCTCTGGAGCACAGGCTCAGTAGTTGTGGTGCACGGGCTTAGTTGCTTCACAGCACGTGGGATCTTCCTGGGCCAGGGCTCGAACCTGTGTCCCCTGCATTGGCAGGTGGATTCTTAACCACTGTGCAGTGCCACCAGGGAAGCCCAGAATGGTAGAATACTGATAATTATTGAAACTGATTGGAAAGGTACATTGGTGTTCATAAATTAGACTTTGTACTATTTTTTGGTCCCTTTGAAAATTTCCTTAATAATGAGTCTTTTATTGATACCAATCCTTCAAAAATTCTTCCAAAAAATAGAAGAGGGGGCTTCTCTGGTGGCGCGGTGGTTGAGAGTCCGCCTGCTGATGCAGGGGACACGGGTTCATGCCCCGGTCCGGGAAGATCCCACATGCCGTGGAGCAGCTAGGCCCGTGAGCCATGGCCGCTGAGCCTGCGCGTCCGGAGCCTATGCTCCACAACGGGAGAGGCCCCAACAGTGAGAGGCCCGCGTACCGAAAAAAAAAAAAAAAAAAAAATAGAAGAGGGAAGAACACTTCCCAACTCATTCTGTGAGGCCAGTATTACCCTGATACCAAAACCAAAGACATCACAAGAAAAGTACAAACAAGTAGCCCTTATGAATATAAATGTAAAAATCCTCAACAAAATACTAGCAAAAGAAATCCAGCAACATATAAAAAGGGTTATACACCATGACCAAATGAAACTTATTCCAGGAATGTTTGGTTTAACATCTTAAAATACATGCGTGTAATATACCGTATTAATATAACAGTAGACAAAAAATACATGTTCATCTCAATAGAGAAAAAGCATTTGACAAAATCCAACACCCTTTCATAATAAAAGCATTCAACAATAGAAGGAGACTTTCTCAACTCCCAAAGCACACAGCTAACATCCTACTTAATGGAGAAAGATGGAATGCTTTCCCCGTAAGGTCAGGAACAAGATAAGGATATCTGCTATTGCTACTTTTCTACAACATGGTACTTGAAATTCTAGCCAGCATAATCACTCAAGAAAAAGAAATTAAAGGTATCCTGATTAGAAAGTTAGAAGGAAAGCAATCTTTATTTGCCAATGACATGGGATCCTGTATATAGAAAATCCTAAGGAATCCTTTTTAAAAACCTTCTAGAGCTAATGAATGAGTTCAGCAGTGTGACATGATATAAGATCAGTAAACAAAAATCAATTGCATTTTCTATACACCAGTAGTGAACAATCTGAAAATGAAATTAAGGAAATAATCTCATTTGTAATAACCCCCAAAGGTATAAAACACTTAAGAATAAACTTAACAAAAGAAGTACAAGACTTATATACTGAAAACTACAAAATGTTGCTGAAAGAAGTAGGAAGATTTAAAGAAAAAGATATCCAGTGTTTCATAGATAGGGAAACAGTATTTGGCAATACTCCCCAAATTGATCTGCATACTCAGTGCAATCCCCATCAAAATCCCAGAGTTTTTTTGTTTGGTATGGGGTAGGGGGTTGGGGGAGGCTTGTGCGTGTGGGTTTTTCTGGTAGAAATTGGCAGGCTGATCCCAAAATTCATATGGAAATGCAAGGGAACCAAAATAACTAAAACAATCTTAAAAAAACAAAGTTGGAGGACTCACAGTTCCCAACTTCAAAACTTATTACAAAGCTACAGTAATTAAGACAGTGTGCTATTGGCCTAAGGATATGTAAAGCAAGGGAGTAGAATTGAGAGTCCAGAAATAACCCGTACATTCATGGGCAATTGATTTCAACAAGGGTGCCAAGACAGTTCATAGGGGAAACAGTAGTCTTTTCAAATGGTGCTGGGACACTGGATATCCACATGAAAAAGAATGAAGTTGGACCCATTCTTCAAACTATACACAAAAATTGACTCAAAATGGATCATAGACCTAAGTGTAAGAGCTAGATAGAACTATAAAACTCCTAGAAGAAAACTTAAGAATAAATCTTCATGACCTTGTATTAGAGGTGGTTTCTTAGATACAACACCAAAAGCACAAGCTACAAAAGAAAATATAGATGAATTGGACTTCAACAAAAATAAAACCTTTTGTTGCATCAAAGAACAGTATCAAGAAAGTGAAAAGACGGCCCACAGAATAGGAGAAAGCATTTACAAATCATATATCTGACAAGAGACTTGTATCCAGAATACATAGAGAACTCTTGCATCTCAGTAATGAAAAGACAACCCAATTTTAAAAAGGTTAAAGGATTTGAATAGACATTTCTCCAACTAATATGTACAGGTGGCCCATAAACATGTGAAAAGATGTTCATCATTAATCATTAAGGAAGTGGAAATCCAGACTACAATGATATACTACTTGTTTGTGCACATATTCATGTACAACTTTTGTGCATGAATGTTCATAGCAGCATTATTCATAATAGCCAAAAAGTGGAAACAACCTAAATGTCCATCAACTGATGAATGGATAAAGAAATGTGATATATGCATACGATGGAATATTTCAGCAATAAAAAAGGATGAAGTACTGATACTGATACACGTCACAACATGTGTGAACCTTGGAAACATTATGCTAAGTGAAAAAAGCCATTTATGTGAAATGTCCAGAATAGGCAGATCCATAGAAACAGAAAGTAGATTAGTGGTTGCCAGGAGCTGAGGTGGAAGGATTAGCGAGCATGAATGGGGAATGCCTAATGGGTACAAGGTGTCTTTTTAGGGTGCAGAAAATGTTCTAAAGTTAGAACATTAGAACACTGTGAACATCTAAAAACCATTGTTAAGTGGCTGAATTTTATGATACATGAAATATCCCAATAAAGATGTAAAAAAAAATTAAAAGGTCCTAATCTTGGCTTAATTGGAAATGTGACTATATAACAATAGAAATGAGGCTCTCAGGATCAAACTATAAGAGAACTGATAATAATCGCCCATGATTGAGACTTTTGTATTTTTCCTTCAACTAGAGGGTGGTTTGGTAATACCTAAAAAATATTTTATGGGACCAACATTATACTAGCAAAAGGATTCTTGCCCCCTAAAAAAACAAGGCAAGGATATCCACTCTCACCAGTCTTATTAAGCATAGTACTGAAAGTTTTGCATTTGTCTTTCTTAAGGCAAGAAAATGAAAAGGCATATAGGTAAGAAAGGAACAAGTAAAAGTTTATATTCACAGATGACATAATGCTCTATATGGAAAATCTCAAGGAATCTACCCCAAAAAATAATAGCAAAGTTGCAGGATGCCAGTTCAACATTCAGAAGTCAATTATATTTCACTATATTTCAGTAAACACGTGGAAACAGACATTTAAGATACAATACCATTTACAATCACTGAAAAAAATACTTGGGTATAAATCTAACAAAACATGTTTAAGACTTTTATGCTGAAAACTGTAATCAAAGAAGACCTAAATAAGTGGAGAGACATAACATGTTCAAGGACGGAAGACTCAACATAGTAAAGATGTCAAATACTCCACAAATTAGCTTACTAGTTTAATTGAATTCCTATAAAAAAACCCAACAAAAATTTCTGTAGATAGAGCAAGATTATTCCAGAAGTTATCTGGAAAGGCAAAGGGATTTGGAGTAGCTAAAACAATTTTGAAAATGAATAAAGAGGGAGAAATCACTCTACCCAATGTTCAGGCTTATTATATAGCTACATTAGATGGATGGACTCATAGATCAATAGAACAGAATAGAGAACCCAGAAATAGGCCCACAGACATACAGCCAGTTGACTTTTGACTGGGGTGCACAAGCAAATCAATGGAGCAATTGGATAGTCACAAGCAAAAATAAGAGCCTTGACCTAAACCTCACACCTTAAATCCAGGTTAACTCAAATTGGATCATAGATTTAAATGTAAAACTTAATATTACAACACTTTTAGAAGAACTCAAAGGAGAAAATCTTAAGGATCCAAGGCTTGGTGAAGAGTTCTTAGATATGACTATAAAAGCACAATCTATAACAGAAAAACAAATCGATAAATTGGACTTTATCAAAATTAAAAACTTTTGTTCTGTGAAAGACCCTGTTAGAATAAAAACATAACCTACAGATTGGGAAAGAATGTTTGCAAACCACATATCTGGCAAAGGAATTGTATCTAGAAAGATAATCTTAGAACTCAACAGGTTAAAAAAATGAACAATCCAATTAGAAAATGAGCAAAGGATATGAAGAGATGTTACACTGAAAAGGATATACAGATGGCAAATAAGCACAGGAAAATGTGTTCAGCATTACTGGCCATTGGGGAAATGCAAATTAAACCACAGTGAGATACTTCACACCTGTTAGAAAAGCTGAAATGAAAGTAATGATACCAAATGCTGGAGAGGGTGCAGAGAACTGGGATCTCTCATACATTGCTGGTGGAACATAAAATGGTACAGCTACCCTGGAAAACTGTTTGGCAGTTTTTTAAACTAAACATACACTTAATGGTAAGACCCAGGAATCACACTCCTGGGCATTTATCAGATATGAAAATTATGCCACACAAAAACCTATCCACAAATGTTCATAAATAGCTTTATTTGTAATAGCCAAAAACTGGAAACAACCTGGATGTCCTTCAATTGGTGAATGATTAAACACACATCCATTCCACGGAATACTACTCAGCAATATAAAGGGATGAATTGTTGATACACAAAACAGTTACATGGATCTCAAGGTCATCAGGCTGAGTGAAAAAAGCCAATTCCAAAAGGTCACGCACTGTATGATTCCATTTATATAATATTTTTTGCAATAACAAAATTATAGAGGTACTAAACAGACTAGTGTTACCAGAGGTTATGGATGGGACAGGGCTGTGGGTGTGTTAATAAGAGGGGATAGCATTAGGGAGATCTTTGTGGTGTTGTAACTATTGGGGAAAACTGGGTGAGGGTACACAGGATTTCTCTGTACTACTTTTCCAACTTCTATTTCAAGGTAAAAACGTTTATTTTAAAGTTTAGATGCTGAGGAGTCACGTAGGTTCTTAAGTCCACCGTATTTACTGAGCTCACTATATGCGGGGCACTAGATCTCCCGCTGGGTGCTTCACAAAGGCCAATGATGCCATTCATGCTCCTGCTCTTACCTCATCTCATGGGGATGAACAGGATACTTGGGAGCGCGTAGGAAGAGGAACCTGAACGACACTTGGTGTTCAGGGAAGGCTTCCCTAAGAAGGGACTCACCTCCAAGCAGGAGGAGATGTTAGCCAGGCAAAGAGTAGGGTAGAATGGGTGCTCCAGCCTGAAAGCCTGTCCTGTGCAGAGCCCTGGAAGGACAGGTGGTGTGGTTAGAGCCGGGCAGGGGTACAGTGGTGGTGTTCCTTTGGTTGGCTAAAACTCCTGGCCCCCTAGCCCTGGCATTCACCCCATCTTTGACAATACTACCACTCAGTTATTTTTTGTCTAATTGCAAGATTATTGGCTTTTTCCAAGTGCATATCCCCTTTGCTCTACTTTTTCACCTCTTTGTTATCTGCATCACCCAGACCTATGCCTTGCACATTTTTGGTGAATTCTGTGTTCAGCAACTGTTCCCCTCTGGGTTCAGCGATCCCTGGGCCTGGGCTTCTACTCTTGAGGCATGTGCTCTCCTTCTGACGTGGGAGACAGGTGAGTAAATAAGAGTGCCATTGCAGAGGTTAGCACAGAGATCCTTCATAGGTAACCTAGGAAAGGCTTCTTGGGGGAGGTGCTGCCTGAGCTGTGTCTTCACGGGGAAGAGGAGAACTATTCCTTAAGCTCCTTTTCTTTTTTCTTTTTCATGTGTCTGAATTATTTCCTAAGATTCCTTTCGTGGGGAGGTTGTTCCAGGTTGAGACCAGCAGGCCAGAGGCATCAAGGTCTGAAAGCGTGGGACTGTCCCTGAATTTTGTCTAGAGAAAGAATTCATGTCAGAATCCTAGGATATAACAGCTGTGAAGGAAAGGACCCTGATGCCAGGTACATGAATCTTCCCCCATGGGCAGTTGGAAACCATTGAAGGATGCTGATGAGAGAGGGTGTTAGTGTCTTTGGCTCAGGATCCTGGTGGATTGGAGGGAGTGAGGCAGAGGGCCAAGCCTCATCACTCCTGTATACCACTCTTAGCAGATGGGACTTGTTCCTTTCTTTCTGCTACCTCACTCACCTCCCATGTCAAGAAGAGAGTATTATATGGCAGTTAGCAGCACAGGCTTTGGAGGTTGATCAGCTGGGTTCAAACCCTGGCCTTGTAGCTTTGCCTGTCTCTCAGTGAGCACAGTTAGCCTTGGTTTTCTCATCTGCACCTTGGGAATTATTATACCTGTCTCAGGTTTCTTCGCATGGAATATGATGATGTCACGTATTGAGCTCATGGCTCAAAATATAGTAGATGCTTAAGAAATACTCCATGGATCCTATTCAGGTAGCAAGCAGAGATGAGAACAAGACTGAAGGTATAATGACTAGAGGGTTTCCCGAAAGAGAGAACCTCTTTTATTTTTTTAAAATACATAGTCTGTTCCTCCTAGAAAAGGATTTGATGCTGTGGAACCACTTAGATGTGAGAGTATCGACCCAGAGGGTGTGCTGGGCAACTACATTTAGGCCCAGGACCTTTATGGACATTGTTTCCTCTGTCATCACGTTGGCCACCACTTATCGAGGATAGGAGAAACTGCCATTTCTTGGCTGTCCACCATGTGTTGACCGCCATACCAAGTGTTTCCATTTATGGTTGCTCATCTTCCAGGCGGTCCTACACGGAAATCAGCAGCATCCCTACTTTTACAGAGGGGTATACAGTGGATAAGGGAGGTAGCATAACTTCCCAGAATTATCTAACTGAGGGGGTGAAGACTGGGGTTTGCCCCTACATGGGACTCAGAAGCTTATGCTTTCCCCATTGCACCCTTCAGTGTTAGTTCATGTAATCAATTTGTATACAAGTTCAGTGTAGTGAGTGCACACTGATGATGGAGAAAAATCCATCCCCTAACCCCCCTCAGTTTGATCTTTCTTAGGCAAGCTTATCTCCCGGGACTGGAACACTGAACTAGAAGATGAGGCGGAATGTTTAGGAGGCTTTTTGTCAGCCACTAGCGAATTGACAGGTCTTGCCTCTGTAGTCCCCTTCACTCGCCACCCCCACCCATTGCCAGCCCCCTTCCTCTGTCAGCACAGATGCCTATAATGACGACTTCTTTGTGAGAGCCCCATCACTACCATGTTGCTGGGCAACCAGCCACTCATACTTTCACCTTTTTGTTTTTCCCACAAATGCCAGATTTAAGGGTGGGGCCTTAGGGCAGGAAGAAGGGAAAGGAGAGCAGAGGGCCCATCTGGCTGCTGCAGGTTGTTAATTACCCTATCACTGAACAGCCTTAGTTTATATTCTGAGTAGGAAACAACAGCCTCTGCCCCTTCCCATAGGATACAGTTCTGTGTCTCACCCCTCACTTTCCACACCATATTGCCTATCCCACACCTGGAAACCTCCAGATGCTAACTGAAGTTGGGATGTCTTGCTTCACTAAGTGTGTGGTGATGTGTGTCCAGACCTTGTCAGAGGCTACTGGTGTGATGCTGGTATAGATGGAGAGGATATTCCATTGTGATAGAGAATTGAGGGTGAAAATTAGGTCTGTTCTACTCCTGAGATCTCTAGGGAAGAAATACTGAAAACAAGCCATCTCTAAGGGAAGTTTTTTTCATCTAAGCCTAACTTTTTGTTGTTGTTGTCATTACAATTCTAACCCATTTCCCTTTGCTCCATCTGTCCTCAGTCAGGAGACTGTATGCCCCAAATCTTGTTCTTTGTTTTGAAAAATCAAAATTTCCTATGCTTAACCAGCTTTGCTAAAACTAATCCTTAAATATAAAGCTCTTATTTATGTCATTCAGAATTCATTTTTAATCCCATTCACTCTTTATCTTTACATATTTTCTAAATGTTCCCAATATTTGTGTTCCACATTTTCTTTTTTGTTTTTGTTTTTTTTCATTTTAACATCTTTATTGGAGTATAATTGCTTTACAATGGTATGCTAGTTTCAGCTTCACAACAAAATGAATCAGTTATATATATACATATGTTCCCATATCTCTTCCCGCTTGTGTCTCCCTCCCTCCCACCCTCCCTATCCCACCCCTCCAGGCGGTCACAAAGCACCGAGCTGATCTCCCCATGCTATGCGGCTGCTTCCCACTAGCTATCTACCTTACGTTTGGTAGTGTATATATGTCCATGCCTCTCTCTCGCTTTATCACAGTTTACCCTTCCCCCTCCCCATAGCCTCAAGTCCATTCTGTAGTAAGTCTGTGTCTTTATTCCTGTTTCACCCCTAGGTTTTTCATGACATTTTTTTTCTTAAATTCCATATATATGTGTTAGCATACGGTATTTGTCTCTCTCTTTCTGACTTCACTCTGTATGACAGACTCTAGGTCTATCCACCTCATTACAAATAGCTCAATTTCGTTTCTTTTTATGGCTGAGTAATATTCCATTGTATATATGTGCCACATCTTCTTTATCCATTCATCCGATGATGGACACTTAGGTTGTTTCCATCTCCGGGCTATTGTAAATAGAGCTGCAATGAACATTTTGGTACATGACTCTTTTTGAATTATGGTTTTCTCAGGGTATATGCCCAGTAGTGGGATTGCTGGGTCATATGGTAGTTATATTTGTAGTTTTTTAAGGAACCTCCATACTGTTCTCCACAGTGGCTGTATCAATTTACATTGCCACCAACAGTGTTAAGAGGGTTCCCTCTTCTCCACACCCTCTCCAGCATTTATTGTTTCTAGATTTTTTGATGATGGCCATTCTGACTGGTGTGAGATGATATCTCATTGTAGTTTTGATTTGCATTTCTCTAATGATTAATGATGGTGAGCATTCTTTCATGTGTTTGTTGGCAGTCTGTATATCTTCTTTGGAGAAATGTCTATTTAGGTCTTCTGCCCATTTTTGGATTGGGTTGTTTGTTTTTTTGTTATTAAGCTGCATGAGCTGCTTATAAATTTTGGAGATTAATCCTTTGTCAGTTGCTTCATTTGCAAATATTTTCTCCCATTCTGAGGGTTGTCTTTTGGTCTTGTTTATGGTTTCCTTTGCCGCGCAAAAGCCTTTAAGTTTCATTAGGTCCCATTTGTTCATTTTTGTTTTTATTTCCATTTCTCTAGGAGGTGGGTCAAAAAGGACCTTGCTGTGATTTATGTCATAGAGTGTTCTGCCTATATTTCCTCTAAGAGTATTATAGTGTCTGGCCTTACATTTAGGTCTTTAATCCATTTTGAGCTTATTTTTGTGTATGGTGTTAGGGAGTGATCTAATCTCATACTTTTACATATAGCTGTCCAGTTTTCCCAGCACCACTTATTGAAGAGGCTGTCCTTTCTCCACTGTACATTCTTGCCTCCTTTATCAAAGATAAGGTGACCATATGTACGTGGGTTTATCTCTGGGCTTTCTATCCTGTTCCATTGATCCATCTTTCTGTTTTTGTGCCAGTACCATACTGTCTTGATTACTGTAGCTTTGTAGTATAGTCTGAAGTCAGGAAGCCTGATTCCTCCAGCTCCATTTTTTATTCTCAAGATTGCTTTGGCTATTCGGGGTCTTTTGTGTTTCCATACAAATTGTGAAATTTTTTGTTCTAGTTCTGTGAAAAATGCCAGTGGTAGTTTGATAGGGGTTGCATTGAATCTGTAGATTGCTTTGGGTAGTAGAGTTATTTTCACAATGTTGATTCTTCCAATCCAAGAACATGGTATATCTTTCCATCTATTTGTATCATCTTTAATTTCTTTCATCAGCGTCTTATAATTTTCTGCATACAGGTCTTTTGTCTCCTTAGGTAGGTTTCTTCCTAGATATTTTATTCTTTTTGTTGCAGTGGTAAATGGGAGTGTTTTCTTGATTTCACTTTAAGATTTTTCATCCTTAGTGTATAGGAATGCCAGAGATTTCTGTGCATTAATTTTGTATCCTGCTACTTTACCAAATTCATTGATTAGCTCTAGTAGTTTTCTGGTAGCATCTTTAGGATTCTCTATGTATAGTATCATGTCATCTGCAAAGAGTGACAGCTTTACTACTTCTTTTCTGATTTGGATTCCTTTTATTTCCTTTTCTTCTCTGATTGCTGTGGCTAAAACTTCCAAAACTATGTTGAATAAGAGTGGTGACAGTGGGCAACCTTGTCTTGTTCCTGATCTTAGTGGAAATGCTTTCAGTTTTTCACCATTGAGGACGATGTTGGCTGTGGGTTTGTCATATATGGCCTTTATTATGTTGAGGAAAGTTCCCTCTATGCCTACTTTCTGCAGGGTTTTTTTTAATCATAAATGGGTGTTGAATTTTGTCAAAAGCTTTCTCTGCATCTATTGAGATGATCATATGGTTTTTCTCCTTCAATTTGTTAATATGGTTTATCACGTTGATTGATTTGCGTATATTGAAGAATCCTTGCATTCCTGGAATAAACCCCACTTGATCATGGTGTATGATCCGTTTAATGTGCTGTTGGATTCTGTTTGCTAGTATTTTGTTGAGGATTTTTGCATCTATGTTCATCAGTGATATTGGCCTGTAGTTTTCTTTCTTTGTGACATCCTTGTCTGGTTTTGGTATCAGGGTGATGGTGGCTTTGTAGAATGAGTTGGGGAGTGTTCCTCCCTCTGCTATATTTTGGAAGAGTTTGAGAAGGATAGGTGTTACCTCTTCTCTAAATGTTTGATAGAATTCGCCTGTGAAGCCATCTGGTCCTGGGCTTTTGCTTGTTGGAAGATTTTTAATCACAGTTTCAATTTCAGTGCTTGTGATTGGTCTGTTCATATTTTCTATTTCTTCCTGGCTCAGTCTTGGGAGGTTATACCTTTCTAAGAATTTCATACAGGCTGTCCATTTTATTGGCATAGAGTTGCTTGTAGTAATCTCTCATGATCTTTTGTATTTCTGCCGTGTCAGTTGTTACTTCTCCTTTTTCATTTCTAATTCTATTGATTTCAGTCTTCTCCCTTTTTTTCTTGATGAGTCTGGCTAATGGTTTATAAATTTTGTTTATCCTTTCAAAGAACCAGCTTTTAGTTTTATTGATCTTTGCTATTGTTTCCTTCATTTCTTTTTCATTTATTTCTGATCTGATTTTTATGATTTCTTTCCTTCTGCTAACTTTGGGGTTTTTTTGTTCTTCTTTCTCTAATTGCTTTAGGTGCAAGGTTAGGTTGTTTATTCGAGATGTTTCCTGTTTCTTAAGGTAGGATTGTATTGCTATAAACTTCCCTCTTAGAACTACTTTTGCTGCATCCCATAGATTTTGAGTCGTCGTGTCTTCATTGTCATTTGTTTCTAGGTAGTTTTTGATTTCCTCTTTGATTTCTTCAGTGATCACTTCATTATTAAGTAGTGTATTGTTTAGCCTCCATGTGTTTGTATTTTTTACAGATCTTTTCCTGTAATTGATATCTAGTCTCATAGCATTGTGGTCGGAAAAGATACTTGATACAATTTCAGTTTTCTTAAATTTACCAAGGCTTGATTTGTGACTCAAGATATGATCTATCCTGGAGAATGTTCCATGAGCACTTGAGAAAAATGTGTATTCTGTTGTTTTTGGGTGGAATGTCCTATAAATATCAATTAAGTCCATCTTGTTTAATGTATCATTTAAAGCTTGTGTTTCCTTATTTATTTTCATTTTGGATGATCTGTCCATTGGTGAAAGTGGGATGTTAAAGTCCCCTACTATGAATGTGTTACTGTCGATTTCCCCTTTTATGGCTGTTAGTATTTGCCTTATGTATTGAGGTGCTCCTATGTTGGGTGCATAAATATTTACAATTGTTATATCTTCTTCTTGGATCGATCCCTTGATCATTATGTAGTGGCCTTCTTTGTCTCTTGTAATAGTCTTTATTTTAAAGTCTATTTTGTCTGATATGAGAATTGCTACTCCAGCTTTCTTTTGGTTTCCATTTGCATGAAATACCTTTTTCCATCCCCTTACTTTCAGTCTGTATGTGTCTCTAGGTCTGAAGTGGGTCTCTTGTAGACAGCAAATATATGCGTCTTGTTTTTGTATCCATTCAGCCAATCTGTGTCTTTTGGTGGGAGTATTTAGTCCATTTACATTTAAGGTAATTATCAATATGTATGTTCCCATTCCCATTTTCTTAATTGTTTTGGGTTCGTTATTGTAGGTCTTTTCCTTCTTTTGTGTTTCTTGCCTAGAGAAGTTCCTTTAGCAGTTGTTGTAGAGCTGGTTTGGTGGTGCTGAACTCTCTCAGCTTTTGCTTGTCTGTACAGGTTTTAATTTCTCCATCAAATCTGAATGAGATCCTTGCTGGGTAGAGTAATCTTGGTTGCAGGTTTTTCTCCTTCATCACTTTCAATATGTCCTGCCACTCCCTTCTGGCTTGCAGAGTTTCTGCTGAAAGATCGGCTGTTAACCTTATGGGGATTCCCTTGTGTGTTATTTGTTGTTTTTCCCTTGCTGCTTTTAATATGCTTTATTTGTATTTAATTTTTGACAGTTTGATTAATATGTGTCTTGGCGTATTTCTCCTTGGATTTATCCTGTATGGGACTCTCTGTGCTTCCTGGACTTGATTAACTATTTCCTTTCCCATATTAGGGAAGTTTTCAACTATAATCTCTTCAGATATTTTCTCAGTCCCTTTCTTTTTCTCTTCTTCTTCTGGAACCCCTATAATTCGAATGTTGGTGCATTTAATGTTGTCCCAGAGGTCTCTGAGACTGTCCTCAGTTCTTTTCATTCTTTTTTCTTTATTCTGCTCTGCAGTAGTTATTTCCACTATTTTATCTTCCAGGTCACTTATCCGTTCTTCTGCCTCAGTTATTCTGCTATTGATCCCATCTAGAGTATTTTTCATTTCATTTATTGTGTTGTTCATCATTGTTTGTTTCATCTTTAGTTCTTCTAGGTCCTTGTTAAATGTTTCTTGCATTTTGTTTATTCTATTTCCAAGATTTTGCATCATCTTTACTATCATTATTCTGAATTCTTTTTCAGGTAGACTGCCTATTTCCTCTTCATTTGTTAGGTCTGGTGGGTTTTTATCTTGCTCCTTCATCTGCTGTGTGTTTTTCTGTCTTTTCATTTTGCTTATCTTACTGTGTTTGGGGTCTCCTTTTTGCAGGCTGAAGGTTTGTAGTTCCTGTTGTTTTTAGTGTCTGTCCCCAGTGGCTAAGGTTAGTTCAGTGGGTTGTGTAGGCCTCCTGGTGGAGGGTACTAGTGCCTGTGTTCTGGTGGATGAGGCTGGATCTTGTCTTTCTGGTGGGCAGGTCCACGTCTGGTGGTGTGTTTTGGGGTGTCTGTAGACTTATTATGATTTGGGGCAGCCTCTCTGCTAATGGGTGGGGTTGTGTTCCTGTCTTGCTAGTTGTTTGGCATAGGGTGTCCAGCACTGTAGCTTGCTGGTCGTTGAGTGAAGCTAGGTGCTGGCGTTGAGATGGAGATCTCTGGGAGATTTTCGCCGTTTGATATTATCAAACGTGCAGCTGGGAGGCCTCTTGTGGACCAGTGTCCTGAAGTTGGCTCTCCCACCTCAGAGGCACAGCACTAACTCCTGGCTGCAGCACCAAGAGCCTTTCATCCACACGGCTCCTTAATTTGGGATGATTCGTTGTCTATTCAGGTATTCCACAGATGCAGGGTACATCAAGTTGATTGTGGAGCTTTAATCCGCTGCTTCTGAGGCTGCTGGGAGAGATTTCCCTTTCTCTTCTTTGTTCTCACAGCTCCCAGGGGCTCAGCTTTGGATTTGGCCCCGCCTGTGCGTGTAGGTCCCCGGAGGGCGTCTGTTCTTTGCTCAGACAGGACGGGGTTAAAGGAGCCACTGATTCGGAGGCTCTGGCTCACTCAGGCCGGGGGGGTAGGGAGGGTCACGGAGTGCGGGGCGTGCCTGCGGCGGCAGAGGCCGGCGTGACGTTGCCAGCCTGAGGTGCGCCGTGCGTTCTCCCGGGGGAGTTGTCCCTGGATCCCGGGACCCTGGCAGTGGCGGGCTGCACAGGCTCCACGGAAGGGGGGTGTGGATAGTGACCTGTGTTCGCACACAGGCTTCTTGGTGGCGGCAGCAGCGGCCTTAGTGTCTCATGTCTGTCTCTGGGGTCCGCACTTTTAGCCGTGGCTCGCGCCCGTCTCTGGAGCTCCTTTAAGCAGCGTTCTTAATCCCCTCTCCTCGCGCACCAGGAAATAAAGAGGGAAGAAAAAGTCTCTTGCCTCTTCGGCAGGTCCAGACTTTTCCCCGGACTCCCTCCCGGCTAGCCGCGGTGCACTAACGCCCTGCAGGCTGTGTTCACACCGCCAACCCCAGTCCTCTCCCAGCGCTCCGACTGAGGCCGGAGCCTCAGCTCCCAGCCCCGCCCGCCCCGGAGGAGTGCCGTTCGGTCCTGATCCTCTGTGCGGGAATCTCTGTGCTTTGCCCCCCGCACCCCTGTTGCTGTGCTCTCCTCCGCGGCTCCGAAGCTCCCCCACTACGCCACCCGCAGTCTCCGCCCGCGAAGGGGCTTCCTAGTGTGTGGACACTTTTCCTCCTTCACAGCTCCCTCCCGCTGGTGCAGGACCCGTCCCTATCCTTTTGTCTCTGTTTTTTTTTTTCTTTTGCCCTAACCAGGTACGTGGGGGGTTTCTTGCCTTTTGGGAGGTCTGAGGTCTTCTGCCAGAGTTCAGTAGGTGTTCTGTAGGAGTTGTTCCACGTGTAGATGTATTTCTGGTGTATGTGTGGGGAGGAAGGTGATGCCCGCATCTTACTCTTCCGCCATCTTCCCGGAAGTCCTCCACATTTTCTTTTTAAAATTTTGTATTTTGTTTACTAAGGTGGTAAACATATATATATATTTTATTATTATTATTATAATCATGTCATATTGTCTGCTTCTTTGTCCGCCTGATAATTTTTTTTTTACATCTTTATTGGAGTATAATTGCTTTACAATGGTGGGTTAGTTTCTGCTTTATAACAAAGTGAATCAGTTGTACATATACATATGTTCCTTTAACATATATTTTTTACTATCTGATATTTTATTCTACTAATATATGCTGTAGTTTGCCTAACCTCCACAGGGAATTTCAAGAATGTCCAATTTTTCATTTTAAACAGTACACTGTGAACATCTGTATATAAATTTTTTCTTTTGTTTCCTGGAGTTATATTTTCTGTGCTGGCAGATCTCAAGCTTTTTTGTCTCAGGAACTCTTTTGCATTCCCCCAAATTATTTAGGACCCCAAAAGAGCTCTTGTTTGTTTGAGTTGCATCTATCAATATTTACCATATTATAAATTATAGCTGAAATTTTGAATTAAAAAATTAAATTTTAAATTTAAATATACATTTATTCATTCATTTAAACATAATAATAAACCTGTTGTGTGTTAACCTAAATAACAAATTTTATGAAAATAACTATTTTCCAAATCAAAAACTTAATGAGAAGAGTGACATTGTTTTCATTGTTGCAGATATCTTTAATACTGGCATAGAAGACAGCTAGATTTTCATTTCTGCTTCTGCATTTAGTCTGTAGGTGATAATGTTTTTGTTTAAGCCTTAACATAGGTTGTTGGAAAAGAGAGTAGTAGTAATTGTGGATATTCTTTGCATTACACCAAAACTTTATAAGTGATAGTTTCTTTAAGGTGTTAAGGTAAAACAATAAAATAGCCAGTTATTACCAACAAAACAGGTTTATCCAGGAGCAGCAAAGAATTGCAGTTTGGGGCATGCAGCTGTGGTTCACCACATGCAAGTCTGGTAAAGCAAAGAAGAAGTTCTTTTATAGAGAATAAGGGGAAGTTGGGAGGGGCTGTTATAAACCTAAAGTCCATTGGAGAAAACTGGGAGTTTGCAGTATAATGGCTTTTCATTGGCTGAGTTGTGAGATTCTTTCATTGGCTGAGCTGTTGCCGGACAAGGAGAAAACCTTTCTTCCTCTTCCTGGCAGTAGTAAAGTAGTATCGCTTCCTGTGGGAGATGTAAGGTACTCTCTTCCTTCTGGGGTCTGTGTTGAGGTCAAGTGATTCGTGCATGAAGGCTCTGCTCTCCCTTCTGGCCTCTTGATTCCATTTTAGTTAGTTTCCCTTTATTAATTTTCACAAAGGGTTAGTTGCAATGTAGAATCTGAATCTATATCAGTGAACTTTTTGTACATTATTACATTAAAATCCATTGCTCTATCATGCCCTTTTAATGGATCTTTTACCAGTGCATGCTATTGGGAGATCATGAATTGGTTATTTGGAAACTGTTGGTCCACTGAGATGTGCAGATTTGCTAAACGTTGACACATTTATTACACAATATTTTAAAAATCACATTCATCAATATTACTGATCTCATCAGCATCAGTATGGGAGAGCCGTCAAGCTAGTGGTGAATACAAATTTCCAAATTGCTAATTTTCACTTGAAAGCTTGAATTTTATCATTGGCAACATATACTGTCAGTTATTTTCCTTGCAGTAACAGGTTCACATGGTTTTCAAGAAAGTATCAACTGTGTAGCCCAGTCTGAATAACCATGTTTTGTTTGTCTGTCATTGTTTTGTATAAAAATGGTTTTCCATGAAAAAAACGGCTACTTCAGCTAGCAACTTAAACAACTGCACGAGTACTTCTCTTTGAGACAACCGTTGTATTTCTACATGCACAGAAGTACTTTATGCATATTTCCCATTTCATCACACAGACTATTAAAAAGAGGTGTACTCAAAGATTGAGAGTTTAGAATACTTGGTAATTTTTAACGATTCTTTAAGGACATTCTGAAGGAAAACTGGATGGGGGTGGGAGTGGGAGTGGCTGGTGAGGGAGGTTACAGTGACTGCTAGTTGAATGCTTCTGCTTTGATTCATGCTAAGTCATCAACTGTTTTACCCACCATTGCTTTTGCACCATCAGTGCAAATATCAACACGGTGAAAAAGCAGATAGCTTCTAAGATGAAATAGTTTTGACCTCATGGACCCCCCCTGAAATGAGAGTCTCAGGAACCCCCCAGGGGTCCATGGACCACATTTTGAATCTTTTTTTTTTCCCTCTTATAGTTTGTCTTTTCACTCTGTTAATGGTGTTTTTTAAATTAAAACATTCTTAATATTTTATGTAGTTTGGCTTATCAATACTTTCCCTTTATATGTGATGCTTTTTTGATCTGTTTGAGAAATTTTTGCCCTACCCCAAGGTCATGTAGAATTTCTCATATTTTCTAGAAGCTTTGTTGTTTCACCTTTTATATTAAGATAATCCGTTTGAAATTAATTTTTATGTGTTGTGAGATAGATTCATATTTTAGCTTTGATCTAGCACCAAATTTTGAAAAGAATTATCCTCTACCTGTGCCACCTTAATAATTTTCATTTTTCATTACTTGTGAAACAATAATAGTTGCCCTCATTCTTTTCCTTAGAATGGACGAAATCTTTATCCCTTTGATCTTTTTCCCATGGATGGCAAAGCTAGTTCAGTAATATTTAATATGGCTACTTTTTATTGAATGCCAACTATTGCAGACAACATACTAGTTATTTCATCCTCATGCTTTTATTTAATCCTCTCAACCCCATGAGATCAGTAAGGGCTATCCCCCTTTTACAGTTTACATGAAACTGAGGTTCATGTGTAAGTAATTTGACCACAACCATTAAGGAGCAGAAGTTGTGTTATAATAATAGAATATTGGATAGTACTTATTAAACTCTTTATTGTATACCAGGTGCTAAGCTTTTATAAACATTCTCATTTAATCCTTATAACAACCCTGAGAAATAGATACTATTGTCTGTATTTTACAGGGGAGAAAACTAAGGCTTAGAGATTTCATGATTTGCCCTAGGTCAGACAGCTGTTAAATGGTGAAGCCAGAATTTGAACTTGGGTCAAACTCTGAAACCTTTGCTTTTATCCTTTACACAATTTCTGAGCCCCAAGTGGGTCTAAGTGTCAATTATGTGTCAGATACTGTGCTAGGCACTGGGAATACATGATGAGGTATGGACCTAACTTTCAAGGAGTTCACAGTCGATTAGGGCTGATTGCCCCTTTTATTCCAGACCGTTAACTCTTTTTAAAATTGTGAAAGAAGTATGTCTGAGGTCTTCTGCTCAGAAAAGGTTGATTATTATGAAGGACTGAGTTGAGATAGGATATAGAAGGAAGGGCTTCACTGAGATAATGCATGATGAACTAAATTTTAAAGGACTAATAAAAAATCTGTAGTATTGGGAGTAATTGGCATTTGTGGCCAAGGGAACAGTGGGTACAAATGGGGCTATGAAATCATCTTATCATCGTGTGTGTGTGTGTGTGTGTGTGTGTGTGTGTGTTTGTTTGTGTGTGTTTGTAGGCAGGGGAGGGATCAGAGGGTTATATATTACTTGTGCTGGCATGTGAAGGGAGAATAGGTGAACATGGGGGCCACATCACAAGGGGCCTTATGTGCTAAGGAGCTGGGTTTGATCCTGGGGTAATGGAAGCCATCAAAATGTTTTGGTTAGCAAGTGATCCATTTGGGACCCCTTTAACCATTGACTTTTTTTTTTTTTTTAAGGGATCCCACTTAGATTCTGGCAACTAACATAGGTAATATTTATTGAGCCTTTACTGTGTGCTGAGCTATTACGTTAAGTATAAAGTATAATCTCTTTTAACCTTCATTAACAAGAGAATGAGAGATAGGTGCTAGTGTTATCCCCATTTTATAGAAAAGAAAACTGAGACACAGAGAGGTTAATCAGCTTGCCCAGAGAAACACAGCTCATAAACATTGGTGTGGGATTCAAAGGGATATTTTTTCCTTTTGGCACCTGTATCAGCAGTTGCTTCAAAAGAAACTGTCTTGGCTTGGATTATTCCAAGAACAAAGAGAAAGCTAGTATGGTTGGAGCATGGTGCAGAAGAGTGATGGGAGATGACACTGTAGGGGTAAGCAAAGGACAGTTTGTGTAGAGCCTGGGTCATTGTCAGGAGCAGGGAAGCCACTAGGTGTATTTAGCAAGAGAGGGACTTGATATTATTTACCTTTTTTTTTTTTTTTTAAATTCTTCTGGCTCCTTTGTAGAGAATGGATTAGAGAGGGACAAGAGTAGAAACAGAAAGACCAGATAAGGGGCTGACACAGGCATCCAGGCAAGAAATAATGATGGTAGGTGGTAGGTGGTAGGTGGTGGCAGATATGTAGATGATCTGGGATATATTTGGAAGTATACTATACGGGACTTGCTTATGGGTTGGCCTGATGATGGGAAGAAAAAGCAAGGATGATGCAAGGAGTTTTTTTTTTTTTTTTAGCCCAAGTCATTTCTAATTTGGGGCTACCATAGGTAATGCTTCAGGGAACATACTTTTCGTGCAACTTAGAACACATCTGAATATTTCCTTAGCATGCATTCCTGACAGTAGAATTAATATATTAAGGACTAAGCCTCTTTTTAAAGATTTTGATACGTATTGCCCAGTTGCCTCCCTAAACAGTAGTATTAATTCGCATTCCCCCTATATTTTGGTGTCATTTCCACATTCTTTTCACTGCTGGAGTTAGTCTTTTTCTTTCAAATTATTTAGAAAGGCATCATCCACATAACATTTGTAAGCTAACTGAACCCAAATTCAGTTTCCTCACTGGCTATTGGCTGGAGGCCTCTCTCTTACCTCCTTAAACCTCTTGCATTTCTTCTCACGTGGCTGCCTCCATATTTAAAGCCAACAGCAGTGTGTCAGGTTCTTCTCATGCTTCAAATCTTCCCTTCCACCTTTACTTCTGCCACCAGCTAGAGAAAGTTCTCTGCTTTTAAAGGTCCATATGATTAGATTAGCTCACCCAGATAGCCCCCCCACCTTTTTTTTTTTTTTTTTCCGGTACGCGGGCCTGTCACTGTTGTGGCCTCTCCCGTTGTGGAGCACAGGCTCCGGACGTGCAGGCTCAGCAGCCATGGCTCACGGGCCTAGCCGCTCCGCAGCATGTGGGATCTTCCCGGACCGGGGCACGAACCCATGTCCCCTGCATCGGCAGGCGGACTCTCAACCACTGCACCACCAGGGAAACCCAATCCCCCCTTCCTGAGGTCAACTGTGCCATAAAACATAAATGCAGGAGTGATTTCTCATCACACTCACAGATTCTGGGGATTAAAGGGTGTGGAATCTTGAGAGGGGGACATTTCTACCAAAGGCAAAATACATTTCCCCTCCCCCAGCGTTCTGAGGAGGCTTTTGCCGTTACTGTATCAGCTCAGCCTAAAATCTTATCTAAATCTCATCAGCTTAAAGGACCTAAATCTAACCTTGTAAATCATCTAAATCAGGTGCAGTTGAAGCTCCTGAGTACAACTGCTTTCTGTCTCTTGACCAGAGAAATAGGTTGTCTGTTCCCATCATACAGTGGTTGGATGGGCAAAGAATAACAGTTATCGATTTCTAACCTGGAGAAAAATATGAGCATGAAAGTTATTCATTACAGCATTATTTATAGTTAACACACACCAGAAGCAATACCCCAATACCTACAGTAGAAAATTAAGTAAATTTAAAAAATTTGCTTCACTTGAGTGACTATTATTTGGCCATTAAAAATGTTAATAGCAAAGACAAACAACATGAGAAATATAGGACACAAGTGGAGGAAAACAGTGAGATCTAAAATTATATTTATTATAATTGTCTAAAAATATGCTTCTAAAAAGACTAGGAAAGAATAGCAAAAATAGTCATGGTGTTAGAGTCAGATGATGGGTGACATTTTTCTTATAATTTTTTAGTATATGCATATATTTTCTTTCTCTTTTGAAAATCTTTGTTCAGTTAGCCTAAATGTAGTATTTATTTTCCAACCATTCTCAGTCCCCAGTTCACCTTTGAACTCATAGGATATCCTATCCTATGAGTTCATCGAGGGGTGGGGAAAAGGAAAGGTGTAGTGCCCTGCTTGCTCAGAGCACATAACTGGTGCTCTCCTTGTTTATGTGCACACACTGTTGTCTATAGCTATCAGCATTTCCATTTTCCCAGTCCTAAGTTTCCACACTTGGCAGGACAAAGCAAATAAACCCAGACCACAAAAATTCCCCAGCTTGTACCCTCGCTGGGATGCAGCCTAGCCATTGGTGGTCTCCAGACCAGCAATGCCAGATCATGTGGGAGCTTTCAGAAAATGAAGGATCTCAGGTCCCATCCCTGATCTTCTGAATTAAAACCTACATTTTAGCAAGATTCTCCCACTGATTCATGTGCACATTACAACTTGAACAGAACTGGCCTAGGTGGTTCAAACAATGCCATGAAAACTGACTCAGGGATCAGGGTCTAGAAATCTTCAGGTAATTGCTGCTGGATGCACTGTGAAAGCACAGCTGGCACTCCTAAAGAATTCTGATGTGCATATGGAGAGCTTTGCGTTCATGCCTGGTGATCACCAGTGGGTGCAGACCAGCAGCTGTGTTGAAAGCAGCCATATTGATGTTCTGTACTGGTTAAGAGCCTAGGTTTGGAAGACTCTGGTTCTGGAATAAGCACACTCCTTCCTGACTTTCCCATTGACTGCAGCTATATAGAATGCACGGAGCAATTATTTGAGGATGCTGAAAAGTAGTAGCAGATAGATTGGGAAAGAAGACCAGAGGTTGAAATACCACCATACTGGCCTCCAGTATGAACTCAAGGAAGCCCAAAACAAGGAATTAGATATTGGCATGGAAAGAGAGCACTCCAGGACAGCCCTCCATTCTGGCTAAAGGAGTGGGAATGGGGTCTAGTGCTCAAGAGAGAATGAGGAAAATCTCCCGTGTTTCTTCTTCCTTTTCTCCATTGTTTTATACCCCAGCATGTGACAGTCCACAAACTTAAAACTGAGGGAGAAGACCCTTCCTTTCCAATAAGACTTGTGTCAAGAGTATGGAGTGAACCACTGTTGCTTTTTTTTCTTTCTTTGTTCTCCCTCCATTTGATACAGGCATGTGGACACAGGCACTGTCAGGGGAAGTACATGGCAGAGCAAGGTAAGCAATGTCCCAGCTTTCTGGCCAGAGGACCAAAAGAGGAGCCCCAGGGAACTGGAAGGTATCAAGGAGATAGATCACAGAAACGGAAGAGTTCAGAAAGCAACTCCATAAACTTATGGACTCCAGGCCTTACCTGCAAACTGTACATAAGTGGATCTGATTGTAAATAGCACACCAAAGACTTTGAGAACAGAACTACAGGATAGCCCACTGCCAGGTCTCAGACTGACCACTGGTTAGCACATACATGGTACACAACTGGATAGCACTGCAAAGGCTTTCCAAACAGAACTGACATTGAAACCTGAACTTGGATCCCAAACCCAGCTGGGTCGATTGCCTGCTAAGACAAAAATACCAGGATTCTCCCCAAACCTCATGACAAAATGTTCAAAATTATTGGGCATACAAAGAATCAAGAAAATTTCAGCTCACAAAAAGACAATCAACAGATGCCAATATTCCAATGTGATGCAAATGTTGGAATAATTATGTGACAGAGATATAAAGCAGCTATTATAAAAATGCTTAGAGAAGTGAGGGCAGTCTAGAAACAAATGGAATGATAGAAAATCTCAGCAAAGAAACAAGGTACAAAAAAGAACCCAATGGAAATTTTAGAACTGAAAAATAATAATGCAGTAGTCAAAATAATTTCACTGGATGAATCAGTAGCAGAATAGAGATAACAGAGGAGAGATTAAATACTTGAAATAAATCAGTAGAAATCATCTGAACAATAGAGAGAAAAAATACTTTAAAATAAAGTTTCAGGAACCTGTGGGACAATTATAAAAGAGCTGACACTGCGGTCATGAAAGTCTTAGGAGGAGAGGAGAAAGAGTGAAGTACAGAAAAATTATTTGAAGAAAATAATGGCTAAAAACTTCTCAGATTTGGCAAAAGACATAAACCTACAGATTTAAAAAGTTCAGCAAATCCTAAGTAGGATAAACCCAAAGAAGTCCATGCTCAAATATAATCAAATTGCTAAAAATGAAAGTCATGAAAGCAACTAGAGAAAAAAACACATTGCTTATAGAGGAATAAGAATTTGAATGATTATGGATTTCTCATCAGAATACATGGAAACCAGAAATAAGTAGACCACCATTCTCAAAGTATGGAGAAAAAAAGATTGTCAGACCCAGAATTCTGTGTCCAGCAAATACATCATCTTTATTTCTGAAGGATTTTAAGATATTCTTAGTAAAAGAATACGAAGAGAATTCATAGTCAACAGATCTTCTTAGAAGGAATTGCTAATGAAAGTTCTTCAGACAGAAGGGAAGGGATACCAGATAGACACTTGGAACATCAGGAATAAAGGAAGAGCAATAAGAATGGTAAATATCTAGATAAACATAATAGACTGTTCTCTTGAATTCTCTAAAACATGTTTTATAATTGAAAGCAAAAATTAGAACAAATTCATTGTAGTTATAATATATATGTCATATAATATGACAATATTGTATGTTATATAAGACAAGGAAGGTGAATGAAAGGACTTACTTATGCTGATAAGGTTTTTACCTTCTACTTGAAAGGGTAATATACTATTTCTCAGTAGACTGTGAAAAGTTACATCTGTTTATTGTAATCCCTCAATCAACCACTGAAAAAACTACAAAGAGATCTAGTCAAAAACTCTGAAGTTGAATTAAAAAGAGAGAAAATAGAGGAAAGAAAAAGAACAATTGGAAAAGCAATAGTAAAATGGCAGATCTAAATCTAAACATATCACATTAAATGTAAATGGTCTCAACACACCAACTAAAAGGTCATGGCTTTTGAAGTTGGGTAAACCTAGTGTGAATTCATTCTTGGCCACTTACTACCCATCTGGCCTTGTGTAAGAACACTTGCTTCTCTGAGCCTCAGTTTCCTCACTTGTAAAATAGGAAAAAAATTGTACTTCCTTAGAGGGCTACTGCAAATATAAAATAAGGTAATATTTATAAGGAGCTCAGCATATCCGTCTGTTTAAAAAGTAGGGGAAATGCATATTTGCTCATATATGCAGAGTATCTTTGGAAGAACATACATGAAACTGATGTCATTAGTTGTCTGTGGGTAGCCTGGAGGACAGGGCTAAGAGGGAGATTTTTTTTACTTGTAGGGGTCCACAATCTCTTATCTTACAACTCTGAAATCAGAAGAGCTCTGAAAACCCGGTGTTGTTGATTTTTTTGTTTTGTTTTGTTTTGTTTTTTTCATAAGATTGATGCCACACCTTGTTTGGTAGCAGAACCTGAACTGAAGTGGCATTAAGCTCCTTATATGTTCATTTTGTGTGAATTCTCATTCATTTTGCAGAAATATTAAGGTATTGGTTATAGGGTACTACACAATAATATGTTAGGTATATTCATCTGACCTTTCTGAAACATGAAAAATTGTGAATTCCAAAACACATCCAGCCTAAGATTATGGATCTGTGTATCCTTTGAATTTTGAATTCAATCTGTGTATTGTTTTGAATTTTGAAACTGGTGAAGGCATTACCTATTCAGAAAATTAAATTTTAAAAACTAAATTTAGCATGGTGCCTGACACAAAGCAAGCTGTCAGTAAGTATCGGCAGCTGCTATTATTCCATTCTTCCAGGCCTTTCCTGTCAACAAATCTGTTCATGTCCAATACTATGTTTCACCATGACAGCAGACTCTGAGTGTTACTACTTAGATTTTCCATCGTAGAAGACTGAGGTGCAAACCAGCCAGACCCCTGCCAACCAGCCAGATAGTCCCCCACCCAGAGTCCTGAGGTTTTTCCTGTTCACCAGACCACCTCAGCCATAAGAATGGCGTCAACAGGATTTGTGTGCCCAAGAGAGGCGTGTTATTCTTAATCTAAGAGGAGAGGAGAGCACATAAGGAGGAATTGTGTGCGGTCAGGATCACCCCCAAATCCCAAAGGGCCTTCAAAGGGCCCCAATCCCAAAGGGCCCGTTTTGAAGCTAGGCCTTACTGTCCAGTGGGCCCAGCTAGGCAGTTGCGCCTACAGCATTTAGTGTACAGCACTCTCTTTCAGCTGATTACTAGATGAAGTTTTAGGGGCTTGATTCTAGAGACCATTTACAAAAATTAGCTTCTTTTTTTTTTTTAATCCCGAGAGCCTCAATTATCATATCCAGTACTGAGACTGTTTTATAATAGATCTGGGCGTGTATATAATGAGCTCACAGAAGCGTGCATGTGTTGCAGTTAGACTGTGTTGAGTGTGAGCGTAAAGGATATGCCGTGACAATTGCAAGAAAGCAGATTGTTGGGGTGGGCCTGGCAGCTGCCTTTCTAGCCTCCATTGTTCTTTATCTCTTCTTTCCTCCCCACGCTCTGTGGCCTAGGAGAGAAAAACAGAGATGGCTCCATGTTTCAGGAGCCATCAGGGCTCTGTTTTCCAAGTCATTTTTATAGCCACTAGAAGCTCCTCCTGCTTGCTGCTCTGTAGGGGGCAGTTTGTGGAGACAAGTGTAAAATGCTTGCTGCCCTCTGCACCACTTGGTCTGTCCAGTGAGGCAGGTTGTTGGGAGGCCACCAGAAAGTTTGAACTGCCAGCTCCATGAACCATGGCTTGGAAACAATAACCTAGGTCGGGAAAAATTGCTTCCCTTGGAAGCCATGTCCATCTAAATCATGGTGTCCTTTCCAGCTCATAAGGTAGAACTACCTGGAGAAGCACCTACTTTGGGATTATTTTCCTAGTTGCTTAATTAATGGCTTCTTACCTGTAAGCTTTGATTAGCTGCTATTTACCAGGCTTTTCTGAGGTCTCCCATGCCCCAGAACTGTCAGGTTTGTATTGCTCACTGGGGCTCTAAGCAGATTCCAAAGCACACTTTTTCAAATACCAAATCTTCTTTGTTTTATTATATCCATAGCCATATCCTATATAGAAAAAATAGGAAAGTATAAAGAAGAAACTTCTCCCAGGTTTAACTGTCACTGTTTATATTTTCAGTTATGCTTCTTTCTAGTTTTATTTATACACACACACACACATTTTTCATAGTTGATTTCCTAGGCTATTGATAATCCCCTTTTCTCCCACAGTTAACACTGGAGCATAAACATTTTTCCACATCATTTTAAAACATTCTAAGAACATTGTTTCCATGGCTGCATTACCATGATCTGCCTAACTGGTCCCCATTTACAGCCAATCCTGTTCCCTTGGTTAAAGTTTTTATGATGATATTTTCATTTGAATTATGTATTATTTTTTTAAGATGGATACCTAGGCATAAAAGTATCAGATCACAGAATGTAAAGATACAGAAGGCTTTTGAGAGAGATATATTTTGCGTGTATATATATATATATTAGTATAGACTTGGTCTCCACAAAGCACACACTGATTTATTCTCCTGGCTCCTGCAGTCTCAGTGTGGGCAAAAATTGGTTCTTGGTTGGGGGGTGAAAATAATCTTAGAAATTACAATGGTTTGTGGCTATCCAGTGCAGTATCTGTGATATTAGCATTTCATGCAGGGGCCATAATGAGAAAAAGGTTGAGAAGCACAGTTCTAGTTGTATATGAGCACCCGTCTCACTCCACCCTTCGAAGCTGTTAAATCTGAGCTTTTGGTTTGGGGTTTTAGAATAGTATTTTTCTGATCTAAATGTTCTTGGTTCTTTGTACAAACTTTAGGAGCCTGGGAAAGGTATGAATAAAATAAAATTTATCTGGTTGCCACTGTTCATATTTTTATCTTTCTACATTATTGGGATCCTCCATGTTTCTAGTTTTATGTCCAGCTCTTTTCGCGTAATTGCCATTGTAATAATTTCAGTGTTAGTCTGTGCCGAGGATCACTTTGAAATATCCCTTGTGTTCTGGTCTCACGCAGGGGCTTCCCCTGTCCCCCATGCCTGGGAGTACATTTGTGTCCCCAAAGGCATCAGGTTTGGACCTCTGGGAGCCCAGGCTGCTCTGGGACTTTCAGTAATTGTCCCTTGTTTGTTTCAGGTGTGATCCCCTGGGCCCATTTGCTGTCGGGGGAGAGGACCTAGACCCCTTTGGGTGAGTACTGCTGGGGAGGTGACAGCAACACGACTTGCTCTTATGGCCTTTCAGCCGAAGCTCATCTTCTAATTTTAGAGCTTTTCATCAGTCTTCCTTTGGGGTGAAGGAAGCAGTTGTTGCTGAGTGGCTGAGAAAGCATTGCCGCTGCTCTGCTCTGCCGTACCTGGAGCAGTGCAGGAGGGCTCTGAGTGTTGGGGAGTGGCTGAGCAAGCCCAGTGGGCAGCTCCTCTGTTGTTTTCTGGCCCTGCTTGTTTTGGTGGAAGACAGCAGCTGTCCCTTGGATGGAAGGATACCATGGGGATCTATCAGGTGCAGACTGAAGAGCACACAGTGGGCTACAGACCTGAGGGCAGTTCAGGGCTATTCAGAGGTCACCTCACTTGGTAAGGGGAGTCTCTGATCCCCATTAGACTCTGGTGTGGTTCTTGTCAAGTCCCCAACAAAGTTATTTCAGCCTCAGCTAGGCACTGTCTTCTCTGAATGCTTTTAGATTTTAACCTCTGCTGCAAAGTGTCCCCAGCTTGAGTGTCTCACCTTTAGACCATGGGGAAATCATATAAGTCTGCAGTTAAGCTTGAACAGTGACTTCAAAGTTTGGGGAACATCAGCTTATTCATCCTAGTTTGAGCCATGAGGTCGGATCCATGGAATTCAATGAGGGACAGATGCTGTCAAGAGCCAGACTTGGACAACCAAATTATGGATTGCACTGAGACCTTTAGGGAAACAGCCAAAAAGCTAGCATCATGAATTATCTCAATTCATTAGTCCTTAGACCTAAAGTAGTAGCCTGCAGAGCCTTGTGATGGTTCTGCATTGACCTTGACAAGTTCTGGCACGTTCTTTATCGAATTGTCCCCCTTGGGTGCAGGAGATGGCAGGGACCTCAATTTTGTGGGTTCAGGGAGCCTGTAGAGCTGAAAGTACAGGCCCTGGTGGCCAGAGAAGGTGTGCTCTTTGTGTTGTTGCTCTTGCCCACTTCCTGCTGGCACTCAGGCAGCCATCCGTGTGTGTCTGCTTGAACCGTCCAGCGTTGATGTCCCAGTCATTTTTAGTCCATTCTCACCACCTTCACTCCTTCTCCAACAGCTGCTTGCCACATTTGCTTACCCATCGTTCCTTCTTGCCTCAGGTGTCGGAGAGGTGGCATGATCGTGGATCCCCTGAGATCCGGCTTCCCAAGAGCACTTATTGACCCATCATCGGGCCTCCCAAACCGGCTTCCTCCAGGCGCTGTGCCTCCAGGAGCACGCTTTGACCCCTTTGGACCCATTGGGACCAGCCCACCTGGGTAGGTATTCACTCAGGTATGCTGAGAAGTAGGACGTGATGGCAGCTCAGCTCAGCATTGCAGGGATGAAGGCGTCTGCCGCCAGGCGCAGAGTCACCACTACCTCTGTCCCCTGCTGCCAAGAGAGTGGAGCCTCCTCCAGGCACCTGCCTGATGCCTCCCTGGAGCCTTCCAGGAGCTTCCCATTCCTCAGTGCCTCCCTTCCCCAGCTCCCGTCACGGAGGACTCAGAGGAGGGGTTGCTACTCACACTTAATGGACTTTTTGTATGTGTCAGGAACTCACTGGATCCTTATGTCAACACTTGTGGGTAGATATTACTGTCCACATTTCACAGATGCAGAAATCAAGGCCCTGAAAGGTGGAGTAACTTATCCAAGGTGGGAGAATAAGAATTCAGACCCAACTCTAGAGTGCATGCTCTTGAACTGCACAAACCACCACATCATTCTGAGGCAGGCTCTCTCCATTCAGGACCCTGTGTGCCCGTGTGCCGCTGGCTCTCCATCGCCCCAACTCACCAGCCCCTCTTTCCATTCCAGACCGAACCCAGACCATCTCCGCCCGCCGGGCTACGATGACATGTACCTGTGAAGGCCTCAAGAATGTAACATACCATCCTTCCCTCTACTCTCCTGGAGCTGCCACTGCTAGCCCCATCAGCAACCGTTTTCTTGTGGGCTGGGGGCAAGGGACTCTGCCCATGTGTTTGCAGGCCAGCTGGGATTGCCTCCCCACCCGCTGCCAGGGCCAAGGTACCTGCTGTAGCTGTCCACCTGGCTGCATATAGGTCCCAAAGAGAAATCAGTGTCTCTCACCACCAGCTCCTCCCCACTTCCCAGGGAAGACTCCGGCAACATATACCCTCGACCCGATGCAGTCCCAGTTGCAGCACTGTAAGAACAGAACACATTTTGGATGTTATTATTAAGAACCAAATGTCAATACAAAAATCATGTTGCCAGTATCCCACTCTTCTTTGCTGCTCAGTTCCTTCCATTTATGAGACTTGAGAGTTTGAATGTTTGAGGGGCTAAATGACTCTTTTTTCCTACCCAGGGCCTGTTCTTGCTTCTCAGGCACCTTCCTTTCATAAATCGCTCTTGCTCCTGACACCACTAAGAATGGGTCCCAGTCTGGCTTCATGGATGAAAATGAGTGACTGGAAACCCCATAGGCCACAAGGATGACTTTCTCAAGGACAGGCAGATTGTGGAAAGATTGCATCATTCTGAAAAGGGCAAAATCTTCCAGTTCTGCTTGTCTGAGCCAGTCCTCTGGGTCCCTCTGTGCCTGGGCAATGGCAGCCTATGAACAGAGGAATAAACAGAACAGACCTGAAGGCTAATCTCTTTTTGCCACTAACTTACTGAGTGACCCTAAGCAGGTCCCTTCCTCCCAGGGCCATCGTGTCTACCTACGAAATCTGAGGTGTGCCTTTCTTGCTCTAAAGCATTCTGGTGTCTGCTTCTATGTCTGATGACCCCTGGGAACTGGGGCAAAAGGGAAAGAATAAAGGTTCAAGGCTTTGTGTGGTACTTACCTACAGAGTCCGCAACTGTGTGCCTCTCACCCCTCTTGCGGCTCAGACACAAGCATAGCAGCGTGGTGCTGAACTTCAGGACAAGCAGGGAGCCTGGTCTCTGAAAGCCAGTGGCAGGGGGTGGGTTGGGAGGAGTGTGTGATAGGGGTGAATGAAGGAGCTAGTGATGCAAGAAACAACCCAGGAAGTCTTTTCAGCCTGAGGCCTGACAGATGCGGTCAGGGATGAACCCCTGTGCTGGAGTGGAAAGAGCACTCTAGAGCACCAGACTCAGAGGCAAGAGATCAAGGCACTAGTCACTTTCACTCCCTAACTAGCATTTCAGCCACGGGTGGGTCCTTAAACTTTTCAGGTCCTTGGATTCCTTCCCCTAAATTAGGATGTATTATTTATCTGTGGGCAGAGGGCCACCAGAGCCTTCCTGAGGCATCTGCTAATATGCTGTAGCCTGAATTGCCTGTCTGTTGTGTCTGAGAGTGGGTTAGGAGTAAACTAAACAGGCATATGTGCCCAGGGGCAATCCAAGATGGAGGCTGGGACTAGGGGAGGCTCGCATGAGCTGGCTTCCTGAGCATTTCTGGCAGACCCCATTTCAAGCACTGATTTAGTAAAAGACCACCTTGAAGCTTTTAGAACAGCTCTGCTCTGGAGAAAGACCCAGAGGTCAGGCAGAGCTACAAATGCAGTCATTAATAGTCGTCTTCCTCAAGAGCCAGCTAATGGGTGGAACGTTTTTGTTTTGAAACTGGATCATACCTTCAACCAGAAGGACTTGGGGCAATTTGCTCATAAAAGCATCTTTTATTATAAAACGAAGCATTTAAAGGAACATCAGACAAGTGGGAGAGGTAGATAACTTTTAGGACCCTGATTCAAGGAAAGGACAAGATTGAAACAATAAATTTGCCACTTAGATTTTCTAATAGCAAAAGTGGAAAGGATAGCCATAAATATAATTCTGTTTTCTGAAAATAGAAACACTAGTGATCCACCTGCAGAATCAGCAGGTTTTTTGAGTGGGTCTCCTTGCATCAGGGACAGTGAGGAACACAGACTATGTCTTAGTTATGTGGGGGAAGGTGAATAGGGCCTTCAGGAACTTCCAAGTCAGGCTGTCGGTATGTGTTGTATGTCTGGGCCACTTCCCTCCTTCCAGCCAAGCAGCCAAAGGGAATGGTTCAGGTATATGTTTTGTGGAACCCAAAAGGTTGGAGCCTTAGCAATAATTATCAGCACTTAATAACCTGTTCCTCTTTTTTAAAAATACAGCTTTATTGAGAGAATAATTCACATACCCATAAAGTTCACGTTTTTTAAAGTGTGCAATTCAGTGTTTTTAGTATATTCACAGTGTTGTGCATCCATCACCATATCTGATTCCTGAACATTTTCATCACCCCAGAAAGAAAACCCATCCATTAACAGTCACTCCCCATTCCCTCCTCCCAGCCCCACGTAACCACTAGTCTATATTCTGTCTCTAAACATGTGCCTATTTTGGACAGTTCTTACACGTGGAAATCACACAATGTGTGGTCTTTCATGTCTGGCTTCTTTCACTTAATGTTTTCAGGGTTCATCCATGTTGTAGCATGTATCAGTAATTCATTCCTTTTAATGGCTAAATAATATTCCACATTTTCTTTATCCATTTATCAGCTGATGGACAGTTAAGGTGGTTCCTGCTTTTTGGCTATTATGAATAAGGCTTCTATGAACATTTATGTACAAGTTTTTGTGTGGTCATATGTTTTTGGTTCTCTTGGGTATATCACCTAGGAGTGGAGTTGCCGGATCATATGATAACTAATTGTTTTGAGGAACTGCCAGACTGTTTCCCAAAGTGACTGCACCATTTTACATTCCCACCAGCAGAGTGTGAGGGTTCTGGTTTCTCCACAGAAACTACTTCAGCTTTTTTAAACAAAGAATTTTGACCTAGATCACGCAAAACAGAGACCAGAGGCAGTCACCCCTGGGGAGCAGACTATGGCTTTGGTAATAGCCACCTTGGGATGACCACGGCTGGTGAGCCACAGAGGAGTTTGGGTTTGACTTTTGGGGAAGTTTCAGGGCTGGATGTGATATAGAAAAGGTCCTGTCTGTAGGGAAGTTGCCATGACCTTTCTGGGTCTAGCGTGATTCATGGCATCACTTTTGCTTGGTTTGAAATTTCTTTGTTGATCCAGTGGCTTACAAGTAAAATAAAGGTCTGGTTCTAAATCTTTGTCTTTCAGTGAAGTGCCATAGACCACGTGTACCATCTCTGGCAGCCCCTACCTTCCCACCTTCTCTTCCTTGCCTTGTCTCTTTCCTGATTGTTAGAGCTGGCTGTGTTTTTCATTGCATTGCATTTATCTACTTAGTCATGAGCTTCTGTCAGCCTCCATGGTGAAATCATTGGTCTCAAGACCCTGACTAAGAATGTGTTATGTTCAAAACAGATTTTATATTCCTGTGCTGGATGGTCAGTACCTGTTGACATGTAGTTAGAAAGTGGGTAGCAAGCCCCGTAACAACCTCATTCTTTGGAATCCAGCTTCCTTCATGGCCTCCCTCTACTCTCATTAATGACATTCTGTTACTGATCCATGCCTCTTCACAGAAGAAAAATTAGAATCTGTGGAGCAGTGAATATCTGTCACCTTCTAATCTTGTCTACTTTGGGCAGTTCCAATGAGACAGGTCCCACCACCAAGGAGAGGAAAGACCCCTCACATGCGTATCCTCAGCTTTGTCTTTTATAAAACTTAACATGCTTATGGACCACTATTGACGTTTTGCACCAAAAGAGAGATGCAAAGGCAGGCATCCAAGCCCCCAGCTCTTGTTTGTCCTTGGGATACCACAAGGCACACACTAAGTCACTCCAGCTGTGCTGGACCCTGAACCTGACCCAGAGGGTGTGTCACAAGTAGAAGTGGCAGGCGGTGAGTGTGGTGGCCAGAGAGGAGTGGCAAGACCCAGGTGACTAAAGATAGAGCCTAGAGTGCAGAGAGCAGCAATGACACGAGGTTGGAACACCTCACTCGTGGCAGGGCCTGTCTCTGCTTAGGCTGATAGTGCAGTCTAATAGAGGAGATTGGATAGGCCGTGTTCCCTATTAGCCACATAAGGTGAGTGTTGTGAGTATGACGGGTTCTGAGAGAGGAGACAGTGGGAGGGCTGCAGGAGACAAACTACTTTAGCTTTTTTAAACAAGAAGATTCGGATGCAGACATCAGCAAGATCACATCATCATTGCCTTGATCTGGGGATCAGGAAACTCCAGAGCCTCACAGCAGCTGCCTAGATCTGTGCCCGAAAGTAAATCCCCTCATACTGCCACCTTGACCGCCCTCACTCTCAGCTCAGTTCCAAGTGCAAGGCTCAACTGCATGCATCTGATAGTTGGAACCGACATCACCTCTCAAACCATAGCTGCAAGGGAGCCTGGGAAAATGTTCTTGTTTCCTTTTCCTCCCTGTCCCTTCAGGAAGGCACATTTGGAACAGAGGTCTGATGAGCCAGTCTCTCATTTCTGTCTACAACATGGGCCTTGATAGAGATGAGCACCACAGCCATGCTTCTCCAGCTTGCCCAGGCCTACCAGTCTCCTAAGATGCTTGAAGGACACAGTACATCCTGGACCCCAACCCAGACCTGGATCCAAATCACTAGGCAAGGGCCTTTAAGTCCATTTTTTACAAGTTCCTCAGGTGATTCATGTGACGAGACCAGTTTGAGAATTCCTGAGAAGGGAAGGCTACATCCTTGCTACTCAAACCAGCAGCACCAACAGTATCACCTACAAACTTGCTAGAAATGTGGCATCTCAGGCCCCACCCAGGCTTATTAAATGAGAATCTGCATTTTAACAAGTTGCCCAGATGATTCGTGTGCACTTTAAAGTTTGAAACTCTCTAGTGTACAAACCTTGTATCTTTTTCCTTTACCTGGATATCAGGTGAAAAGAATCAAGTCAGTCTTCTCGATTCATGGCATACTATGACTGACGCTTGCAAGAACCTCCTCATTTTAAGTCTTTTCCGTTTTACCCCCTGTAACCTCTCTATTCTTTTCTCCCATATCACTCAGATGTGTTTCATATATGTTTTAAAATATGCATGTACCCTTGTAAAATAGCATACATTATATCTTCAAATCATAACAACTGTAATGAAATACTATCCCCATTTTCTAGGCCAGAAAAAGAGGGTTTGGAAAGGTCTAGTAATTTGCTCAAAGCCAAGCAGGGCTCTCAGAATCAAGCAGGAGTGGGTGCGACTTCCAGCGCTCCCTTTGCTGGTATGTGGCTTTATCTGCAAAATGAGCGTCACGTCTACCTTCAGGATTGTTGCAGGGTCCAGCCAAATAATGTGTCTTATAAATAGATAGCAGGAGCTCAGTGGCCAGCAGCTATCATTACTGAAGCCACATGGGTAGATAAGACTGTCTTAGGCTGCTATCCAACAAAGAAAACAAGCTTGTATCTGGTGCCCCCAGTGTGCTAGGCCTTTCCTTGTCTCATGTAGTACACCTGGCTACTCCCAAAGTAAACACTGTTAGCAGCATTAGTTGAAGTGGTGCTGGGTTTGCTCTTTTAGGGGTGGCAGAACCATGATGGGGACCTGAGTCAGCTGGTTCTAAAACCAGTGCTCTTTTTAGTAAAACTGCTGTACCTAGACCTCACATCTTGTCCAGACGAGGAGTATGGGCAAAACCCACTCCTGAAGCTGGAAAACAAGTCAGGTCTTATATGAAAAAGGAACGATGCTGCATAATTCCCAAGATGGTCTAAGAGTCCTAAGTCAGTCCTGTTTGCAAAGTGTATCTCATGTTTCTGAGCACTTCCACCTACAGCCACAGCACCCAAGCACCCAGGTTAGGGGCATCTGAAAACACCCAGCCCAACCCCTATCCCACAGAGGAAGAAACAGGCCCACAAAGCCTCTCTGGAAGGGTGACCTCCTGAGAGGCTTCACTGGGCCCCAGAAATGGCCTCGGACTCTGTGCTCTGACCGCAAGTGATGCTCGCCCCAGCCTTCTGAGTTTGGTAGGATGGGAGCTACTCTCCCCATTGAACATATTAAAAAGCAGGTCCAGAGCAGTTGAGTGACCTTCCCTATGCCACAAAGACCACAGAAATCCTAGCCCAAGGCTTTCCTACTAAACACTACCCAAAACAGTCATGTTGGTCTCTGAGGGACAAAAATGTGAGAATCCCCTTCCCTCTCTCTCCCTTTTCTCCCCTCAGCGAGGCTGTAAGAGGAAGGGGCCATACAGGTTCAGCACCCTGGTCAGCACCCAACTATGCACAGCCGCAAGAGGTGGCCTTTGGGCCAGGATAAGCTTGTGTCTGCTGCTCCCCAATCCAGGATGGCCCTCCCCTGGGGACAGGCAGGCATCCCTAAGAGAAGGAGACCTGAACCTAGGTATTCTGCCTCCAAGACAGAGCCCCGCCTTCCCTCTCTCCTTCAAATTAGAGCCACAGGAGCACAGTTTCATCCTGTAGGCTTCTTGATTCCTAGGATATAAATTCACATGAGAAGCCTAGGAAGAAGAGAGGCGGCCTGAGCCATGGGGCCCCTGGGCAAGTTCCACCCCCCTTTTTGGTTTTCCCCAGTAGTAAAATGGGGATAAAGGTGGGCTTGACTGCCTCCAAGATCCTGCTCCTGCTTCCATGATTTAAGTAGGCCATGGGCCTGCTCGAGTTCAGTGCTCCCCCAACTGTCCTCTCCTCCCCCCTACAGAGCTTCCCAATTCATGTCTAAACCACGAGCCTCAAAGTGGCAGCCCACAGCCCAGATCCACAAACATGCTCTGACTGGCCTGCATGCTATGAAATTTGAGTCTTGACTCTGCTATTTACCAGCTGTGTGACCTTGGGAAAGTCACGTAGCCTGACTGTGCCTCAGCTTCCTCATCTGTAAAATGGAAGTAATGAGAGCACCCACTCTCCGAGATGGTTGTGAGGTTTAACTGAGCTAGTAGATGTAAAGACTTAGAAGATTGCCTGGCACAGAAAGAGCACTATATTTGGTCTAATGTGTATAATGCATAACGGGTTCATTGAAATGTAGAAACATGAAGTGTTTTCTTTTATCCAACTAACCTCTATCAAATCCCCCTTTCTCATCTCAGCATCTAGGGCCCAACCAATAACTAACTGGTCACTTTGATTTTCAAATTCAGTCCAGTCCAGTTTAAAACTTTCCAACTTATATCCAGTTCCAAGAGGTCTCCTCTGACCCCTTTTGAACCCTTGCTCCTCCACTGTGGTGGGATGGGGAGGAAGAAGGGAGAAAAATGAAGTGTCTCTTCACTAGCCGTGATGATGGGCCGGGGGAGGTGCTCTTACTCTAACTCATGCTGGGGTTTTGTTTACTTTTGATGCTGGAGTCTTCAGTAGACAACATGCCAAATTGGGGGGGGGGTGTTGAGAGCTTTATCCTGGACTCTCAGAGAGTAGTGAGGGTCTGTGTCAGTCCATAAGAGGTTCTTAGCCCCTCTGCTTCTTGAAGTAGTATGCTGGGCTGCATAGCCACCTGTGCCACCCCACAGCTCCAGCCTCCCCTCACCTGCCTACATCAACACTCGGAGCCCTGGAACACCGGGGTCCTCCACCTACCTTCAAGGGCCTCAGAACACTGGGAGGGGATGCAGGACTGCCCTTATTCCTCCCTGATTCCCAGCACCGTCATCCCTTCAAGCCAGTGTGGGCTGTTTGCACGGGCCTCCCACGTCAGAAATTCTCCAGGTCAGAAATAGACCTCATCTCCATGTTCACACTAATTCACGAGCTCCAGAAGATACCTGTCAAGGCCTCTCAAGAATACTTTCCTAGTCATTTCCTGCCTAATCCAGGATGTGTGGCCATTGGGAGTGCATACCCGTCGGCAGGATGGTTATAATCCTTTCTGAACTAATAAGGTTAAGAGAAAAAAATAAAAACATTCCCAAGAGGTTTGTCGTCTCTGCCAAGGCTCTGCAACATCAGACTAAGGTCAGTCAGGCAGATGAGTCAGACTGAGTCAACAGGTACTCTCTGCTTTGGAAGTGGATACTTCAGATGATGGAGGCAGCCCTTTCAGCTGACGCTGAAAGGCTGGCACTCATTTTGACATTGAACAGTTCTCTCTAAGTGTTTGGTAATAAGAGGGTGATAGATGCTATGGAACGATGATATATTATAAGCCATATTATAGATATATTATGTGCACATACATGTATATACATATAATACTTGGCTGAAACATATACAGCAGTGCTGTCCAATAGGCATACAATGACAACCACATATATAATTAAATTTTTTCTAGTAGCCACATTATAACAGTAAAAAAATATATATGAAATTAATTTTGTCACCTGTAAACTGGGTTTGCCTCTTGGTGGGTATCCAGCCAAAAGACACAATCAAGCCAAAGATGGGGAAAAGAAAATAAAGCTGATGGCAAACTTAGCTTCCGATCAAAAAAAAAAAGAAGAAACAAACCAAACAAACAAAAAAGAATACTTCCCTAACCTTTTTCATCTGTTTGGTGCTATACCTCAAAACCTAGCACAGAATGGTGCTTAAGTCTTTGTTGAAAGAATGAAGGATCTTGGATGGGAAACACTCAAGTGACACTTGTAGCTCAGTGAGCCTCCAGCTGGGAGGCACTCTAGTCCACTTCTTGAGGATGCCCCCATCTCTATGAGTGACTCAGTAAGCCCTGGGCCAGGGAGGGGGTGGATGTCTGGCCCCAGCAGGTGGCATCTCATTGGACACTCCCTTGTCCTCAGTTCTGGCCTGTCGCAACTCTCAGGCAGTGGGACAATCCCTTTCAGCATCCTTTTACCCACACAAAGGTCCAGATGTCCAGCTGCTCTTGAAAAATCAGGAGCTCTGGCAACCCTGAGCCTGTCCACCAGGGCAACAGCCAGCCAGCTGAAGCAGCACCCCTTTAATCCTGCCACTGCTGTTCACCTCCACCTGCTTCACTCAGGAATGTCACCTGCCAAGCTGTACAGGCATTTGCATTTGGGCCCCTTCTTTCACCTTTGGCGGGGGAGGGTGGAGACTCCCAGGAGGAGAACCAGATGGCTGGCAGGTGAGTCAGCAATAGTAGCAACTCACCTGTGGGTGCCTAACCCCCAGGAGTGGCTTTAGTGAAAGGAGATGCAGACACAGAGAAATAAAAAAGAGGTTAGGGAGGGACTGGTTGAAGGGAAGAATTAGGAGAGGGAGAGAGATGGCCTTTTCTGAATGCCCTTTACCCTAAGTCATTGTTGGCTCCGATGCCCTGCCACCCGGGAAAAGGTTGGCATGGCAGCCGCCTTGTTCCGCTGTCCTCCCTGCTCCCCTGGGGCCAGCTTTCCTGCCAGAAGATCCTTCCACTCACTAACCTTCCCCCAGGCCCAGGAGAACAGCAGCCTCCACCTCGACCTTGGCAGCTCAGAGGCTGAGAAGGGACAGGCTGCAGAGATGGAGGCCTGGAGTTCAAGGTTATGTCCTCTGGCTGCAGTTGGACAGTCCCATGGACTGGCCTCCCCAATGCCAGCATCACCCCTACAATGCACCTGCCCTCAGAAGAGTCTTCCTGGGGCTTCCCTGGTGGTGCAGTAGTTAAGAATCCGCCTGCCAATGCAGGGGACACAGATTCGAGCCCTGGTCCAGGAAGATCCCACATGCCGTGGAGTAACTAAGCCCATGCGCTGCAACTACTGAGCCTGCACTCTAGAGCCCGCGAGCCACAACTACTGAGCCCATGTGCCACAACTACTGAAGCCCAGGCGCCTAGAGCCCGTGCTCCGCAACAAGAGAAGCCACCGCAGTGAGAAGCCCTCTCACCGCAACAAAGAGTAGCCCCTGCTCACCGCAACTAGAGGAAGCCCGCACGCAGCAACGAAGACCCAACGCAGCCAAAAATAAATAAAATAAATAAATTTAAAAAAAAAGAAGAGTCTTCCTGCCACACACACCTGTAAGCAATCATATGGCTGACAGTGAGTTCTCCCCATGTACCAGGCCCCTAGGTATGCGCTATACCAGTGTGAACTCCGAGTCCTCATAACAACCCTGTGACTTAAGGGCTGTGGTTGCCGCCAGTCTGTAGATGATGAAAGGCAAGCCCCCACTATGACGCCCCTGCTCTTTAGCAGGCCTCATCCCAACACTCCAGCCCAGAACCTGCAGACCTCCCGCCCACCCCTGCCCCTCCCCAGTACACACCAGGCTGTTTTATGCCTCTGAGCCTCTGCTCATGCTCTTCCTCTCTGCCCGGAATACCTTTCCTGCTCCCCATTCTCAACCCACATTGGATACTGCCTCATTGTTTAAGAATCCTATTAGACATCACCCCTTCCAGGAAAGCCTTTTCGGACCCCAACTTAATCAGATACCCCTCTGTGCCAACACCCCCCAACCTGGCCACACATACACAGTCCTCTGGGCACTGTCCTGTTTCCCCAGGGGCAGGGCCCATGTGTCCCTGTAGTGCCCCACCCAGGGAAGAATACAGATAGGTGTGAATGAACGAACAAATGAATAGTTAACATTATTGAGTGAATTATGAAGTGCCAGGCACTATGCTAAGTGCTTTACAGGTATTTCATTTACTGCTCACTATGCCTTATGGGGAAGGTGCTATCATTCACCAGATGAAGAAACAGCAGCTCAGAGGAATTGGACATCCACCAAGCATCCAGGCAATCTGACCCCAGAGCCAGTACCCTTATACTATTACGTGTGGGCGCTCCTCACTGGACTCTCTCCGTAAGGGGCTCTGCCCCCACCCCTCTGAGACTGGAGTAGGGAGAAAGCTCAGAAGCGCTTGGTCCCCTTGGAGGAGGAAGGCAGTAATCCTGCCGCCCTCTGCACCATTCAGATCCCCTGGGCCTGCCCATTTGCTCAAGGACAACCCGACCCAGGAAGAGGCTTGATCTTGGGAAGAGGGTGTTGGGGCCAAAGAAAAGAAGATACCGAGGGCCAGGGTTGCTACTGTCTTTAGCCAGGCTCTGGCCATTGGGGCACAGGCTCTCCTCTAAGGAGGGAGGTTGGGACCCTGGGGAACCTCGTGACTAAATCCTACCCAACTCCACTATGCCTTCTCCCTGAAGACACCCAACATCTGACCAGTAAATGCTAACGTACCTCCACTGACAGGACCTCCCTATCACCCCAACCCAGGCAAGACCTCAGCAAGCTTCTCCTTCCCTTAGCTGAAACTCACCTCCTTGGGGACATCAAGAGGAGCCCACTCTCTCGGGAGAAACCAACGGACCCAACTGGAGGGCACCTCCCTGACTCTTGTCAGTGCCACTGATCCTCCCCTTTCCTTCCAGACAGAACCCTTAGAACTCTGCCTCCTGTGGCTTCTTCATAATGCCTTATTTCCTCCCTCTCCTCTTGCCCTTCCAAAGCTCTCCAGACATGGTACCATGGTCTTAACTTAGGAAAGCCCTCTTCTTGTGTTTCCTGATCCCCTCAGTCCCTAGAGAAGGCAGAGTGGGAAGGTTTCTAGTCTCACTCTGGAAGACCAGAGAGGTAGAATAGTTTGCCCAAAGGCCCACAGCGAAGGGGTGCCTTCCAGGAGCAGCAAGTGCAAAGGCCCTGAGGTGGGAGTGTGCCTGGCATGTTGAGTGTGCCTGCAAGGAGGCAAGCATGGCTGCCATGGAGTGAGCAGAGGCTAGGGTGGGGGATAAGTTCAGAGAGGCACAGGGCCCAGATTGTGTAGGCCTTTTATAGGCCACTGTGAGGGACGGACCTGAAGCTTATGCAATTTAAGGTGCTGTCCTTTTTTAAAATATCAAAATTACAAATAAAAGTTTGACTCAGGGCCTTGGAAGGAGCCTGGGCAAGTGAGGGGCCTGGATGGTAAATCTACCCTTGACTGGTGAGAAAGGTGGCTTTTGCCTGGAATGAGAGGGAGCCATAGGACAGTTTCGAGCAGAGGAGCTGCCTGACCGAATTAACCTTTGAATAGGATCTGCCTGGCTGCCAAGTGGAACATGAACTGGGGCAGAGTAGAGGAATTAGGACACTAATGAGCAACCTGAACCAGGTGGTTATGGCTGAGGGGCGGGCAGGGGTCAGATTCCAAATGTGGAACCAACAAGATCTTCTGATGGGTAGAATGGGAGGCTCGAGAGAAGTCAGAAGGGTTGACCCTGAGGTTTTAGGCCTAATCCAGTTATCTCCAACTGGGGCGGGGAAGAAGCGTCATCATGGTAACTGGACCTCATACACTCAGGCCTCTAACTTCTCTATGATTTTCACCAACGCCCCTCTCCCCGCAAGGAGGCTGAGGCCGAAGTTTCATTCCTCCCACTTCACAAAGAAAACAATACTCAGAGAGACAGAGCACCTTGCCCAAGGCCACACAGCCAATAAATGGCAGACCCTGGACTCAAACCCAGGTTCTACCAGCTCCAAAACCAGTTATCTGTTCTCATACACCAGGAAAAGCAAGGTTCGGCGACCCTAGTAGACTGTCGGGTGGGAGAGGGAGTTCCTGCAGATGAGGCACAATTCAGCTACCACAGGGTCCCTCGGACCACTTCACACCTACCCCCAAAAAACCTGCAAAGAAAGCTCTCGGCACCCTACGCCGTGCTCCCTCCTGACCCTGTTTCTGATCCACTGGCTGGGAGGTCTCAGCTGCAATCTTGGGGAAGTGTTTTCGGCATCGCTCAAGTTTTCTTAACACATTGACCAAGTAATGACTGCCTCCCTCCATTTTATACATTTCCTAAAGGAGTTTCTGTATTAGGATGCAAAGCTGGTTTCTCTGACTTAGAGAAAACCTGGGATTCCTGGTTTCATCTAGATTTAATCTTCTAACAGATTTAGCCCCTAAAAACAATCCATGGCATTTAAACTGACAATATCTCACAATAATCCAATGGCTTGGATTGATATTTTTATTATTATCATTATGGATATGAAAGGCCCATCATTTGGGATGTTCAATTCTACTACCTAGAATGGCTCATGCCACTTTCTGCCTCCACTCCTCGCTTGGAGCCTTGACTTGTGAGTCTTTCACCATCTTGAGGCTTTGTCCTTTTCAAACCACACCTCTTAAACACCAGGAACAGAACCTGACAGGCCAAGCTGAATAGGCTTTGTCCCCTCCAGCCTTCCCCCAGCCCCCTACTCCAGGCAAAACCTGCCAGCAGGGGCAGATATTTGATCCGTCATAGAAGCTATGATGTTACACTGCCCAGATGTTCAACTCACCGGACTGAAGGCTCAGGTTACGGATAATCAGGGCTGCTCTAGCCTACAGACCCCATGCCCACCCTATCCTCCCACCCTGAAGAGTCAGTTAGGATCAATGTCCCACATGGTCAACTGAGATGGAGTATGTAGGACCTGCATGGGTCGGAGGCTCACAGAATTGACCCCTTTAGAGTCTTCACACTAGTGGCCTAGAAGGCACATACTCTCAAAGCCCTCTAGGGCCTTTCAGAATGGACGATGCCCTCCCCCAGTCCTCAAACACCTTTATCTCCTTGCCCGCTAGGGCCCACTTCCTTTCTTTGTCAGTAGTTGTTTTCTTTTTTTACGGTACACGGGCCTCTCACTGTTGTGGCCTCTCCCGTTGCGGAGCACAGGCTCCGGACGCGCAGGCTCAGCGACCATGGCTCACGGGCCCAGCCGCTCCGCGGCATGTGGGATCTTCCCGGACCGGGGCACGAACCCGTGTCCCCTGCATCGGCAGGCGGACTCTCAACCACTGCGCCACCAGGGAAGCCCTCTTTGTCAGTAGTTTAAAGAGAATCGGGACAGAGCCTGGAAACACTCGACAAGAGAAACAGAACAAATGTGATCAATGTGGCTAGAACTTTCAGGCCACCAGAATGTGCCTGATTTCTCCCCCAATAAATTGGGGCTGCACTTTACAGCTACGGGAGTTGGGGAAGGAAGTTACAAATTCAGCATTAAAAAAAAATGTTTTTTCTGTTACCAGAATAAGGTCAGGCCTAAGAGACATATTATTGAGGAAGGGGAGGTAATGAAGGCCCACACTGTGTCCACAGAAATACAACAAAGCCCCTACCCTTTCCTGTTTAAAAGATCCCCCCGCCCTTGTCCAGGGAGTTAGTGAAAACTGTGCACGTGACTTTGTAAAATGTGTGCTAAGATCTAGTCACAGCAGGTAATTCAATCCCAAGACCAAGACCAGGCTGTAGCAAACTCTGGATTTAGCCCAGTCTAACCTGAGGACTTAGGGGGTCCTTTAACAGGACCGAGTGAGATGCTGGCTGTGTGACAGTGGTGGCCACCAACACTGGGTCAGAAAATGGCACAGGAATGGTCAGCACCTGCCAGACACTCTCGTCCCCTGAAGGAACGGCCAGATGCAGAAACTGGGCTCCCATTCCGTATAGGAATTCCTAGGGCAGAACTGGAGGGGCCATCCCTCTCACCTCACAGTCAGGGGGACTGAGGCCTGGAGTGGGGAGGTCGTCCCAGGGCTGACTTCTCCCCTCATCGTGAAGCCACCTCCCACCTTAGACAGTCAGGGCTCAAAGCCAAGTTTGCCCAACACCCATCCATGGCTGATGAGGACAGCAGAGAACCCGGAATTCCCCAAGGCATGGGGAACAGGATGGGCAGCCTTTCAGACAGCTCTCGACCCTCGGGCAGGCCAAGAAACTCATCCTCCAAGGGCAGCAGTTTCCAAACTTCTGTATTTTTAGCAGCAGAAGCCATCCTTCAAACAAAACCTTATGCAAAACCTCAAGCTACAAAACAGATCGGGGGCAGCTCTCCCAAGCGAAGCCTGGGCCAGGCCCCAAGCTCCCCCTCCAGCACCCAGGACTCCTTCCACGGGGCCCTATGTGGAGCTCAGTCCGAAACCCCAGACTCGGAGGCCTTGTAGCCCTGAAGCTGAAGCAGCCAGATAGGGTGGGCTCTTACTTAAGACCCCTGGAGGGTGCGGCTGGTCTCCGAGACCTGGACGACTTCGTTCTCCACCAGGGCCTGGCTCCCATCCCCACTGAGCTGTCTCATGCGCAGGTTAATGGAGCCGTAGGTCTTCCTGGAGCCCCTGCCAGGGACGAAGTTCGGCCGGCGGTACAGCTCTCCCTTGCACAGGGAGACCATCAGCAGCACGGACAAGAGCATGCCGCCCACTGTGAGCAGCCCCAGGCCTGCAATGATGCACTTGTCCAGGTGTGAGCCCAGGCGCGCATAGTACATTTCTAGTCGTTCCATCTCCCGTGCTGACACTGTGTCCGGGTTGACACGGGCCTCTCGGGGGATGGTGTACGCAGTCACCACCAGGAGGATCCCGCTCACCAGGAAAACCAGAGCGGAAACGAAGCCGTAATCCACCGGGCGGCTCACAGGCTCCAGGCCTGGCCCCTCTTCTGAACGCAGGGACAGGTCGTCCCTCTGGGATCGGGGCCATGAGGGGACGCCCTCAGGGGGGCTGGGGGAGCTGCCCAGTCTGGCATCCCTAGGGTTCTGGAAATGAGTCTCGTGCTCCTCCGAAAAGAAGCAGGCATTCTCCACACCCTCCCTGCGTGGGGCCGCTGGACCCAGAGGAGCTGGTCTCCTTGGGGCCTGGGGACCATTGCTCAGTGTCTTCAGTTCCAGACCAGGGGGAGATGCCATTGGGAAGGCGGGCCCCAGCTCATCCCTTGGCCGCTGGGCAGCTAGAAGAGAAAACAGAAAGTCAGTGGAATTTAGCGAACCTCTACTGAGAGCCTGCTGGTGCCAGACATCACAGAAGGCCCCGAGAGATGTGAAGGTGAGTCCGGCCGAGTCTCCACCGGGGAGGAGGGGGAGCCCGCCAGCCAGAGGGGGAGGCAGGGGATAAGATAATGACAGAGCAGTGAGACCCAATCCGTGCTAGGATCCTGCTTCACCACTGGCGGGCATGTGGCTTTGGGCAATTCCCGTATCGTCTCTGGGCCTGTTTCCCTCTATATTAAATGACAGTAATACTACCACTCCGTATTTAACAGGGCTGATATAGGGATTGAGTTAATCCATATAAAGTGCTCAGAACAGTAAGGACTCAGTAAGTATCAGCAATGAGCTATTATGGTGGAGGGAATTTAAATACAGTAGATAGGTTCTAATCCCAGCGTCACCACTTGAGCTTTGGCAAGTGAGGTGACCTTTCCAGACTCAATTTTCTCATCTGTTAAATGTGAATAAGCCAAATGTCTCCCTCATAGGGATGATGTGAGGATTTCATAAAATAAGGCATTTAAGGCCCCTGCCAGTTCAATTAATGGACACTGTTGTGATGAAGTGAGAATGACTGGGGGCAGAGGAAGGGGTAGAGATGAAGGTGGTCGTAAGAACAAAAGGAGAAAGTTAGGGAAGCTTCTAGGAGTTGGTGGCATTTGAGCCAAACCTCGGAGTATGAGTGGGAAACCCCCCAGCACTGAGAGGGGACAAGGGCATTCTGGAGAGGGAGAAGGGGTGCCTTGAGGTCAGCTGGGACCAGCTCGCTAGGGACTCTGAAAACCAGGCCAAGGAGCCAGGGAGGCGAGGCGTTGGGGATGGGAGGGCTAACATCGCCTAGGTTTTGGAAAGCTCTCTCTGGCTGCTGCATGGAGGACAGACAGGATGGGGAAGGAGGAGAGTGGAGGCCAGGGGTCCAGGGAGGAACCCATTGTGGTCAGGGGAGACATGGAAGCTGAGAGGGCAAAGAGAAAGGAGCATATCTGAGAGCCATGACTGAGGTCAAGGCCAAATGCCTTTATGTAAATGGAAGATGGGAGGACCTGGATGCAGACCACAGAAGGGGAGCTGGGAGAGGAGCGGGTAAGGGGGTACTCTTTGCTCAAAGAGGAGACACCCTACCCAAGTACCTGAATACACACCCACACAGACAGACAGCACATGTGCCAAAGGATACCAGCTTACAGCCCATGGGCCATATTTGGCTCATAGAAGTTTTGCTTTCTTTTGTTTCTGGTCTGTTCATCTGGTTTTTGGTGAAGCAGTTGCCAATATATAAAAAGCAAAAGATTTTACACTTTATTTTTTAATTTATTTTTTTAAATAGATCTTTATTGGAGTATAATTGCTTTACTATACTGTGTTAGTTTCTGTTGCACCACAAAGCGAATCAGCCATATGCCTACCCATGCCCCATATCCCCTCCGTCTTGAGCCTCCCTCCCATCCTCCCTATGCTACCTCTGTAGGTCATCGCAAAGCACCGACCTGATCTCCCTGTGCTATGCTGCTGCTTCCCACCAGCCAACTATTTTACATTTAGTGTATGTATGTCGATGCTACTCTCACTTCGCCCCAGCTTCGCCCTCCTACCCCATGTCCTCAAGTCCATTCTCTATGTCTACCTCTTTATTCCTGCCCCGCAACTAGGTTCATCAGTACCCCCCCTTTTTTTTTTATAAATTTATTTATTTTTGGCTGCGTTGAGACTTCACTGCTGTGTGTGGGCTTTCTCTAGTTGCAGTGAGCAGGGGCTACTCTTTGTTGTGGTGCGCAGGCTGCTCATTGCAGTGGCGTCTCGTTGCAGAGCACGGGCTCTAGAGTACAGGCTCAGTAGTTATGGCGCATGGGCTTAGTTGCTCCGTGGCATGTGGGATCTTCCTGGACCAGGGCTCGAACCCCATGTCCCCTGCATTGGCAGGCGGATTCTTAACCACTGCACCACCAGGAAAGCCCACCACCCTTTTTCTTTTTTTAGATTCCATATATATGCGTCAGCATACGGTATTTGTTTTTCTCTTTCTGACTTACTTCACTCTGTATGACAGACTCTAGGTCCATGCACCTCACTACAAATAACTCAATTTCATTTCTTTTTATGGCTGAGTAATATTCCATTGTATATATGTGCCACATCTTTATCCATTCATCTGTCAATGGACATTTAGGTTGGTCCCATATCCTGGCTATTGTAAATAGTGCTGCAGTGAACATTTTACACTTCACACCTTGGATGCCTGGCTTCTCTTGCAAAAGGAAAGAATCTCACCACCCTAGCCCCCATTCCCTCACAGCCACACTCAGCTGGAGCTGATGATGGAGTCCTCCCTCAGGCAGATCTGGTGCTCCCCCGACACGCCCCAACTGGCACGTAGAACTCCTGATCCCACAGCAGAACTACCCCATTCCCCCTGCACACTGATGTACTGTGGGTACATACACCACAGACCCAAGTCCCCACACTGCACAGAGACCCCCAGGTGCAGAGTGGCTCATATGCCCTAGTGTGTCTACACACATGTACACAGGATTCTAGACCTTTCTCTGCATTCGTGGGCCTGAATTTATTCTCCAGTTCTCTGTGCTTCAGTGTGTGTGTGTGTGTGTGTGTGTGTGTGTGTGTGTGTGTGTGTGTGTGTGTGAGAGAGAGAGAGAGAGACAGAGAGAGAGAGAGAGAGAGGATATAAGCAAATGAATGAAGTGAAAATGAATGGAATGAATGAAATTTAAAGAGCCTCAGGGCAGGAAGGCTCGATCTTTCTGATCTTCCTTCCAACATGGGCCTGCATCAGACACCTCCTCTTAGCACACACAGGGCCTTTCATGTGAGTACAAAGCCTGTTTCCACTTACAACCCATCTCTATGACCATGTCCCTTTTTCCTGAGTTCCAATTTAATAAATGTTTACTGAGCACCTACACTCCCTGCTGGGCCCTACTGCGGGCACTTCGCTCAGGAGTATTGTGTAGAACCCCCACGAGCCCCACGAGCCCCACGAGCAGTTATTACTATCTCCATTTTACAAAATGTGGCCAAGATCCCATGGCATGCATGTGGGGGCCAGGAGTTGAAAGCAGGTTCCCCAAGAATTGTTATCACTTAAAAGCCTGCAAACCCACACGCTCTTGTACCAGTGGCATCATTCCGCCCTCCTTCCCTGGTCTTCCAGGCCTCATCTGTAGATTCTCTACTTTATCCCACTGTTTAACATCAACCACGAGCAGCTTGAGGGCAGGGATATGTCTGGGTCCGCAGCCCCCTGCACAGGGCTTGGAACACAGCCAGCCCTCAGGAATGGTTTGGCAACCTGCCCAGGCAGACAATCCTTCCCACACACAGGGTGGGGAGTGCCTACTCAGGGCCAGGCTCTGCCCAGACTGCTCCCACTTTCCAGTAAACCAAGAGGAGAGGTGTGTTCATTGGCTTTTTTTACTTTTGGCACCAAAAGCATTTTCCTGAGTGCCCAGCCAGTAACAGGGACTGGCAGTGACCACTCCTGCCCAGTTGGTGTCCAGATGTGGTCCCCCACCCATGTCTTAAGCATCCTCCACAGAACTCAGCCCCTGGAGTGGCCCAGGAACCCCCTTCCCAGACCAACACATTGATGCTTCCATATCCCAGAAAAAACCCAGGACACCCAAATTCTTGGAGCAGGGCTCTTTCACTTGGCAGGAACCCAAAACTTTTTCCTTAGGATGCCAGCAGAGTTAGGAAGAGGGTGGAGGAAAAGGAGGTTCCCTCTTACCTAGAGTTGCTATGTATCTGACACACAGGTTCAGAGATGCCCACCACTTACAAGGACATGCCCAGTAAATTATCCAAAACATAAGCAGAAACAGACAAGCTGACAATGATGCTGGTGTCCACTGCTCACACCCCACAACTGTACCAGTAACACTCCAGTTTCATATGCAGTCCAACAGGACCTGAAAAGCACACCCCAGTTCCACACTCATACCCCCAGGGGCCTTTTCCACATGCAACATTCACAGACATGGGAAGCCACGCAGTGTGAGCCACAGATCCGTAGACCACATTGGTACCCACACCCCAGCAAGGGACAGAGCTGGTTACACACACACACACACACACACACACACACACACACACACACACACAGAGTTTACTACCCTCAGGACTGCTAAGACCCACCAAGATCCCCCCAGGCCCAGCACCCCACCCACTGGTGTGCACTAACACGCGGGGAGACAGACGCACAGCAGGAGTGGGTAAGCTTCACAAAACCCAATCGATAGACACACGCACGAGTTGTACACAAAGCCTCGGGCTCTCAGATATGTCCACGCTGTTATACCCAAAGTTCCACGCAGAAAGCCCCAGCACCCCGACTGCCCGCCGCACCCGCGCGCCCGCCAGCCCGCAGCTCACACCCCCTGCTCCTGCCCTTGACCACAAACGCCACTGGGCCGGGCCAGGCCGGACCGGGAAGAGCGGCGCCGGTAGCCAGGCGGCCAGGCGACCCACGAAGGCCAGGATCTGCGAGGACAGGCGTGCGCCCGGGTCCCCTCGCCTCGTGTCCTTCGGCCGGGCCGCGAGGTCAGGCTAGCTCTCCTTGGCCGCCCCTCCCCGCCTCGGGCCCTCGGTCTCCCGCCGCCCCTCGCAGTCCCCTTTTCGCGTGCGTACCTGTGCCGGGCCTCCCTCACTGCCTCCCCACGCGGGAGGCGAGGGCGCCGGGCAACGGCGAGGGCGCGTCCTCCCAGTGCGCCTCCCCGCAGCCGGTGCCCGCCCGCCGGTGTCTGTGCTGCGGCGCAGCCCAGGAGAAAGCGGGCCCGGCCGCCGCCTCCTCCTCGCCCTCCCCGGCTCCCGCCCCCTTCACGGCCGGGCCCGGCCCGGAGACGCTGCCGCGGCGCACTTACCTGCTCGCTCCGCGCGGGGCTGTACCGAGGCGGCCACGGCCTCTGAGGGCTCCGGGGAGGGAGGACGGGGAAGGGGCGGGAGCCGGGGATCGCCGAGCGCAGCGGATCGGGCTCCGCCCGCGGCCGGCGAGGGCGCCGGGAGAGTTATCGCGGGGAGGCACTGGGAGGAGGGTAACGGACTAGGGTGAGAGTGGGGGGACACGTATCCATCCTCCTGCCCTCCCCACCCCTTGGGGCAGATCTGTTTCGCCAGCACCTGGGCTTAGGGAACTGGAACCTTCATCTCGTGGTGCCTGGGCGCAGCGGCGAGGCGCGGGGGTGAGTGCTGAAAGAGACCCCTCCCTCGGCCGCCGGCCTCGCCCCTCGGCTGGGGAGCCCGTACTGCGCCAAGCCCCCACTCTTCCTCCGCTCCTCACCCCCTCACACACACACAGCCCTCAGGTAGGACCCAGAGTCCTCTCCGAGGTCCTTAGGTCGGGATAGTCTTCTCTGGCGTTTGTGGCTCCGTGGCTCAAGGGCGCCACCTGAAGGCTGAAAAGAAGCCTCTGAAGACCACCCCTCACCCCCAAACACACACGCGCGCGCGCGCGCGCGCGCACTCCTCCTTTTCCCCTGCTCTTCTTTTTTTGTGGGACACTGAGGTACACAGCCCAAGACGGGTGTTATCTTGGAGGATTACCAATGGCCACACACACCTTCTTCCTCCAAGGCCCAGCTGTAGTGCCCCCTCCCCTGGGAAGCCTAGCTCGCTGCCCCACACACTCCCTCGCCCCAGGGGCCCCTACAGCTGTGCTCTTTGCCTGCGTTATTGTCCTTATTTCTGAGAGTTGTGATTTTCAGCGAGTGCCAGCATCCCTCATCAGACTGGCACCTCCTGGAGAACAGGGCCCCTGTCTGATCCCCCCAGAGCCCAGCGGTGGGTTTGGGTGAGCAGGTGGTGAATAGGGCAGATTCCACTATTTCTCTCCCTTAAAAGGCTCAGATTAAGGTGAATCAGTGAGATGCCTAGAGCACAAAAGTTAAGGAGACTCTCCCTCTTTGGGGGCCCAGGTGAAGCCCAGAGAGGAGGTCCGTGTGAAGATCACGGGGTTTCCGGAAGTCTCCGTGGCCAGCTCACTCTCGTGGCCTCTGGTAAGTCCTCCCGCCTCTCTGAGCCTCAGTGTTCGCCTCTGCCAATGGAATCATGAAAATGCAGACTCCAGGAGCTTTGGAAGGGTCAGCAGAGGTCAGCCATCTGGAAGGACAGGCAGATGGGGATGCCCTGTCCTGGCTCCTCAGCCACCTCATGTGAAAACCTGACATGTCCTGCTCCAAAGGCCTGTGCCATCCTTGACAAGCAGGACAGTGGAGGCCACCCTGGAGGCCAGGTGCCCAGGCCTTTGAGGCCAGTGTGACAGAGACCTGGGCAGGACCTCCGGGGATGGGAGGGCTTCAGTCTCCTCCTGCCTTCCAGAAGCCTATTGTCAGGGACCTCAAAAGGAGCTGGCTGTGGCACCAGACTCCCGAGAGAATCCCAGCTCCACCATTCATGGCTGTGTGGCCTCGTCCCCTCTCAGAGCTCAGTTTCCTCATCTGTTTAATGGACTTAGCAAGGGTTATAGGGATTAGATGAGATACTCCCTGTAAAGCGTGCACAGTTGCCTCCCTCAGCCCTGCCTCAGAGCCTTTGCCTTTGCTGTTCCTTCTTCCTGAGACCCCCAGAGCTCGCCCTCACTTCCTTCACGTCTTTGCTCAAATGTCACCTTCTCAGAGACACCTTCCTACATCATCCTTTTAAAACTAGCAGTGCCCCAGCACCCTTTACTCCTTAACTCTGAATTTTTCTCCATAGCATTTATCAACTCCTGACAGTTGCTTATTTCTTTCTTTATTGTCACGACCACTAAAATACGTGTCAAGAGGCAGAAGCTTTGCCTGTTTCCCTCCCTCCTGTATCCCCAGACACTAGAAAAGGAGCCAACACATAGGAGGCCCTTGATAAATATTTATTGAATAAAGAATGGAGAAAATGAGCAAATATTTATTGAGCTCCTATTATATACTGATTAATTAGGTAGACTTCATCCCTACCCTCTAGAAGTTTGTATTCCAGTGGGAGAAAAGGATAAGTAAATGTAACACTGCCACAGAGCAAAGGTACATAGTGCTGTTCAAGCTTTCAGCAAGGTGCTGACCTAGTCTGGGAGATGGGGATGGCTCCTGGCTCCACTGCAGAAGTGAGGACTGAGCCGAGATTGAAAGGATGAATAGGAGGCAACTAGGTAAAGACAGCAGGAAGAGAGGCCCAGCAGAGGGACAGGCATGGGCAAGGGCCCTGGGGTAGAAGAGAGTATGGTGAGTGTGAGGCTTGACGGAGACCAAGGTGGTTGCCCTGAAGGGCTCAATAAGGAACGTTGGAGATGAGGCTGGACTGTCAGTGAGCCAGGTCACTGAGAATCCTTGTAAGCCGAGCAGTTGGTTCTTTATCCCCAGAGCAGTGGGGAGTCATCGACCAGTGTGAGTAAAGAGTTAACAAACTTTTCCTCTTCTGCATGAGAATTTGACCTTTGGTTAACTGTCTAGCTCTGTTTCCTTGGAAACAGATAAACATATATCACTCTGTTACTAGGCAACATTGCTGTGATAAAAATGACCCCAAGGAGGAGCCTAGAATGATCCATGTGGTAATGGATTAGAATTGGAGATATCAGTATGAACTCATGTTTAACATAATATTGATGCAGAAGAGTACGTATTTATGATACATGTGATAGATAACTATAAATGTATATATACACAAGTCAGTATACACTATATTTCCTTTCTCTGTCAGCTGAGAGAACCTAGCTGCATGACACTGCATAGCAACAAGCGCACCTGGTTCCCATATCTTGGTTTCTAATACCACTCTCCAATAAAAGGAACCAGGGAGAAATGGCTGATGCTAGGACTGGAGCAGGAAATGTACAAGACAAGCCTGGAGCATCTGATAGTGCCAGAAAGTAAGGAAGGAACAAACCACACGCACACACACACACACACACACACACACACACACGCACACACACACAATGATGGGGGTATGTCAAAGGACATAGGGGCTGACTAAAAGAGCTCCTAAGAGCCAAAGTTAGAAAAATTTGATCAAAAAAATAAATATTGGATTGTAACCTAAAATATGATAAATGAAAAAATGGGGGGAAAAGAGAAATCTCTGATGCTGAATTCCAAATATTCCATCCTCAAGGAAGCAACATAACGCCCCAATTCTTTTTTTTTTTAGACTCCTGTGTAGAGATTTTTTATACAATTTTTAAATGTTACATTCCATTTACAGTTATTACAAAATATTGGCTATATTCCCCCGGGTTGTACAATACATTCTTGTAGCCTATCTTACACACAATAGTTTGTACCTCCCACCCCTCCACCTCTGTATCGTCCCTCCCCTCTCCCCACTGGTAACCACTAGTTTATTCTCTATTATTTGTGCATAACTCCCCAATTCTTAAGTGTGGGCGGAGCATAGTGCCTTTCAGAGAGTACAGTATGGGAGTAGGGGTGGAGATAATTTTATAGTGGAGAAACTGACAAACCTGATTACCTCAGCCAGGGGATCAAAGTCAACATCAACAGTCAAATTATGTTAATAGTATGTATCCTTGATATGGTGTGATGGGACTGGCACTTTACCCCTGTGATCTCTCTCACAAAACCCATAACCCCAGTCTAACCAGGAGATAAACATCACACAAATCCCAGCTGAGGGACATTTTACAGAATACCTGACCTCAGAACTGTCGAAACAAGGAAAGTCTGAGAAACTGTCACAGCCAAGAGGAGCCTTAAAGATGCATGACAGCTAAATGTAGTGTGGTGTCCTGGATGAGATCCTGGAATAGGAAAAAAGGACATTAGGTAAATACTAAGGAAATCTGAACAAAGTGTGGACTTTAGCTAATAATAATGGATCAATATTGGTTCATTAATTATAACAAATTTATCATTCTAATATAAGGTGTTAATAATAGAAGAAATTGGGTATGGGAACTCTTTGTGCTATCTTCCCAATTTTTCTGTAAATCTAAAACTGTTCTAAAAACTAAAGGTTTTTTTTTTTTCTTAAAGACCCCTGATTGGTAAATTGCATCTGGGATGAGAGGAACTATAAATACCTGGTGGGAAATCATATTTTGGGCTTCATGAGCATGGTGACTCCTGTAACTGGGCAGGTACAAAGGTATCGGCTCCCAGGGGACATGAAGCTTTTAAGCCACGATGACTCCTGCACCCACCAGATGGGGATTCATCTCCTTGAACCTGTGCTGTACTGCTCTGGTACACGTGCAGCAAGGACTCCCCCGCTGAGAGGGAGAGTTGAGTGCTGGTGCTGACATTGAGTGCCATTCTAGCAAGCTGAGGTTCCTGTCTTCCATCCATCAGAGTATGTCAATGCCAAGTATGGCTTGTGGTCATCTGTTGAGTCTGAGTGTGTAGTTGAACCTAAGAAGACTCCTTGTGGACATTGCAGTGGGTGATAAGCAGGAGAATGACGTGATCAGATTTGCATTTTGCAAACCTTCTCCCTCTGGCTGCTCCCAGGTGCAAGGGGACAAGAGAGAAAGCAGAGACCATCAGGAGGTTATTGTGGTCATGTTGGCATGTGATAAGTCCTCAATCAATTCACTGCAGTTATGTATCTATGAGACGTGTGGGTCTGTGAGAGAATGTTCTTGTAGAACATTAGAATATCACTTAATCCAGAATTTTCCGAAGGGTATGGTACATGACATGATTTCTTGGTGTTATATAGATAAATGTGTTTGGTTATCTATGGCTGCACCCCAAAATTTATCAGCTTAAAAGAAAATTATTTATTTGCTCAGTTTTGCAGTTTGGGCTGGATTTGGTGGGGACAGCTCAATTCCTCTCTACATGGTGTCAGCTAGGGTGATACAAACAGCTGGGAACTGGCTGTGGGTTCTTCCATTATCTACCACACTCTCCAGGTGGCTAGCGTGGGCTTCCTTATACAATGGTGGTCTCAAGGTAGTCAGAGTTTTTATGGCACTCAACTTTCCCAGAGTACAAAAGCAGAAGCTGTTGGAGCTTCCTAAAGCTGAGGGAACAGTCACAATGTCACTTCTGCTGCATTCTATTGCTTTAGTGAATGTCACAGGCCAGCCCAGAGTCAAGGGGAGGGGTCTACATATGTGTATGAATACTGAGAGGCATGGATCACTGGAGGCAGTAACAGTCTCCCACCATCTATCCTGTATCTGTATACACACACCCCCATATGTATATGTATTCATTTTAATGGCTAGGTATTTATTTTATTCTAATGTGTTTTAGAAAAATAGATAACTAGCTCAGGAAACTAAAGATATCATGGATAATATTGCTTAGAATGAGGACAGAAAAATATATGCGTCTATATGAAGTTGGAGCAACATATTCTGCTGGTTTCCCCCACTATACACTCTCCTTTTCTTCCACTGGGATAGACTTGTTGACCGATAGCTAGCACAGTGCAATCAGAATAAGGATTCCATTTCCCAGCCTCCCTTGCAGTTATGTATGAACAAGTAGGCAATGAGCCATTATTCATCATCAGAGGAGAAGGTGTGGGCAAAATGTATTAAGTTTTCTTAAAGGAAGGGGATATGCCCTCCTTCTCCCCTTTTGTCATTCCTGCTGCCAGGATGCAGACCTGATGGCTGGAGCTGGAGCAGTAGTCTTGGACCATGAGCTGGAAGCATGTTAGGATGGGGGAGCAAAAAAATTGAAGGAATCTAGATCCCAGATGACCATGGAAACACCAGCCTGGGATAGTTTCCCACACTTTTTTTTTTTTTTTTGCGGTACGCGGGCCTCTCACTGCTGCGGCCTCTCCCGTTGCGGAGCACAGGCTCTGGACACGCAGGCTCAGTGGCCATGGCTCACGGGCCCAGCCCCTCCACGGCATGTGGGATCCTCCCGGACCGGGGCACGAACCCATGTCCCCTGCATCGGCAGGTGGACCCCCAACCACTGCGCCACCAGGGAAGCCCTTCCCACACTTTTATTTGTTAGAGAAATAAACTCTTGTATAAGCTACTATTACCTGGAATTTTCTGTCACTCAGAAGAGTTTTCCTATCTAATATGATCAGTTTAAAGACAAATACAAGTAAGTCAAAGTAGAGGTGGTAGGCAAAACCGAGAAGGAGGTATGTGAGTAGCTGAAGTTTGAAAAATACAGATCCAATCTGACCTCCTGTGTTCCAGGTGAGAAAACTCTGAATACAGCCTTCAGTGTGTTCAAAAGGGTCATATGAAAGAATAACCCAGGCAAACTTAAAGTTTCACTAGGGGAAGAAAGGAGAAGAAAGGAAAAGTATTACTGGAGGAGGGAATAACTCTTAACAGGCTCAAGGATGAAGTAATAGTAATGAATTACTTGTGTGTTTATTTTAATTGACAAACACTTATGTAGCCCTCTCCAAATGCCAGGCAATATTCTAAGTGCTGTACAAACATTAACTCACTTAATTATCGTAACCACCTGTCATGCAGGTGCTATGATTATCTCCATTTTAAGATGAGGAAGTGGAGGCAAGAGTGGTTAATAACTTGCCCAAGGTCACACAGCCGGTTTACGACATTTCTGGGATTCAAATCCAGACCCCAACTAAGTGCTGATAGCCACTATGCTGAGTTCCATCATAATTTTCAAAGCATGTGCAAACTTCCTGAGCTGTTAATGTTATTCTCCCCACTCCCCCCCACTTTTTTTTTTTTGGCCGAGCCACAAGGCTTGCAGGATCTTAGTTCCCCAACCAGGGATTGAACCCAGGCCACCGCAGTGAAAGCGCCGAGTCTTAACCACTGGACTGCCAGGGAATTCCTAATCCCCTTTCTTACATTTAGGAAAATTGAATGCCAAAGAGAGGGGATAGCTCTGTAGCCGCACTGAGGGGTAGTAGAAGCACAACCAGGACCAAGGGCCTGGACTTCCAGATGGATTGGGGAACCTCAGATAGACCTAAGGCCCCAGGGCTGATTGGCCGCATGCCTACTCTCCCTACCCCATTCAGTTTTATCTCCCACTCATTCACCTGGCGAGGGAATTGGGACTCACATCAACTGGGCAGCTTGCCTCAGAGTCACACCCAAGGCTAGTTGCGGCCAAGAAACACTTTTCCCACAGACTCTGCTTCCAGAGTCTCCACCACCTCGTCAGGGTCAGAGGCTGTGCTTCCCTGACATAAGGACATAGGGTTGTGTACTGGGTGCCTGGGCATGGGACAGGTGTGTATAGGATACACGTACACAGGGTGCCTGTGTACAGAGCAGAAGGGCTAGAATACCCGTATACAGGACACTCATGCACAGAAGAGGTGCAAGGGACTCATGTGTACAGGGCACACAGGGATAGGATGTGTCATAGGTTGAGTTCCCCCAGAAGCAAACCCGAGACAAGAATTTGAGGGCAAGTGGTTTATCTGGGAGGTGGTTCCAGGAAGCACTGCAGAGGAGTGGGGAAGTTCGACACGGAACGGAAGGGAAGGCTTCCGATGTACCAGTGGGCAAGCCCATGGCTGCTGCAGGCAACTGGGACTCAGTCCTGCTGGACTGAGTATTGTCCCACCAGAGAGCTGAGGGAAGGGAGGTATTTATCTACCAACTCCTTTTTGCCAGCACGTCCAGCCTGTCCTCTGCACAGGTCAAGCACGTTCCTTAAGCAGAGAGTCAGATGTACTTTGCAGTAGGAAGCCCTGGGCACATATGGGGAAGGGGAATGTCAGGGGGATGTGGGTGGAGCTCTGGAAGCATTTGCTACAGGACACAGAGGTGCAGGGCATGTTCAGGACCCATGAGTACACAGATAAAGAGCACAGGCAGAAGACAAATGATCAGATTACCAGCCTTGCTGTCTGGGGTGAAGCGAGGGCCTGCTGGGAGGGGGGAAATAGCACAGAAGAAGAGACAGTGTTGGGACCCCCAAGTCAACTGGTCCTCCATCCGTGTGCTCCATCCGTGTGCATCCAGCTCGTGCTGTGATGGCACGAGCTTGCGTGGTAAGAAAGGTGGGCTTAAGGGCTCTCACAATGTGGAAGCTTCTCTCTGCTAAACTTCCACCTTATTTGTATTTTACAAAGTGGGGATGAGGGCGAAGATGCCCAGGATAAAAGAGGGACCGCCCTCAAGGCTGGGTAGGGCCCTAGATTAGGAGTCAGACACAGAGGCAGAGCTCAGTGAGATCACTGAGCCCACCTGCTGCATCCAAGAGATGGAAATAACTCTGCCCATGTGTCTCAGGGCAGGTCACCTACGACTCTTACACCTTGGGTTCCCTGTCTGTCCAGTGAGCATCACGGAAGTCCTCTCCCTGCTATGGACTTCACAGCGCTGTTGTGAGGAGCAGATCAGGTCACAAACAAGAAGACACTTGGAAGAGAATAAAATGTATAGGTGGGGGGATTATGGAAGGGCCTGAGTGGGGGCAGTCAAGGAACCTGGCTTCTCCCTCTAGCTCTGCTGCTATAGTTTTAGGATATTGGTTTGACTCCTGTAATAAAGAGGCCCAAAATGATAGTGCCTGTAATAAAACAGAATTCATATCTCTTTCATGTAAAAGCATACACAGCAGTTAAGGCTGATACGGTGGCTTCACAAGTCGCAGGAGACCTCAGTTCTTTCTATCTTGTTGCTCTGCCATCCTCCACCTGGTGGCCCAAGATGGCTGCTCCACCTCCAGCCCTTGTGAGTATATTCCAGTCAGCAGAAGAGAAGCAGGGGGAGGGGCAGGAATCCTCCTCCCTCCTTTTAAAGGCACAGCCCAGAAATTGCGCACATCACATCCATTCATATCCCACTGACCAGGATTTAATCATCTGACCACACTTCCCTGCTGGGGAGTCTAGGGACAGTCTTTTGCCATGTGTGAATGGGAGAAGGGATATTGAGGAACAACCTGCAATTTTTGCCACAGCTGCTGACTTGTTTGGGCAACTCACATCACCATCTGAGCCATGGTTTCTTCATTTGCACATTTATTCATTCATCCATTCATTCATATATTCATGCATTCATATATATATTCCGGGTTTGTGATATAAAGTATGATTTTTGAACCACTTGATGGCTAATGAATTCTCCTACTAGCTGGACCATAAGCCCTGTGAGGTCAGGTGTGAGGTCTTTTTACTCAGCGCCATACCTCTGGCATCCAGGGCAGAGTCTCGTCTGGCACATGGAGGCCAGCTGCCCATGGATGAGGCATGGATGGCCATTCTGGCTTTGATAATTGGTGAGGACATTTTTCCTCGCTGAGGAGTTCAAGTTCTTTCCTTTCCTAGGCCTCCTGGTTCCACCTCCCCTTCTCCCCATGTGCCAAGGCTTTCCAAGCCTATGAAATAAAACGTTCTCTGAGCCAGGATCGTGAGAGTAGGATTAAAAATAAATGAAAGTGTGTCAAAACAAGTTAACCACAAGAAATGTCTTCCCAGGATAATTCAGTGTTGGCACTGGAGGCCAAGGACAGAGCATCAGACTCTAATAGCCAAGCACTCCTATCAACACCACTCCTCTGTTGGGCAGAGAACCTGCTGGGCTGCCCAGGATGGCAGCAGATGGCCTAGCCTGAGCCCCCGCTTGACCCTCCACCCCTGCAAGACAACAGGCAAGACCCTCCCACACAGGTCAGGGAGAACAGGTTCTAATTCCAACCCTGTTGCTTACCTGCTGGGGTGATCCTAGGAAAATCTATGCCTCTTTGAGCCTCAGTTTCCTCACCTGTAAAAAAGGGTTAATAATAGGCTCTTCATCAGCTATAACATGCAGATAACAATGGTGCCTACCTCGTAGGCAGACGTTCCCAAATGTTCTCAGTTCATGGCATCCTTATCATCTCTGTAATTTTTTCACAGTGCACCAGGCCCGAAGAAATGTCTAACAGTTGTTTGTTAAATTAGGTTCAAACAACTTAATGGTAGTTTGTACAGTATTCAACAGATATTATTGTATTTCCCTCAAATTTTAAAAATATTTTGCAGTGCCCCTGTGAGTTTTCTGAAGTGCCTCTGGGTGCCTTGGCGCTCAGTTTGGGAACTGCAGTCACAAGGTTTTGAGGATGAGATGAGGTTGTGTTGTCAAGGGCTTATCACGATGCCTGGTCTGGAGTCAGAGAGCAGTAAATGTTAATTGTCCTAAATCATCCTCCAGTCTCTCTAGTCCTTTCTGTGTCTCCTGCCGCTGCCACCCAGCAACTCTTCCTGACTCCAGCTCCTGCCATCTCATGGTTTCTGCTTGCCGCCTTCCGTCTGGACCCCTCGGGGTCTGTGGCCCTGCTTCTGAACTAACTTCCTTCTAGTATAGAATCGCCAGCCCCCCTTCTTCATTCCTCCCTAACTCCACACGTGGCACAGTCTCTTCATAGGTGGAGTATACATTCTGGCCTCTTAATTTGGGGCTTGGCTGTGTGACTCACTTTGCTTACATGGCAAAAGTGACAGCTTGGGGCTTCCCTGGTGGCGCAGTGGTTGAGAGTCCGCCTGCTGATGCAGGGGACACGGGTTCGTGCCCCGGTCCTGGAAGATCCCACATGCCGCCGAGGGGCTGAGCCGGTGAGCCATGGCCCCTGAGCCTGCGCATCCGGAGCCTGTGCTCCGCAATGGGAGAGGCCACAGCAGTGAGAGGCCCGCGTACCGCAAAAAAAAGAGGCCTCACATGGTTCCACTTGCTCTCTATCCTCTGCCATTGCCAAGAGAAGAACTTGCCCCAGTAGCCCAGTGATTCTAGGAGGAGGACAAGAGACCCATGGCGAAGGCACAAATCTGCAGACCTGAAGACCGATGCAGACCACCTTAGCCAAACCACAAACTCAAGAGCAAAAATAAACAGTTGTTGTTTGAAGGTATGGAATTTTGGAGAGTTTCATTACACAGTAGTCTTGGGACAATCCAACTCCTCTGACTGTGGCAAATTCAAATTCTCTGAGAGAAGGTCTGATTGGATCATTTGCTCACCACCCAGAACATAGCTGCTTTCACACCATCACCCACGAGCCGAGGGTCTGCCTCCTGTCCAGCCTGCAGGTGGCTGCCTTGGGCTGGGACACCCATTTCTGACCCAAGCAGTTGTCCCATAATTACATGGTCAAGTGACACAAAGCCTGGTGACCTGCCTGGAAGCAATCATTTCTGGCCGCTGTGTTCAGAAGGGGTGTGAGTGTGGTAAGCAGGAGATTCTTGGATCCTCTTTGGTTCTAAAGAGTAACAGCTAAACTAGGAGAAATTGCACATAAAATTTTCTCTGCATGTGGCAGTCAGGATGCAACTTAAGCTGTAAAATCCAGGATATAAGAAATGTGATTTTTCTTACAACTCATTTCTGTAACTATTTTGAGCCTCATTATGCTTAAGATGGAAAGGATGAGGCTCAAGCTCACATAGAAAATTTGGTACAACCGGGTCAGAACCCAGTTGTCCTGGCTTCCTGTACAGTGTCCTGGCCCCCTTCCCTGCGCAGTCAGTCTCACACTTGGAAGGATGCTGCAGGTGCCATCTCTGAGCCAGTGGAGCCCCTTCTCCAGCCTCCCTGATCGTCTGGGCTGTGCTTCCCCACTCCACTGGCTGAGTGCCCACTGCCTGGAAGAATTCTAAGCAACACTTTCCTCCTACTGAGTCGTAATCTGCCTCCCTACGTCCTGTATCACCTGCCCTAACTCTGTCTTCTGGCACTACACTTAAATGTACACTCTTTTTTCTTTGATTTATAAACATTTACTATAAATTTTACTTCTATAAGTTCTATTTAGTTATTTTTCATATCTGCCTTTTTAAATAGTGTCTTTTTTCTTATGTTTTTGAATTCTTTTGTATGACTTTAATTCTTTTCAAAATACTTTTTTTTTTTTAATCTCATCTGAAGTTCTTAGGGGAAGTGGGTCTAATCCTGCTATTGCTGGTGTCTGCTGACTCTCACTTATAGTGGATGGTTTCCTTGTACAGTTTGTAATTTGGGGCTAAGCGTTCACCTTCAGTGGACCTTTATCTGTGGACAGCTTGTGTAGCCCAGTTGAGGGCAAGTACCTCCAAAACAGGTTACGTTTGCTTTGCCGGTCACCTCAGCTCCTTACCTAGGATCACTATGTTAATTCTTAGTTTGGGGTTCCTAGTTCAAGTGGATAGAATACATTTTTTTAAAGCCCGCATGAGACTAGATCCTATTTATTGGCGTCATAATATTAACTTGATTATAGTTTGTTTCCACCCACTAGGATGTCAGCTCCAGCCTTTGTCTCTCTGATTTTGGGCTCTACTCCTCTATCTGCCTACAGCAGAATTTTAAACACAGTAGTCACTCAGAAAGTATTTGTTGAAAGAGAGAATTAAAGGATGCCCACTTCACAGTGTGTTGTGAAGAATAAATGGGGTTTCAGTTAGAACTGTGTTTGCCCAATTAAAAAGTGGGTTTCTTGTCTCATATAACAGGCAGATGATGTTGGGGGTTCTGTGACTGAGTGATTTCAATGACTCTGCAATTTTCTTGGCCTTTGTCTTAGGGTTGCAAGATGGTTACTGTAGCTCCAGGCATCACATCCACATTCAAGGCAGAAGGAAGTAGAAGAAAGTAAGAGTAAAGGGGGAACATCCCTGACATTTTTCCTTATCGTGTAGGTAACATTTTCCTAGAAGTCTAACAGCAAATTTCTGCTTTGGTCTCATTGCTAGAAATGGGGCGCATGGGCATCCAGAAGAAAGGGGACTTGGAAAGTGAGCATTTCCCTTATCTATAGACTCCATAGGTAGGTGAGGGAGGGAGGGAGAGGACTGGGGACACAGGTGTGCCATCTGCCCCAGATGAGCTTTTATCTGTGTGTGTGTGTGTGTGTATAACAAAGCACTGAGAGCAGAACAAGCCCTCAGAAAGCGGACACCTATTTCCATAATAATTATTAATTTTATCATTTAAAGCTTGATAGTCTCTGTGATCCTGTTGGCATCCGATTTGGATTCTGGAGCCCACAGGCTCTGAGGCACCCATACCCCAGTGATCTCCCTCCCCCCGCCCCTTGTTCTATTCAGAGTACTGAAGCCCTTTAAAAAAAAACACACACTACATTTTCCAATGTCAGCTACTTCCTGCTCTCATTAACTCCATCCTCAGTGACTTAGCCAGACTCTGCTCCTGGCCTGAAGCAGAGAGCAGACTGTCCAAATCAAAGGTCCCTCAGGCCCGTGACCAGGTCAGCATCAAGGTCTCTCCCAAGGACGCTGAGATGAAAACAGCAGAAGAGCCAACCTCAAGTCTTGGGCAGACCCTGGAGTGGCTGAGAAAGGAGCTGGTAAGTCTTTACATTTCTTTTTACCTGGTGCTTTCACACCATATATTCCAAGGCTCCCTGGTTCCCCACTCCCAGGTGCCCCCTAGGCTGGGGCAGAGCTTCAGGCTGGGGTATAGGCCCTGCAGGCACCCCTCTGGGACCAGCCACACAGTGCACAATCACCACCTCAGGTGCTGGGATAAGTAGGTCGTGGCCTACATAGGAGGCTCTGGGTACGGTACTTGCCTGACTGGTTTTAGAATAACACTGAGTCCTGGTATGTGCCCAGCTCTGCAGCTGTGTGACCTCTAGCAAGTGGCTTTACCTCTTTGAACTTCAGTCTCCTTATTGTAAAATGCGGATAACCATAGTACCAGCACCACAAGGGTTATGGTAAGAATTTGGTGAGGAGATGGTGTAATTCGCTTAGTGCCTGCGTTGGCTGTTACAATCCTGACCCAGCTGGATATGGAGTACATCAGCTGTCTTAGCCTGGGTCTTCTAGAAAGCAGAGGCTTGCAAGGATTGGGGTATTAACCGTTTATTTGGAGGTACAAGCCCAGAGTGGTGAGAGTGAGGGAAATAGGGAGTGGAGGCAAAGGCCAATGCTATTTGAGGAGATGCCTTGCGTTACCAAGCTGGCTGCCACTTAGAAAGGAGCCCTAAGGAGGCCCAGAGGCCCTCTCAGCAGCCGGTTTACCTGGCTGCGGGATTCTCTGCAGGGGTTGAAGGAGGAGCTGCACCCTGGGGGAGAGAAGAAGAGGAAGTTTATCTGCCCAGCTCACTCCTGTCTCCCATTTCCTGTCTGTAAGGCTCCACCCCATGGGGCACTAACTCACCTGAACTTGTGAGCTGTGTCACTTGGCCCCTCAGTGGCCGCTCAGGAAGCCAGGCCTTATGTCTCTCCTTGTGATGTTTTCTCCAAGTCCAAAAACAGAAGGGAGCCCCAAAGTATGTGGGGACACCAGCCCAGAGAGAGAAGGAGGTGGTCTGGGGAACCACAGAAGGCACCCAAAGTTTGTATTCCAATAACGCCAGCTTCTTCTTCTGGGGAGGGACAGAGAGGATTGTCCAAAAATGACCTGTCTGGGTTGCCAGGCAACGGACTAGCTGGGAACCAACCCTGTCCTCACCTCGGTGGGAGGGGCTGACCCAGTAGGGCTTCTCATGGGCCCAGGGGACTCCAGCAGCAGGAACTGCAGCCACCTACAGTCCTCAGGGATCTAGAGGCTGGGTGGCAATCCCACCCCATGCTCCCCCTAAACACTAGGCATACGCTGAGACTGCTTAGTACCTGAACCCAAAGTACCAGCTTCCACTTGATAAATTACCTCTCTTCTCTCCTACCCATGAGGAGGGAGAACAGGTAGGGGTGGGGGGAAGCCTACCCAGGGCACAGCCTCCTGGGGCCAAATGGCCTCTGCCTCCACATATGACAAGAGATGCGCCTTGAGTCTCCACTTGCTGGTCCCTGACTTGCAAATTTCTCAGTCAAGTGTGTTTTTAACCTCCATCACAGGGAATTTACATGACATCACAAGGGCTCCCCTGTGCAGCCCAGCCAAGAAGCCCCGCTTGACCATCAGTGAAGTATGTCAGTCACTTTATGCAGCAGAAGGAACAAGTCAGTAACACCAGCAGCTACCACTGATGAGCACTGATGAAAGTCTGGTGCTCTCCCTCCTTTCCTGGGATTATATAAGCCCCCAAAGTCCTGGTGGGATCTAAAACAGGGAGAGAGCCTTGAAAGGCAAGTAATTTGCTTTCTAGTTTGCAAATGAAGAAACTGAGGCTTCGGTGGACATGGCTTCTATGAGGCTGTGGGCTTGTCTCCAATGAGACAATGATAGGAGCAGGCTTTCTGGGGGAACATCCAGCACTCTGGCCGCCCCCTCACAGACTCCTTCTTTCTCCTAGGCTGAGATGCAGGTCCAAGACCAGAGACTTCTGCTCACGCTGAAGCATCTTCACAGTGTCCTGCAGGAGCTGCGTGCGGAGAGTGCCCACTGGGAGGATGCCAGATCCAGTGGCGGAGCCTCCCCCATCAGACCTCGGGCGGGCTCTGAAGGCAGGGGCCACCAGCCCTTTTCCTCCAGGGGCCTGGCCCAGCTCCTCCAAGGGGCAGACAGCAGACGAAGCTCCCTCCCTTAACAGGCCAGAGATGACCCTGACTTTAAACCCTCCCCCCACTAGTCTAAACGTTGATTGTGATGAGAGAGAGCACTGGAATGGGAGTCAGGAAGGCTGGTCTCTGGGTTCACCCCTGCCCTCATTCACTGTGTGTCCCTGGACCTGTCACTCAGCTTCTCTGTGTCACTCTTTCCTCTCCTGTCACTTCTCAGGGTTTTTGCACAAATGAAGTATCAGATGTGAACACATTTGGAAAACGCAAACATGTTACATGGCTTCTGGCAAGCACCACGGTGGTAATCCTATTCTTAGGAATTTCCCACAAGGTGATTGTTAAAACAAAGAAAGAGCTCAATATGCCCGGATGTTTATCTAGTGTTGCCATGGCAAAAATACAGAACCCCGTGCAGTGACTTGATGGTTGTTTTCTGTCTTCCCGGCAGGCCTTCTTATTCCCCTTTATCTGAAAGAAACAGGCCCTACAACCAGCCTGTCCATAAGGATGGGCATGTAACCAGGCCTGGCCAATTACAATTCATGGTCATCCTAACAACATGATTGGCCCAATGAGTGGGCATGTGGCTCAACAGAGCCAATCACAGCCCTTCTCTGGGATTGCCCTCTTGATTCTTGTTCTACTGCGGTTGCAAACCTGGGGCTGCCAGTGGCCATGACTCCTGTCAGGTGAGGGAGACCTGCTGGCAGTAGGAAAGAAAGAGGCTAATCTTCAAAGAGAAGCAGAGAGAGGACCACACAAGAGATGGGCAGAGAGGAAGGGTGCTGGCTCTTTTAGTCCCTGGTTTCAGACCCTAATTCTGTGAGTTACTCCTGCTGTCTTTCCAGAGCAGAAGCCAGTAGATTCTACCACCACCACCCACAAAGGCACACACCAGTTTGTTTTTGCTTAAGCTGATTTGAATAAGGTTTCCCTTATTTGCAACCAAAATAGTCCGGATGGTCAAAGAAGCAAAGAAGAGAAATCATGAAAAAAAATGGCATTTCTGACAACCGAGTTTGGCAGGCAGGCAACAAGGTGTATGTTGTGGCAGAACCCTCAATTCTTTGGGGTGCAGGAGTCATAACTTTGAAAAATTATATCTGCCTATAAGAAAGATATAAATGGAACAGGTAAAAATAAAGTCCTGGTGTTAACATGGTCCGATTATCGTCAGGCCTTTTTATTTTTGAAAATCTTCTTGCATGTTGCTAGGATATTGCTTTTAATGGCCTTGAAAAAGTAAATCCATTGCATACAGAGGCAAAGGGTGGGAGGGCTGCATTATATGTACTATGGTTATGGTCAGACTAATCTGGGGTTTCTATATAATATTTGATAATACAAAAAAATAGTTCTCCATCAATGGCTGAATGGATAAACAAAATGTGATATATACATGAAATGGAATATCATTCAGCCTTGAAAAGGAAGTTAATCCCGGCACATGCCACAAGATGGGTGGACTTTGAACACATTGTGCTAAGTGGAGTAAGCCAGTCACAAAAGGACAAATATGATTCCACTCATACGAGATACTTAGAGGAGTCAAATTCATGGAGACAGAAAGTAGTTCTGGTTGTCAGGAGTTTGGGGGCAGGGGGTTGGGGGGTCATTTAAGGGGTGCAGAGTTTCAGTGTTGCAAGATGGCAAAAGTTCTGTGGATGGATGGTGGTGATGGTAGTATAGTAACGTGAATGTACTTGATGCACTATATACTTTAAAATGGTTAAAATGGTAATATTTATCATATGTTATATTTTACCACAATTAAAAATAAATACTTTAAAATTTTAAATTACCTGCTCTGTGATGCTAGGGCTGGAGTCCCACAAACCCTATTTCTGCATTACTAGCTGCTCCAGGTTAGACTTTGCCAATAAGCAGGGTGGGGCTAGAGGGACACCACAGGGCTGGAGGAGCAAGAAAAGACTTGCTTCTTCATCTTTGTTCTTTGTAGCTTCCTGTGGCCTTCCTACTCTCATGAACATCACCCAGCAATGCTCCTTCACCTCAAAGCAGCAATTCCTCCCTGTGGCACCAGCAAGAACCCCCTTCTCAAGGCTGTAGGCGCCAGCCCTGGGGGGCCCTTCCCGCAACCTCAGAGACACCAGCTCCAGATGGCCAGCATCCCCTCCCCTGAAGTCTCAGTTCCTGTCCTCCCTGGCTCCTCTCTGCTCTCTGAGACTTGAGCCCAGCTGAGCAGAGCTCCCTTCTCAGATGCCTGAAGTGGAGCTCTGCAAGGCTGAAAGCTTTAATAATTTCAGTCTCCTCTCTTTGCTCCCTCAGCCCTGGGAGTGGTAGATGCTTCCTGCAAGTGCTACCTTCATTCTAAGAGTTCTTTTTATAACCTTTCGGTCATCCAGTTAACAACTTTATACCTAGTTAGCAATTCTTTATATTAAATTCTCTCTGTTAAAATAATCAGTTTTTGGCTATAATTACCAATGCTGCTGTGATCACTTTTGTTCATGTGCCCCGGTACACAAGCCCAGTGCCCCTAGGATATACAGGTTTTCTCCCACTAACTGAAAGTAAAGCATTCCTATGGAACCTTTCACAAGCCAAAATTGGGTATAGTGAAGAAGCAATTACCTTAGGACACAGCTTGCTAAAAGACGCCCAAAATAAATTGAGATAAAGTACAGATGCTCATAGACACAGGTCAAAGCCAGGTCAAAGCTATGGTGGCTTCGTGCAGAAATGCTGAGTGCCGTTCCTGGGGAAGTAGCTTGGCGGTGCCACTCCCCCCCAGGGTGTTTGCTGCCTCTGTAACGGCTCACCCCAGATCAAACGCTGAACACCATTTTCACTTTTCACCTGTTTTTGTAAAAGTGAAAATCATCTTTGGCTTTCTTTCAGTTCATGAAAACAGGTACTAATGTAGCTCTTTCATGAAAGCAAAGTGGCATAAAGTGAGCTTTCGAAAAACAACGGATACCTGTAGAGCAAAGAGTTGAACTGGAAGTATGTGTGTGAATACTCAAGTTTACAAGAAGCGTGTTTTCCAAAGTGGGGTATTCACTTAAACTCCCACAAGCCGTGTCCAAGAGTTCCTGTTGCTCAACATTCTCGCCAACACTTGGTATTATCAGTCTTCTTAATTTTTGCCAATATAATGAGTGCAAAATGGTATTACACTGTGATCTTAACTTGCATATTCCTACAAATGTGGTGGTTAGCCTGAGTTTTAATTCCACCTCCACCATTTACTTACTTTTTGATCTTAGATGAATTACTCAACCTCTCTGAGCCTCGTCTGTAAAAGAAGGGATAATAATATCTACCTCATAGGATTATTATTTATATTGTATAGGAGAATGCATATAACTCACTTTACACAGCACTGAGCATTGTAAAGGCTAATAAATGACAGCTTGTTATTATTGCTGTGTAATCACAAATATAATGATTTCTGAAACTATGACTATTACAAGTAGACAAGCTTGCTAGCAACCATCATTAGGAGAGATATCTGCCTGGCCATGCAAAGTAACAATGACATTGGTTTTCCATGCCCAATGCCAACAACCTGCACCCTCTGCCTCTCCCAGCTTCCCACAGCTGGGCCCCCAGACCAAAAACATCTGCCAGTCCCCCCTCTACCAATCTGCAAAGATAAACCTGACCCTCTGCTTGGGTATGTGTTGTTCCCCAGACCCCACCTCTGGAACCAATGTTCAGTTCCTGATCCCAGGTCAGAACAAGCTCAGTCTGAGCCCAGATGCTGGGGGACAAGGGGGTTGGAGTGGCAATGACATCCTCAGTGTCGGTTCCTCGAGGGCTGGGTTATAGATCATGTTCATCCACGAGAGCAAGTGAGCACTAGAGGGAGCCTGTGGATCATGGTCACAAAGGAAAATCTGGGGTTTTCTCTGCTGAGGCAGCAAAAACAGGACTGTACACCCAAGCCTCCCATCCAAGGGTGAGGAGAGAAGGGGACACAGGTGGGGAAAGGACGGATGGGGGTCAGAAGCTAAAAAATTAGGAGCAGAAGAAGAACAGTTCAAGATGTGATACCTATTGTCAGGGCCGGCAGTTCAGGACTCACCCTGTGACTAACCAGAAAGGATCAGAGGCTCACTTTTACCTGGGGCCAGCGTCCAGCCCTGGGCCAGGCTTGATGCCTTACAGTGAGTGCCCAAGTGTTCTGGCAGGTGTGTAACAAAATGCTCCCAAACTTAAAACAAAAACAGTCACTTCATTATTGCAACAACCATTCATCATTGCAGTAAAATCACACTTCCCACAGTTCTGGGGATTGACTGGGTTCAGCTGGGTGGTTCTTGCTTTTGGTCTCTCAAGTGGCTGCAGTCAGATGGTGTCCAGCTTGATTCATCTCAAAGGCTTATTCACATGTCTGGCAGTGGACGCGGGCTGTTACCTGGGACCTTAGCTGATGATGTCACCTGAAACACCTACCCATGACTCCTCCCTGTGACCTAGGCTACCTCATAGCATAGTGGCTGGTGCCAAGAACAAGCATCTGAAGAGAGCCAAGAGGAAGCTGTATAGCCTTTATGACTCAGTCTTGGAGGTCACACAGTGTCACATCCATTGCATCTTATGCAGCAGAAGCCAGGCACCAAGGCCAGCTCACATTCAAGGGGAAGAGAATTAGACCACCTCTTGATGGGAGGAGCATCAAAGAACTTGTAGACATGTTTTAAAGCCACCACACCATGTAAGACTGGATGGGTTTCCAGTGTGGCACATCAGCTGCAAGGAATAGGCATCGACACTTTGTAACCTCAGGCAGAGTGATAAGACAGAATCTCATCAAAATCCACGGGCAGGAACTCCAGGAGGTGAAGGGTAGGTCTAGATCTACAAGAGTTCACTCCATCACTCCAGCATCACTGTGTTTCAGTGTGCTACTGAGAGGTGGGCTCAGCTCTGCTGCTGTGACAAACGAACTCAAGGCCTCAACACGACCAAGGTCCATTCCTGGCTCACACTACATGTCCTATGGCTCTATTATGGGGGGGGGGGGGCTCCTGCTCAGGGACCCAGCCACGATCTGTGCTGTCACCAGATGCTACAGCAGGGAAGATACATAAGGAGAGTCACACACTGTCTCTTCCACACTTTAGCCAGGCAGTGAAATGTGTCCCTTCTGCCCACAGCCCATTGGCTAGAGTTAGTCACGTGGTCTGTCCCAGCGTGGGGGCTGGGAAATGTGAGGAGTGGATGGAGAGTCTGGTGAACACCCCCATGTCAGACACATCCTCCATTCTCTCTCAACAGACCAGCTTCCTCAGCGTGTCAGAGTGGGTCCTCATCAGTCTCCACCACTGTGCACACTAAGAGTGCGGACCCCCAGGCCCACCCATGCCTGCTGAACCAGAGCCTCTGAATTGGGGTCGGGAGATTGAGTTTCCACAGCCCCCACTCCCCCAAGGGAAGTCTGAGAACCGGGGCTGGGGGCTGTTCTGCCATCTGTCCTAGCTCCTAGCTTCAGTTTCCTTTAACTATGTCTGGGCTTTACTTTGTCTTCTTTCTGCATATTTTCATTGTCCACTCCCACTGCTAAAGATAGCACTCTCCTGTAATTTCTCTCTGTCAAAGTCTAGAGAGAGGTCTAAAAACAACAAATGCTGGAGAGGGTGTGGAGGAAAGGGAACCCTCTTGCACTGTTGGTGGGAATGTAAATTGATACAGCCACTATGGAGAACAGTATGGAGGTTCCTTACAAAACTAAAAATAGAATTACCATATGATCCAGCAATCCCACTACTGGGCATATACCCAGAGAAAACCATAATTCAAAAAGACACATGAACCCCAAATTTCACTGCAGCACTATTTACAATAGCTAGGTTATGGAAGCAACCTAAATGCCCATTGACAGATGAATGGATAAGGAAGATGTGGTACGTAAATACAATGGAATATTACTCAGCCATAAAAAGGAATGAAAATGGGTCATTTGTAGAGATGTGGATGAATCTATAGACTCATACAGAGTGAAGTAAGTTAGAAAGAGAAAAACAAATATCATATATATGTGGAACCTAGATATATGTTCCATATATATATATATATATATATATATGGAACACATATATGTGGAACCTAGAAAAATGGTACAGATGAACTGGTTTGCAGGGCAGAAATAGAGACACAGATGTAGAGAACAAATGTATGGACACCAAGAGGGGTAAGCGGCGGGGTGGTGGTTGTGGTGGTGTGATGAATTGGGCAATTGGGATTGACATGTAAACACTGATGTGTATAAAATTGATGACTAATAAGAACCTGCTGTATAAAAAATAAATAAAATAAAATTCAAAAAAAAAGTTTAGAGAGAGGGAATCTGATGGATCAGCTCAGCCTTTGACATCTGAACACATCATAGGTGGTTGGTATAAGGTAGGTTTGTTTTCTCCTCCCCCTCCTCTTCTTCTACCTCTTCTCCTTCATCATCATCGTCAATACACAGGTAATACAATGCAATGATTAAGAGTGAGGGCCTTGACACCAGGCTGTCTGGGTTTGAATCCCAGTTCTGCTACTTATTAGCTCTGTGACGTTAAGCAAATAACATAAATTTTCTTGCCTCTCTTTGCTCCTCCATAAAGCAGGGATACAACAGAAATTACCTCATACAGCTATTGAGCAAATGCAGTGAGTCAACATGGTCCTGGCACATCAATCTTAGCTATTATAATTAATAATAACAGCTACCATTTTAAAGCTCAGGATAGTGTAGTCACTGTAAGTACAGCCTGTAGCCTCACTGCCAGTCTTTGAATCCTAGCTCTACCATTTACTCATTGTGTGGGCTTGGGCAAGTCATTAAACTCTCTGTGCCTCAGTTTCACCATCTATAGAATGGGAATAATAATGTACCTACCTCCTGAGGATGATGTGAAGAACAATGAGTTAATACATGCAAAACGTGATTGGAACCAAGATGGTGGAGTAGAAGGATGTGTTCTCGCTCCCTCTTGCAAGAGCACCAGGATCACAACTAGATGCTGGACAATCATCAACAGGAAGACACTGGAACTCACCAAAAACGATACCCCACGTCCAAGGACAAAGGAGAAACCACAGTGAGACAGTAGGAGGGGCACAACCACAGTAAAATCAAGTCCCATAACTGCTGGGTTGGTGACTCACAGACTGGAGAACACTTATACCACAGAAGTTCACCCACTGGAGTGAAGGTTCTGAGCCCCACGTCAGGCTTCCCAACCTGGAGGTCCAGCAACAGGAGGATGAATTCCTAGAGAATCAGACTTTGAAGGCTAGTGGGAATTGATTGCAGGACTTCGACAGGACTGGGGGAAACAGAGACTCCACTCTTGGAGGGCACACACAAAGTGGTGTGCACATTGGGACCCAGGGGAGAATGAACCACACCTACCTGCTAGTGTTGGAGGGTCTCCTGCAGAGGAGGGGGCTGGCTGTGGCCCACCGTGGGGACAAGGACACTGGCAGCAGAACTTCTGGGAAGTACTCCTTGGCGTGAGCCCTCCAGGAGTCGCCATTAGCTCCACCAAAGAGTCCAGGTAGGCTCCAGTGTCGGGTTGCCTCAGGCCAAACAACCAAACAAACAACCTGGGTGGGGAACCCAGCCCCACCCATCAGCAGTCAAGCGGATTAAAGTTTTACTGAGCTCTGCCCACCAGAGCAACAGTCAGCTCTACACACCACCAGTCCCTCCCATCAGGAAACTTGCATAAGCCTCTTAGATAGCCTCATCCACCAGAGGGCAGACAGCAGAAGCAAGAAGAACTACAACCCTGCAGCCTGTGGAAAAAAAACCACATTCACAGAAAGATAGACAAGATGAAAAGGCAGAGGGAGGGACAGATGAAGGAACAAGATACCAGACGAAGGACCAAGGTAAACCCCCAGAAAAACAACTAAATGAAGTGGAGATAGGCAACCTTCCAGAAAAAGAATTCAGAATAATGATAGTGAAGATGATCCAGGACCTCGGAAAAAGAATGGAGGCAAAGATCGGGAAGATGCAAGAAATGTTTAACAAAGACCTAGAAGAATTAAAGAACAAACAAACAGAGATGAACAATACAATAACTAAATGAAAACTACACTGGAAGGAATCAATAGCAGAATAACAGAGGCAGAAGAACGGATAAGTGACCTGGAAGACAGAATGGTGGAATTCACTGCTGCAGAACAAAATAAAGAAAAAGGAATGTAAAGAAATGAAGACAGCCTAAGAGACCTCTGGGACAACATTAAATGCAACAACATTCGCATTATAGGGGTCCCAGAAGGAGAAGAGAGAGAGAAAGGACCAGAGAAAATGTTTGAAGAGATTATAGTCGAAAACTTCCCTAACATGGGAAAGGAAATAGCCACCCAAGTCTAGGAAGTGCAGAGAGTCCCATACAGGATAAACCCAAGGAGAAACACATTGAGACACATAGTAATCAAACTAGCAAAATTGAAGACAAAGAAAAATTATTAAAAGCAGCAAGGGAAAAATGACAAATAACATACAAGGGAACTCCCATAAGGTTAACAGCTGATTTCTCAGCAGAAACTGTACAAGCCCGAAGGGAGTGGCATGATATACTTAAAGTGATGAAAGGGAAGAACCTACAACCAAAATTACTCTACCTGGCAAGGATCTCATTCAGATTCAAGGGAGAAATCAAAAGCTTTACAGACAAGCAAAAGCTAAGAGAATTCAGCACCACCAAACCAGCTCTACAACAAATACTAAAGGAACTTCTCTAAGTGGGAAACACAAGAGAAGAAAGGACCTACAAAAACAAACCCAAAACAATTAAGAAAATGGTCATAGGAACACACATATCAATAACTACCCTAAAAGCGAATGGATTAAATGCTCCAAACAAAAGACACAGGCTTGCTGAATGGATACAAAAACAAGACCCATATATATGCTGTCTACAAGAGACCCACTTCAGACCTAGGGACACATTCACACTGAAAGTGAGGGGATGGAAAAATATATTCCATGCAAATGGAAATTAAAAGAAAGCTGGAGTAGCAATACTCATATCAGATAAAATAGACTTTAAAATACAGAATGTTACAAGAGACAAGGAAGGACACTACATAATGAACAGGGGATCAATCCAAGAAGAAGATATAACAATTATAAATATATATGCACCCAACATAAGAGCACCTCAAAACATAAGGCAACTGCTAACAACTAGAAAAGAGGAAATTGACAGTAATGCAATAATAGTGCGGGACTTTAACACCTCACTTACACCAATGGACAGATCATCCAAAATGAAAATAAATAAGGAAACAAAAGCTTTAAATGACACAATAGACCAGATAGATTTAATTGATATTTATAGGACATTCCATCCAAAAGCAGCAGATTACACTTCTCAAGTGTGCCCGGAACATTCTTCAGGGTAGATTACATCTTGTGTCACAAATCAAGCTTCAGTAAATTTAAAGAATTGAAATCATATCAAGCATCTTTTCTGACCACAACACTATGAGATTAGAAATGAATTACAGGGGAAAAAATGTAAAAAACACAAACACATGGAGGCTAAACACTACATTACTAAATAACAAAGAGATCACTGAAGAAATCAAAGAGGAAATCAAAAAATATCTAGAGACAAATGACAATGAAAATACGACAATCCAAAACCTATGGGATGCAGCAAAAGCAGTTCTAAGAGGGAAGTTTATAGCTATACAAGCCTACCTCAAGAAACAAGAAAAATCTCAAATAAACAATCTAACCTTACACCTAAAGGAACTAGAGAAAGAAGAATAAACAAAACCCAAAGTTAGCAGAAGGAAAGAAATCATAAAGATCAGAGCAGAAATAAATGAAAGAGAAAATAAGGAAACAATAGCAAAGATCAATAAAACTAAAAGCTGGTTCTTTGAGAAGATAAACAATATTGATAAACCATTAGCCAGACTCATCAAGAAAAAGAGGGAGAGTACTTAAATCAATAAAATTAGAAATGAAAAAGGAGAAGGTACAACAGACACTGCAGAAATACAAAGCATCCTAAGAGATTACTACAAGCAACTGTATGCCAATAAAATGGACAACCTGGAAGAAATGGACAAATTCTTAGAAAGGTATAACCTCCCAAGACTGAGCCAGGAAGAAATAGATAATATGAACAGACGAATCACAAGTAATGAAATTGAAACTGTGATTAAAAATCTTCCAACAAACAGAAGTCTGGGACCAGATGGCTTCACAGGTGAATTCTATCAAACATTTAGAGAAGAGCTAACAGCCATCCTTCTGAAACTCTTCCAAAAAACTGTGGAGGAAGGAACACTCCCAAACTCATTCTATGAGGCCACCATCACCCTGATACCAAAACCAGACTAAGATACTACAAAAAAAGAAAATTACAGACCAATATCACTGATGAATATAGATGCAAAAATCCTCAACAAAATACTAGCACACAGAATCCAACAACACATTAAAAGGATCATACACCATGATCAAGTGGGATTTATCCCAGGGATGCAAGGATTCTTCAATACATGCAAATCAATCAATGTGATACACCATATTAACAAATTGAAGGAGAAAAACCATATGATCATCTCAATAGATGCAGAAAAATCTTTTGACAAAATTCAACACCCATTTATGATAAAACCTCTCCAGAAAGTGGGCATAGAGGGAACCTACCTCAACATAATGAAGGTCATATACAACAAACCCACAGCAAACATCATCCTCAATGGTGAAAAACTGAAAGCATTTCCTCTAAAATCAGGAACAAGACAAGTATGTCCACTCTCGCCACTATTATTCAATATAGTTTTGGAAGTCCTAGCCACAGCAATCATAGAAGAAAAAGAAATAAAAAGAATACAAATTGGAAAAGAAGAACTAAAACAGTCACTATTTGCAGATACCATGATACTATACGTAGAGAATCCTAAAGATACCACCAGAAAACTACTAGAGCTAATCAATGAATTTGGTAAAGTTGCAGTATACAAAATTAATGCACAGAAATCTCTTGCATTCCTATACACTAATGATGAAAAATCTGAAAGATAAATTAGGGAAACACTCCCATTTACCATTGCAACAAAAAAAATAAAATTCCTAGGAATAAACCTACCTAGGGAGACAAAAGACCTGTATGCAGAAAACTATAAGACACTGATGAAAGGAATTAAAGATGATACCAACAGATGGAGAGATATACCATGTTGTTGGATTGGAAGAATCAGTACTGTGAAAATGACCATACTACCCAAAGCAATCTACAGATTCAATGCAATCCCTACCAAATTACCAATGGCATTTTTTACAGAACTATAACAAAAAATCTTAAAATTTGTATGGAAACACAAAAGACCCCGAGTAGCCAAAGCAGTCTTGAGGGAAAAAAATGGAGCTGGAGGAATCAGACTCCCTGACTTCAGACTATACTAAAAAGCTACAGTAATCGAGACAATATGGTACTGGCACCAAAACAGAAACATAGATCAATGGAACAAGATAGCAAGCCCAGAGATAAACCCATGCATCTATGGTCAACTAATCTATGACAAAGGAGGCAAGGATATACAATGGAGAAAAGACAGTCTCTTCAATAAGTGGTGCTGGGAAAACTGGACAGGTACATGTAAAAGAATGAAATTAGAACACTCCCTAACACCATACACAAGAATATACTCCAAATGGATTAAAGACCTAAATGTAAGACTGGACGCTATAAAACTCTTAGAGGAAAACATAGGAAGAACACTCTTTGACATAAATCACAGCAAGATCTTTTTTGATCCACCTCCTAGAGTAATGGAAATAAAAACAAAAATAAACAAATGGGACCTAATGAAACTTCAAAGCTTTTACACAGCAAAGGAAACCATAAACAACACGAAAAGCCAACCCTCAGAATGGGAGAAAATATTTGCAAACGAATCAATGGACAAAGGATTAATCTCCAAAATATATAAACAGCTCATGCATCTCAATATTAAAAAAACAAACAACCCAATCCAAAAACGGGCAGAAGACCTAAATAGACATTTCTCCAAAGAAATCATATAGATGGCCAAGAAGCACATGAAAAGCTGCTCAACATCACTAATTATTAGAGAAATGCAAATCAAAACTACAATGAGGTATCAGCTCACACCAGTTAAAATGGGCATCATCAGAAAATCTACAAACAATAAATGCTGGAGAGGGTGTGGAGGAAAGGGAACCCTCTTGCACTGTTGGTGGGAATGTAAATTGATACAGCCCCTATGGAGAACAGTATGGAGGTTCCTTAAAAAGCTAAAAAAAGAACTACCATATGACCCAGCAATGCCCTCTGGGCATATATCCAGAGAAAACCATAATTCAAAAAGGCACATGCACTCCAATGTTCATTGCAGCACTGTTTACAATAGCCAGGTCATGGAAGCAACCTAAATGCCCATTGACAGACCAATGGATAAAGAAGATGTGGTACATATATACAATGGAATATTATTCAGCCATAAAAAGGAACGAAATTGGGTCATTTGTTGAGACGTGGATGGATCTAGAGACTGTCATACAGAGTGAAGTGAGAAAGAGAAAAACAAATATCGTATATTAACACATATATGTGGAACCTAGAAAAATGGTACAGATGAACTGGTTTGTGGAGCAGAAATTGAGACACAGATGTAGAGAACAAACATGGACACCAAGGGGGGAAAGCCGTGGGGGGTTGTTGGTGGTGGTGTGATGAATTGGGAGATTGGGATTGACATGTATATACTGATGTGTATAAAATTGATGACTAATAAGAACCTGCTGTATAAAAAATATATATATGTATATATATTATTCAAGTCATCCAATGATGGAATGACCCAGTTGATTGTATGACTGATTTGACCAATAACAGAGTGATGTGAGTAAAAAAAAAATATATATATATATATTTTTAATATATATATGCTTACACCAAAAAAAAAAGCATACACTGTACATCTGCTCTAACCATTAAAGAAAAGTGTGCATTGTCCAGAAGTAAACAACGTCTGTTTTGAAGAGAGAGATAAATACCTCCCTTCCTGGAACATCAATGCTAATACTCCTTTGATGATAAGATTCTCTTCACAGGTGCCAAGACCAGGCTGATTTGCTGTGTACGTGCTCATCTGTCTTCTTTGAAATTTTGAAGGAATGTATCCTGTAATGTTTGATGTTGTTTGCTCTGACAAGATACAAAACTGTGCTAAAAACCATGCTTCTTTGGAACAATGCCTCAGAGCTATCTGAGAGACTGTCTCCTTGGCTATAGTCCTCAGTTTGGCTCAAATAAAACTCTTTTCTGGTCCCATTTAAAAAAATACATGCAAAATGTTTTCAGCAGAGCCTGCCATCTAATAAGGGCTGTGTGTGTGCCATGTAAACTATTCATTTTTATTATCAATTATCTACCCTAACTACCAGCACCATAAGAAACATTGTAAAGATACTGTTGCTGTGAACCCACTCAACAGCTCTGCAAGGGTGATATTACAGATATCGGATGAAGAAATTGAGCTTTAGTGGAGCTAAGTGGCCCAAAATAACACACTGAGTAAATCTCAGATCTATCTTCTGCCTAAGCAGACCTCTGACCCACAGCATGATGGTGCTCTTCCAATCAGCAGCAGTGGAGGGAGGGGTGCCGTGGGAAAGAGGATGCAGAGATGCTGGGTTCACATGCCCCCCTACCAACCCCTCCACTCTTTCTGGCAGAGTCTGGGGCAAGACAGTCTCTGTATGTGTGAAAGGAACTCAAAGACATCTCTAGACAACACCATCTGGAATCACCATGGTTGGTGAGTAGGCCTAGAGTCTGGGTGTCTCCAGTAGTGTGCCCCCTTCCCTGCCTCCAGCATATCTTGAACCCAGTTCATAGGTGGGATTTCTGCCCTGCCTCTGCCCCATGGTCGCAGTTCCGCTCCTGTTTCACTGGACCAAAATCGAGGTGTGGGCCAGGCTGCACTCCCTGTGGAAGCTCTGGGGGATAATCTGTTCTTGACCTTGTCTAGCTTCTGGTGGCTGCTGGTACTCTGATTTGAAGCCACACCCATGCCTTCTGCTCTGTCTGCGTAAAATCTCCCTTTGTCTTCCTCTTACTGAGGATACATGCGATTGTATTTAGGGTGCACCTGATAATCCAGGATAATCTCCCCATCTCAAGATCCTTAATTTAATCACATCTGCAAAGGAGGACCCCCCCACTCCCTTTGCCACATAAAGTAACATTCACAAGCTCCAGGGATTAGGATGTAGGGGTCATTTTTCCACCTACCACAGTAGGTGATCAACAAAAAGGAATTTCCTTCTCATTCCTGCTGGAAATCATTCTCTGGCAATGTACAGGGCTAAGAAGAATTTTGTACAGCTGGAGATTACTGTGGGCCCTGTCGGAAGAAGTAGGATGCATGTTTGTTGAATATGGGCCGTGCATGGGCACCATAACGTATCGCCTGGTTAGGAAGTACGTGTTAATATTCCCATTTGACAGAAAGGAAACTGAGACCCAAAGAGCAAGTGGTCAATGAAGGAAAAGCAGGGCAGTTGAAAGCAAATGAAACTAGTGGTTCAAACTTTGGTTTCTGATAAACCTTTTTGACCTTACCAAGTTGCTATCAAAGACTAGGGTAACTACTCGATGGATCGCGCCACCTGGTGTCCATGCAGAGTAACTCTTCTGGGAACCGGCCTGCTCTGCGTTCTGGGACTGGCTTCTTCACTTGTCTGCTTTCCTACTGTGGGACAGGTTATTGGGAGTGCTGTGGACATTGAGGCTTTCTGGCCCTGGAGATCTAGGTTTGAAGTTAAGCTCTGCCACTGACTGAATGACCTGGGGCAAGTCACTTCTCCTCTTCTGAACTTTAAATCTAAAATGAAAATGACATCTCTGAGAGTTATGGAGAGATCTTGGGAAAGTATTTTGTAAATGGAATAACTGGAGGCAATGAAAAGAAGCATTATCTGCAATAAAACAGGTCTGGATTTATTTAGAAAAATACTTATTGTGCACCTGCTGTATGCAAGGCACTGTTCTGGATGTGGGAATGTAAGAACAAATAAAACAGACAAAATTCATGTTTCCCTGGAGTTAACATTCTAACATTCTGGCTTCTGAGTCATTCATTCATTCATTCATTTATCTACAAATAGTTTTCTGGTACCACTGTGTGCCAGGCAATTTCCTAAGCAATGGGCATAGAGGGGATCCAATATGGCTAGATCACAGGGGGCAAGAGCACAGGGTTGGGCAGAGACAGCGCCAGGCTTTATGGGGCCTGAAGCTTATAAAATGTAGAGTATTCTTTTTTTTTTTTTTTTAAAGAAGATGTTGAGGGCTTCCCTGGTGGCACAGTGGTTGAGAGTCCGCCTGCCAATGCAGGGGACACGGGTTTGTGCCCCGGTCCGGGAGGATCCCACATGCCGTGGAGCGGCTGCGCCCGTGGGCCATGGCCGCTGGGTCTGCGCATCCGGAGCCTGTTGCTCTGCAGCTGGAGGGGCTGTGACAGTGGGAGGCCCGCGTGACGCAAAAAAAAAAAAAAAAAAAGATGTTGGGGTAGGAGTTTATTAATTAATTTATTTATTTTTGCTGTGTTGGGTCTTCGTTTCTGTGTGAGGGCTTTCTCTAGTTGTGGCAAGCGGGGGCCACTCTTCATCGCGGTGCACGGGCCTCTCACTATCGCGGCCTCTCTTGTTGTGGAGCACAGGCTCCAGACGCGCAGGTTCAGTAGTTGTGGCTCACGGGCCCGGTTGCTCCACGGCATGTGGGATCCTCCCAGACCAGGGCTCGAACCCGTGTCTCCTGCATTAGCAGGCAGATTCTCAACCACTGCGCCACCAGGGAAGCCCGAGTATTCTTTTCTTAAAGAAAAAGAATAAAGTTATAAATACAGAACTAGGTTAGAAAGGGAAATTGTTTCTAGAATGACAGAAGAAATAACAAATTATAAAATGTTAAAAGCTGACAATCATAAAATCATAAAATCTGGAAACATAGCATAATATTTTATTAATTAGCCGCCATGACATGGTTCTATAATTTTTTCTCTACATTTTTTGCTGTATATTCTTTGACCATATACTCATAAGACAATGATTTTGTTGTCTTTTTATAAAAATATGAAGATGATAATTTAATGTTTACAAGATTGATTAACTTTTTTGGTGGATAGTTTAAACAATTTTCTTTAAGGTGTAAAGCTTAATGCCATGTAAATTCTTAGGATTATTGTCAAATTTGAGAAAACCTCTAAATTTCTTTCATACATGAGCTATAAGTCTTTTTATATAGTGACTAAGCTTAAATACTTTTTGGGTTGACAGCACATTAACTAGTTTTATTGTCAGCATCCCCATGTGGTGGCATAATATGAATTCTACATTATCTTCCTCCATATCAGTATTTCATGTCAAATAAGTGAGATATTTGAATCTTTCCCCAAATGTATTTATATAATTCACTCCTTTAAATTAATTAGATTATCACAACAATCTACAAGTGTATTCATTACTTTGATTTGAAATGTATCTATTCCTCTTAATGAATTACCGTTGCCCTTTGGTATCTGCGGGGCAATTATTCTCCCACAGATACCAAAATCCACGGATGCTCAAGTCCCTTATGTAAAATGACATAGTATTTGCATATAACCTACTCACACCCTCCCCATACTTTAAATCATCTCTAGATTACTTATAATACCTAATACAGTGTAAATGCTATGTAAATAGTTGCCACTGTGTGGCAAATTTAAGTTTCGCTTTTTGGAAATTTCTGGAATTTTTTTTCAAATATTTTTGCTGAGTTTGATTGAAACCACGGATGCAGAGCCTGTGGATACGGAGGGCCTACTATACTACTTTTGTTACCATCTACAGGCCATTTCTTTTGTAAGACATTGCTAGGGCAGAAATGCTAAGTAGGGCATGACCCAACACAATGAGATCATACAACACTCAAATTCCCTCATGGACATACTCGCTGTTTACAGTTCGCCATATCCCTACAAACATAGGACTTTGATATCTTCTAGTTTGTGCAATTCCTATTAGAAAGGAAGAAAAAACGTGCAGTGCATTTATAATTGTATAGGCTGCACTGCCAAATATACTTCTTCTTTTAACCAGGCTTTGTGGGGAGCCAAATCCTCTGCATATAGTTTAATACATCTGATGATCAGAAGAATTTTCTGTAGATTAGCTCTAGCACTGTATGTTCCAAATCTTGTTTTCCACCCATTTTGCACTGATGCTGGGCAATGATATAACATGTGGCCCTGCACCTTCCTGTCACAGTGCAGGGTGAGTCAGCACAGTGGACAATAGGGATATTCCTGGAAGCCATTCCTACACTGAGACGGACAGCAATGACACAACTAAAGATGAAAGGGGCTGTGAACTGTATAAATTGATCCTTCTTGTCCTAATCTGTTCAGGCTGCTATAACAAACTACCATAGACTGGGTGGCTAAACAACAAACATTTGTTTCTCACAGTTCTGGAGGCTGGGATGTCCAAGATCAAGTTGCCAGCAGATTTGGTGTCCGGTGAGAACCTGCTTTCTAGTTCACAGACAGCTGTCTTCTCGCTGTGTCTTCACAAGGCAGAAAGGTTGAAAGGTCTCCTTTATAAGGGCACTAATCCCATATTATTAACCCATCAGGGTGGAGCCTTCATGACCTAATTACCTCCCAAAGGCCCCATCTCCCAATACCATCACATTGGGGATTAGGATTTCAACATACGAATTTGGAGGGACACAAACATTCAATCCATAACACCTCTGAACCTAAATTAATGTACACCTAACTCAACTCTGCCTTAGCTGCATCCTTCAGGTACTCCATTGCCACAATACAGTATGATAAAGGGAGAGTTGAAAGACATCGATCTTAAAGGATTACCATTAAATATCTTACTTCTGCAATGTTTACAAAAACACACACCCAGGTGAACACACTGCTATGTTTCTCCCAGGGCCTTGGAGGGGCCCATGCAAGCAAGGGCCCTGAAACTGAAGATTCATTGTGGTCAGGATAAATCCACCCATAGGACATGAAGCTAGAATAATAAGTAAGGGGGAGACTATGCAGGAGCCTGTAGTTGTTAGGAGGGAGTTTGTTTTTATTCTAAGAGCAACAGGAGGACTTAGAGGGCTTTAAAGGGGGGAGACCCTTCTGGCTTCAGTGTGGACAATGGGCTCAAGGAAGGCAAGTGACATGAGGGAGATTGCTGAGAAAGCTGTTGGAGCTTTTCCAGGAGGGAAGTAGCTTAGACCAGGGTAGAGAGGGTAGAGGCAGTGAGAAGTGGATAAAGTCCTATTTGAAGGAGGAGTGATGGGCTTGCTTATGGAGTGATATGAAGGTAGAGGTGAGGTTGGCATCAAGGGCATCTCCCAGATGTCTGCCTGAGTGGTCATTGTGATACCATTCCCTGAGGTGGGAAAAGGGGAGCTAAACCCGAGCTGAATTCTGTCTCTAACATCCCCAACTATGTGACCCTGGACAGGTGGCTTCTCCCTCCAGGCCATTTCCTCATCTCAAAAGGAGGGAAATTACTAACTACCTTGTGAGGTTGTTTGAAGAGTAAATAAGACAACCCATCAGCAAGGAGCCTGGGACCTTATCAATAACCTATATATTGGATGTCATTGTTATTCCAAGATTTATCAGTATTTACTATGAAGTTCAAGGGAGGAAAACAGCCTTTGATCCATATGCTTTTGTATGATTTTTCTTATGTTGTAGCAGTTGGCTTTAGCTATTGAAAGCTGTGATATTCCAGGCAGGAAAATGTTTGCTGTCCCTAAAGTGCTGGTCAACGTGAATGATCTTTTTAACAACAATAATGATAGCTAATATTTATTGAGCATTTATTATTGCTAGGCTCTTTACATGCTTCATCTCACTCATCTCTTACAATACCCTATGGCACAGGTACTTTTATTATCATCATTTCCATTTTACAGATGAGAAAAACTAAGGTTAAAGAGATTTAATAACTCTCCAGGGACCTCCTCGCTCTAAGTGCAAAAGATGAGACGTCATCCTGGTGATGTTCAGAGGCCAAGCAGAGGGGTCAGACATTACCACCCCTCACAATTGTTTTGCAGTGACTAGTGACCGGGTCGCTGAACAGATAAGCTCCAAGAGCAAGCACCACGCGGGAAACTGCTCTCAGTGTCCCCCATCCCCGCCCCGGTCCGGGTCCCTGGCCCCTGCCCCGCCCTTTGCCCCACCCACTCATGCCGCTGGCCCTTAGCCCCGCCCACACTGCCGCCCCGCCCTAGGCCTGCCCTGTTCCCCGCCCACTGCCCCGCCTATAGCCCCGTGCCATCCCCCATATGCCCCTCCCCTCGCCCCGCCCCGGTCCACTGCCCCGCCTCTCCCCGCCCTGTAGCCCGGCCGCGCACTCCCAGACGCACAGCAGCTCAGGGCGTGGAGCGCCAGAGATATAACGGGAGGATCTAGCGACTCCTCCTCCAGCCCCTGTTCGGGCACGCCTCGCTTCAGACCCGGCGCTGGAAGTAGGGCGATGGGCGGGACCCGGGGGCTGGAGGCGGGCTGGATCACGGCGGCCGCGGCCACCCTCATCCCCACACGTGTGCCGCCGGGCTCTTCACCGGCACGAGCCCTGAGGGACCCCGCCTGAGGGGAGGCGATGGGCGCTTGCGGTCACTCCTCAGCCTCGGTGTCCCTCTCTGAGTACCCGGCCTTCAACTCTGAGGAGTCGTGTGTGGAGGGAGCCCTAGGCGTCCGAGCCCTTGGCTCTCGCCGTCTTCTCCTCACACCCCTGCCCCGCTCCCCGACCCCAGCACCTTCCATTCCTCGCCCCTCCCCCCTTCTCTCTTCCTGGAAGGAGCGCCCTCTGTGGCTCTCTCCACCCCCGACGCCACCCGCCCCCAGGGTCCGCTTTCTAACCCTTCCTCCCGCCCTCTGCTCCCCTTCGCCCACCGCCCTCACTCTCCTCACTGGGACCCTCTTCCACGAATTAAGCCTCCTCCCTGTCTCCTAGTTCCATGTACTATCCTTAGCTTTACTTTGCATGAAGTCAATTCAACCTAGAAATAATTCATAGGACAATGGGGCTTCTGTGGGGGATTTTTTGTGGGGTGAGGTAGGAAAATCAACGTCTCAGGAAAATCAACGTCTCAGGAATAGTAAATCACAGGGTTGTTTTTTTCTTAAAGTTTACTAGTAATCATACACCTGGGAGCAACTGAAAAAGACAAATTGGAATTTATTCTAAAGTACCAGACACAGGAGAAAGGAAGAAAGTGGAGCCAAGGCAGGCAGAGGCCACACACATTAAAATCTCTAGCTGTCCCATTCAGGAATGTGGTTCGGTAGATTGCATAACCTTTATTTTGGGCCCAATGATTTGATTCTTGGGGTGAAAATGGGCATTGATCAAAGGTCATCTAAGTTTTTAATTCCGTGGCTGATTTTGTTTTTGTATTCGCTTTGGTTCAGTTTTCTCTTTTATCAGAACTTTAAGTAGGAAAGAAGTTAGAAAATGGTTCTCTAGTGGCAGTTTAAGATTACCTATATGTAAACAATGACTTGATTCTTCTCTAGAAGTCAGACAAAGCGTTATGACATTCCTTTGCCTAGTACTGGAGCCTTATGATGTTATTGAGAATAGTACAATTTGTGGAAATGTGCATAATTATTTTGTCTTTAAGTGAAGGTTTTCTTTTACTATTCTTATTTCAAAACATTAAATTGGATTCTTTTTTTTCTTTCCTTCCTCTGATTCTTTTCCTATAGTTTCTTTTCTTTTTTTAAAAAAAATTATTTATTTTTTGGCTGTGTTGGGTCTTCATTGCTGCGCGCGGGCTTTCTCTAGTTGCGGCGAGCGGGGGATACTCTTCGTTTCGTTGCAGTGCGTGGGCTTCTCATTGCGGTGGCTTCTCGTGTTGCAGAGCACGGGCTCTAAGCTCATGGACTTCAGTAGTTCTGGCACACGGGCTCAGCAGTTGTGGCTCACAGGCTCTAGAGCTCAGCCTCAGTAGTTGTGGCGCACGGACTTAGTTGCTCCACGGCACGTGGGATCTTCCCGGACCAGGGCTTGAACCCGTGTCCCCTGCATTGGCAGGCGGATTCTTAACCACTGCGCCACCAGGGAAGCCCAATATAGTTTTGTATTTTAAATAAAAGTTTCTTTTGATAAGAAAATAATTTGAATTGAATAATGCATTGAATTAGAAGATAATCTATTTTATATAATTAATGAAAAATGGTTTTGCTTGCTGTAAAATAGCACTGAAAGATTTTTGTATTAAAATTTAAATGTCTTTTAATGTTCTCTGTAGTTCATTAAATACTACTAAGGAATACAGGCACCATGTTCTACACACATGTGCTTATGAGTAAGCGAGGGCCATTGGCCAAAATCTGGCTTGCAGCTCACTGGGAGAAGAAACTCACAAAGGCCCATGTATTTGAATGTAATCTAGAAATAACCATTGAAAAAATTCTTTCACCTAAGGTATGTTATTCATTAAAATTATAGTATGTATTTGCTATGACTTATGGAGAGGAAAGGAATTAAAATACATTATATCATGAAATATATTTCCAAGGAAGCTTTACTTCTTAAATGGTCTTCTCTTTTTTATTTCCTATAGCATTTATTTTCTGGACATAAATATATATTGATTTCTGTTGGTAATTAACTCTTATATGTTTATCATAAATTGACTGGATCCTGAAGGATAGAGGCCATGTTTTATACATATTTTGTGATTGTTTCTTATTCCCTAACAAAATATTGTATACACAGTAGGTACCAAATGAGTATTTCTTAGAAAAATAATGGGTGAATGAATAGGGAGAGTAGAAAGAAAGGAGGATTGAGTATAAATCAAAATATATATGAAGTCACTTCATAAGCAAGGTACTATGTTCATTATAAAATACTATAACAAGCTATTAGAATTTGCATTAAAATATCATTTTAATATTTTTATAGGTTAAGTAGTTTTCTTCTTGAGAGAAGGATGAATTATAATTGAAAATTTACCATGTGTCAGGCATTGGGCTAGACTTTATGTATGTTCATTAGTTTACCTAATCTTCACAATAACCCTATGAGATAGGCTTCTTTTAGCCTCAGTGAAGTGTGGTAATTAAGAGCATGAACTTCTGAGTTGGTCAAATTTAAATTTAATTCCTCCTCTATCACTTAATAGTTTTGTTACTTTGGGCATGCTGCTTATCATGTCCGAGTCTCAGTTTTTGCTTCTGTAAATAGAGGTTGTTGTCCAAATTAAATAAATTCGTGTATGAAAAGCTCTTAGGACAATGCCTGGCACAAAATAAGTATATAATAAATTGTAGCCATTATTAATAAATTGAAGTTCAGGAAGGTTAAATGACTCAACCTCAGCAACTGAGCCAAGGCTTGACCCCAAGTCTGCCCGACTGCAAAGGTTATATACTTCCCATAAAACCAATAATAGCATACTTCACTTAAATGCCACATTAGATTATCTTCACTGAATAAAAAAGTTAATCATTTTACAAGGTGAGGTAAAAGTTAAGTGATTCACCTTAAATAAGAATACAAAATGTCTGCTTTTTAAAGAGAAGACATTCTTATTATTTTATAATTTTCAAAGAACAGAGTTTATGAATCTAATTTTTAATATTATAATACTTTAAAAATTTTTTGAAAGGTGAAAATTGCACTTCGAACTTCAGGACACCTTCTTTTGGGAGTTGTTCGAATCTATAATAGGAAGGCAAAGTATCTTTTGGCAGATTGCAGTGAAGCATTGCTTAAAATGAAGATGACATTTCGCCCAGGTATACATGCAATATTGATTTGTCTCACTCATCTTTGTTCCCTTTTGCATTTTTATTTTGGGTGGGCTCTTTTAATTGGCAGCACTCTGTAGTTCCAGTGTGAATATGGTGAATGTAAACTTCCTTCTGACTGAATCTAAGTTTCCATGGTTAAGAAAAAATTATATTATTTTCCTTGCTCTTTTCCTGTGTTTGCAGGAAGAGGTTATGCTTTCAAAAACTTGGAATGTTCCTGCATATTTACACAAGAAATATACTTAATGCTACCACACTTGTGTAAGAAACTCTGATATTCAGTTTTAATGGGTCACTTGGTTTGCCATATCTGTTTTTGCCTTTATGAGATAAATTAGAAATAGTGTGATTGACAAAACCTAGATATCAGTAATTGTCATTGTTTTCACAATTCTCAAGACTCTAAGTACAATAGCATGCTATTTATGAAATATTATAGAAAATTTTTAGGCATTCCAAAGTGCTAGAGATTTACATATGTCATAAATAGAACGCTTTCAAATTTTTATTTTAGTTTTAAGACTTTAGTCATTTTCCACCTTGTATTATGTTTATCTAGGTACAGACCTTGCCTCTCACACTAGACTGCAAACTCCTTGAAGGCAACATCTTTGTCATACTTATTTTCTGAATCTCTTATAGTGCTTGTCTCAGTGCCTTGCACATACTGTTCCCTCAGTTAATATGGGTGAATCAGGATTGACAAGTTTTTTTTTCTTTATTTAAAATATCTGTAGAATCTCTTAGTAGATTTATAATTATATCAAATATGGTTCAGTGAAATAAATTTGTTCATTATTTCACTTATATATTCCATAAATATTTATTGATCTCATACTTTGTGTGAAACACTATGTTAGGCTCTGGGATACAAGGACAAACAAGACAAATAAGGTCCCTTTGAGCCTGGTGAGAAAATCAGATAATGAAAAAGATTTTCTAAAAAAATTATTATAATAATTATAGATTGTGCTATGAAGGAATATAAAAAGAGTACTACTACAGAAAATAAGAGAGAAGTGTATTTTAGTTAGGCTAATTGGGAAAAGCCTTTCTGAGAGGAAAGAATTTAAGCTCAGACTTGAAGAATGAGAAGTATCCAGCCATGTAAGAAGTCCATGAGGGAATAGCATTCCGGAGAGAGGGAACTGCAAGAGCAAAGGTCTTGAGGTGGTAAAGTGCTTGACTCATTCAGAGAGCAAAAAGACCAGTACGGTTGGAGTAGGGTGAGTACGGGAAGGTGTTGTTAGATGATGCCTATAGGTTTTGTAGGGATACAGGGCCCTGATTAGAAATTTGGATTTTATTTAAGTGCACTAGGGAAGTCCCTGAGTCATTTTACATATGGGGGTGATCTGATATAATTGCATATTTAAAATATCACTCTGGCTGTTTTGTAGAGAATAGACTGAAGAGGAGCAGGAGTGGATACAGGGAAACCAGTTAGGAGACTAAACAGTTAGTCCAGTGAGAGAAAGTAGAGATTTAGTTGGAAGTTGATTTTATATAGCATCATGGCTTATTGAATGTGGTATTTTATCCTTTTCAGGACTGGTTGACCTTCCAAAAGAGGATCTCGAAGCAGCTTACAATGCGATCACATTGCCAGAAGAATTTCATGATTTTGATCCCCAAAATATGAAGTAAATTATTTTATTTTCCTTCAATTTGATTTTCCTGATATTTTGTTGTTTTACATTTTCAGATTTCATGAATGCAGATGGAACATAGTTAACAACTGAAATACACATGCAGTTGACAAAGACTTAAATTTAGTGTGAAAGTTCGAAGTAGAAAACCAAAAATGTATCATTATATTCGCTGAATGTAGTTTGCAATATTGACAGTATATTCATTCATTCAATATTTGTTGGGTGCCTGCCATATGCCAAGCACTGTTCTAGGCACTGAGGAGATAGCTCCTGGCCGCATGAATCTTATATTTTAGTTGGGGGAGACAGGTAATAAACAAACAAGTAAATATATAGTATGCTAGGAGATGATCAGCATTATGAAGAGAAATAGAAAATAAAATAACAGAGAGATTAGAAAAGGCTTTTCTAATAAGGTCCAAACAGAAATCTAAAGGAAATGAAGGAACAAATCATTCAGTAATGTGGGGAAGAATGTTCCATGTAAAGCAAATGGAAAGGCTCTAAGGCAGAGCATGTTGGACCTATTCAAAGAACAGCAAGGAGGCAAGTGAGGCTGGAGTAGAGTAAATGAAGGGCCCAGTGGTAGGAGATGAGGTCAGAGAAGTAGCTGGGGTGCAGATGATGGAGGGTGTCATAGGCTGTAATGAGGACTTTTCTTTTAGTCAGATAGGAAGCACAGGAGGGTTTTGAATAGGAAAGTGACTGGATCTGACTTGACTTCAACATGCTTCCTCTGGCTACATACTATAAGGGCGAAAGGAAGGAAGCAGAGAGCCTGTGAGAAGATTATTGCAGTAAGAAGTCCAGACAAGAGATGATAGTCTCTGTGATCAGTTCTCAGTCTTCATTTTATCAAGGTGGTAGCAGTCAAGTTATGGATATATTTTGGAGGCAGAGCTGACAGAGAAAGAGAGAAGTGAAGGTTGACTATATGATTTTTGGCATGAGAATGGAGTTACCAGTTTAATGAGATTAGGATAACTAGAGCATGGCAAGTTTAAAGAGGGCAAGGTAAAGGAAGTAAATTAGGTTTTGGATATAGGTTTTGAGATGACGGTTACACATCCAAGGGGAGTAGGTAGGTAGTTGAATATCTGGGTCTGAAATTCAGGAAAGATGTTTGATGGGATATATAAATTTGAGAGTTGTGAGTATGTAGATGGAACTTCAACCATGAGTCATAAGAAATCCCTGAGGGAATGAGTGTAGATTTGAGAGAGAGAGAGGTCTGAGGACTGAATGTTGGGTCATTCCTAATAGTTAATAATCTGGGAGATGAGGAAGAACTAATAAAGGAGATGGAAAAGGAACAGCCAGTGAGGTAGGAAGAAAATCAAGAGACAGTAGTATTGCAGAGGCCAAGAAGAGAATGTGTTCCATGAGGAAGGGAGTGAACATCAATTTCAAATGCTGTTGGGTATGGTAAGTAAGATAAGGACTGAGAATTGCCCATTGGATTTGACAACCTGGAGATCATAGTTCATTATATCATATGTATAATGAACTAGTGTTTGTAAGGAGTACTATTGAGAAAATAAAATTCTCCTTTGTTTTTATAATAAAACATGTTTTTGTTTAAGGGTGTTTGTTTGTTTTTCAGTATACTGCAAAATCATTGTGTTCTGTTCACATGCTTTCCTCAATCTTATGTTTCTCCATAGTGCTATTGATGTTTCAGAATACTTTACTCAGAACCAAAGCAAACCAGAAGAAATCACACTTAGAGAAGATTATGGCAATGATCTACTATTCCACACTGGGAGCTTTGGTGAGAATATTTGAGAAATTCAAATTACAAGTCATAATCAATTATATTTGCATTTTTGTATTAAAACAATGCCAAAGCTATTTCTATGCCAGTAGAAATATCTTTAGAATGAACGAGTTTTTTGATGTATAAATGTAACCCCCCAATAAGCTTATTCTTGCCTTTTTCTACTGTAGGTGTCAATGCCAAGACTCAGGCTTAGCCTATGCTTCCCTTCTCAGTGTACAACCGTTTATTAAATATCTACTATATGTCAGGTGCTATCACAGACATGGGCAATACAAAGTTTAAAGAAGCATTTCCTGCTCTCAAGGAGCTTCAGGCTGGGAGAGAGACATATAAGTAAACAGTTGCTGTAGTTAACATATACACAAGGTTTTACACATGTGCTGCATACAGAGCCTTCAAAATATATTTCCTCTAAATATATATCAATAACAGATTTTAAAATAGCTTGGGAGTGAGGAGGAAATACACACTAAATACACATTGATTGGGAAACAGAAACTGTTGAATGTATTTTAGAATTAAAGCTATATGGTGTAATTTAACTATATAGTATTTGTTCTTTTTTATGGCGTTTACCACTCTCTGATTTGTATCACGATATTTATTGTATTGGTCTGTTTTGTTCTGAAAACTCCATGAGGGTAAGATCTGTGTCACATTCATCTTTGACTTTCTTATAGTGCCCAAAGCAGTGAGCATAGGAGAAGGCTGGCCTAAATTTGTCTTAGGTGGAGGAGGGTGATCAAGCATCAGTAATGCTTGAGCTACCTCGTAACCTCCACTTCTCATCCTGACTCTCCTTCCATAACTCTTATGATCTATAGCTGTGTTTCTCAAATGATTTGTGGTGAAGGACCAGTTTTATAATTTTTGTCAATTTCCTATCTGTCATGGAATGACACTTTTGTAAAATATAATAAAAATTAATTACTAGAAAAATTTAAAAACTTACTTAAAAATCAACATGTAGCCTCAAGTTTTTGTTATTAGATCCAACATGTATAAAATTACTCTGCGACGTTACATTAAAACTTTGTGAACATTTACCTCTAATTTGTGTATTTACTCTGTTGTGGACCAACACTGTCCACAGACCCTACTTTGAGTAGCACGCATCTCTTACTGGCTGTTACCCCAAACCTTGAAATATAACACATTGGTAAAAAGTTAATCATATTTCCTACTGCCCAAGATATTCTTTACACATTCCCCTGTAAATGCTACTGCTCTTCTTCAGCCCTGCAACTTTAGGATCACTTTTAACTATGCTTTCTATAAGCTTCATACCAGTGCTAATTTAAAAAAAAAATGGAAATGTCTCAGGTATTCTTTCTGTTTCCCTAGCCACCAGTACTAAATATATATATATATATTTAGTTCACCAGTACTAAAGTGCTGAAGTGCTGTATACCCTCCTACACAGTTTCTTCCAGGCCCCACATTTTATACAGCTCTGCAAGAGGAATTGTCCTTAAATTCCATTTTTTTTCCACATCACATTTCTCTTCTTAAGTGCCTTGGGTCCCTATAACTTACTGATAGATACTCCTGCCTCTCCTCAAGGCCCTCTACCAATTTATCACCATCTTTATTAACTTTGTTTTACCTTAATATAGACTTTTGGCTCTAGTCAAGCAAATGTCTTACCAGTCAACCAATACAATTTAGTTATTCTCAGTTCTGTCTACTACAATTCAAGAAGGTGGGGAGAACATGTCCTGAGTAGACTGACAGTCCTGGGTTTGAATCTGGGCTTCCTCTGTTGATTTGCTGTGTGATATTGGGCAGATCACCTAGCTTCTCTGAGCCTTACTGCCCTATATGTTAAATCGGGATATTACTAGCAACATCACAGTTATTTCCCTTATTCTCTCCTTTAGTACTCTCTACCAATAAGGGATTTTCTCTCCTTCAAAAACTATTTCAAACCTAATGTCCTCTAAGAAATATTTAATGTTAATCCATCCTATTCTGGATTATAGTATAAGAGTGAAAGCAAAGATTATTTCTTTAATTTTTTGGTGTACTCTCAGGTTCTCATGATGTTCAGTGCTCAGAATATACTGTCTGTTCATAAATGTTATTATCTTATTGACCAAGAATGATTTTTCTTTTGGGAGCTATCAAGGTGCATCTGGAAGATGTGAACAATATCTTTAGTTCTTTTGAAAAAGTTAATCTTTTCTATTGAGGAAATCTTTAGTCCAATACAATGAAGGTTGCCTTTTTTAGCTCTTTCTTTCTAGAAGATGTAGGCCTGTAGAAAAATTTCCAGTGAGTGATACTTCATGAGTTTCTTTACTGACTAGCAGTGACGTGGGTTGCTAGAGGAAGGAAAGAGAGGACCAACCTCTGACCTCTGGGATTTCAGACTTCTAGACTCTGACCCCTGGGGTTTCAGACTTCTGGACCCAAAGATTCAAACCCAAGGAAGGGAAAGAATATGCATGTACTGACAGCCAATCTGGAAGCAGGCAGTTTGAAGCAGGGAGTTCATTTTATCTGCTGCTGTCAGTGTCTTAGGAGTTTTCTCTCATTAGTCTCCATTTTGCTAGAATTCTAACACCGTTACTAAGACGATCTTTGCTGCCTTCAGATCCTGGCTCTATCATTTATTAGGGTGTGACTGTGTGCAAGTTATGAAACCTTTCTGTGGATGTTTCCTTGTCTGTACAATGAGGATTATAATAGTATCCTCTACTACATAATACAATGCACATAGTAACCACTCAGTTTATGTTAGCTGACCAGGTTTTATCTTTTTTACTGCTGTATCCAACCCCTAGCATATTGCCTAATACCTAGTCATTCAATAAATATCTATTGAACAAATGTTATAAGCCCATTGTTTAATATTTTACCTACCTTTCCATTACTTAGAAGGCAGACATACTCCTTATTTTCCAATCCCTCCTTATGGACAAACAACTCAAGCAACTGTCCATGAAATAATACTCAGTCAAGTGGGATATGACCCACCTAAGGTAGAAGAAATCATTCGACTGCCAATAATAACCTTCTGGGAAGTATTAAACTGTACCACCACTAAAAACTCTATCCTGATATTTTGGAAATTTTTGTTATTGTATTGGAAAAAGTGTTAGGCTAGAAATCCAGTCTCCACTGATTAGCAGAATGACTTGAATAATTCAAATTTTTTTTCTTTTTTCTTTTTTCAATTTAAGTATAATTTACCATGTTGTGCTGATCTCTACTGTACGGTAAAGTGACTCAGTTTTACACATATATACATTCTTTTTTTAATATTCTTTTCCATTATGGTTTATCCCAGGAGATTGGATATAGTTTCCTGTGCTATACAGTAGAACCTTGTTGTTTATCTATCAACCCCAAATTTCCAGTCCGTCTGTCTGCCTCATCTGCTCTCCCTTGGCAACCACAAGTCTGATTTCTATGTCTTTGAGTCTGTTTCTGCTTTGTAGATAGGTTCATTTGTGCCATAATTAGGTTCCACATATAAGTGATATCATATGGTATTTGTTTTTTTCTCTCTGACTTACTTCACATAGTATGATAGTCTCTAGGTCCATCCATGTTGCTGCAAATGGCATTATTTTGTTCTTTTTTATGTCTGAGTAGTATTCCATTGTGTATATATATACTACATCTTCTTTATTCATCTGTTGATGGCCATTTAGGTTGTTTCCATGTTTTGGCTATTGTGAATAGTGCTGCTATGAACATAGGGGTGCATGTATCTTTTTGAATTATAGTTTTGTCCAGGTATATGCCCAAGAGTGGGATTGCTGGATCATATGGTAATTCTATTTTTAGTTTTCTGAGGAACCTCCATACTGTTTTCCATAGTGGCTGCACCAGCTTACATTCCCACCAACAGTGCAAGAGGATTCCCTTTTCTCCACACTCTCTCCAGCATTCATTATTCGTAGACTTGTTAATGATGGCCATTCTGACCGATGTGAGGTGGTACCTCATTGTAGTTTTGATTTGCATTTATCTAGTAATGAGTGATGTTAAGCATCTTTTCATATGCCTACTGGCCATCTGTATGTCTTTGAATAATTCAAATAAATGTTTAGCTCTCACTTTTCTCATTGTAAAATGAAAGGAGCTATTCAAAATGATATCTAAATTCTAGCTTCTAACCCTAAAATTCTGTGTTTCTATGACTAACTCAGTATTAATTATATGTATTTATTTAGAGGAGGAACCTGAAATTCTCAGAAGACATAGCTTCTTTGATGACAACATATTGCTAAATTCCAGTGGTCCTTTAGTTGAACATAGTTCTGGAAGCCTCATTGGAGAAATGTTTCTGTTCTGTGACAGTGGAGATGGATTTGGAGATGAAGGAGCTGCAGGAGAAATATTTGGTATACTATCTGGTCATATAGAAATTGGATATTTGTTTCAGTCAAATTACATAACATACTGGAAGTTTTATTCCATCAAACTAAAATTTCAGATATGCTTCTGTGTCATATAGGTCAACACAGTTTTTTACACAAGTTTTCAAAGTCTATGGTATATTTAAAAATTTAGGCTAGTTCCAAGTAAATAGCTATCTGTTTAAACACATTTATCATATAAGTTCTTGTTTTTATTTTTATAAATTTCTAGTCTTTAGAGGGGAAGAAGTGAGGTAAATATATTCCTCACAAAATATACTAGATTGTATACTAGAAAACAGTGTTTTCTTTAGCAGAAATTGTGGGACAGCTATTCTAAAGGATCTGTGCAGCATTTTATATTATTATTTTATATTTATATTATGATATTATTTTAAAGTCATCATAGAAATAGGATAGAGAAAACTTGGAAATCGAAATGCACTTAATTTTAAAGATACTGACTATTATATATCAAATCTTTTTTTTTTAATTCTCTAGTTTACAGTAAAAGGCTGGTTATGGCAACCTTTTTGAAATTTGAAAACTACGAAAAATAGTGGCTCTACCTTAGATCTCTATCAAAGGAGTTTGAAAACTTTTACTTCTTAATTTGAAATCTAAACATGGCTTTGTAACAAGGCTACTATCTTGGTAGTTTAGTAAATATTTCCTGAAATAAACGTTTATAAATAGACTTTTAATAAAGGAAAGGAAATTAAATATATAAAATTCTACGTCATACTGCATAAAATGTGTTAGTCTATATAACCAGTCAAATCTAATTAAGTAGGGTTCACTCATTTTTGTATCCCATCACAACTCCTTGCATGCAATACTGTCAAGTGTTTAGTGAACAAATGACAGATTCAACTCTGTATAACCAAAGTGTTTATTGTGTTTTCAAGACAATCTATTGCAAGATGATCAGAATATCCTGTTAGAAGACATGCATTTAAATAGAGAAATTTCCATGCTTCCTGAGCCTCCCGATACTATAGTGGGTATGTTGTTTCTTTTGTGTAGAATGTGAACAGATACTAATATTCAGATTAAGCCTCAAAACTTATGGGTTTAAGTAGCAGTATAGTATAGTGAAAGATAATAAAGAGTGTTGTCCCTCAAACTCTTAGTCTGACTTTAGATAATATAGAATAGAAAACTAAGTTCTGGGAAAAGTACAATGATGGGTATTTAATCGGGATTGGGTTTATTTGTTATGAGAGCACATTTAAATACTCTGCTAAAATACCCTGCTTTTGAATCATTAAAATAATATATGTTACATAGTAAAAGCATCATTAATGTTTGACACTAACATGGTTGTTAATTATTAATATCACATTAATATTAATATAGCTTGACAATCTATATATAATTTGATAGAAATTATAAATTTGGGGATATTTTCTACTTGAAACTGATGTGAAAGTACCTCAGATGATTTGAAGTCTTGTAGTCTGATTTTTCTTAAGAATTAAAAGAATGATTAGCCCCATTTTGATTTTTCACTCTTTTTGATGTTACATTTGCTTTCTAACACAGTAGTAGAAATTTTAAATGTAAAAAGAGGCAATAAAAATTTAGTTATGTGTGGTTCTTTATGGGTCAACTAATCATTAACAGAACACAATTTTTTTAGCAGACATATTGCCAAATTTATGTCAATCATTTATTGTGGTTCCTATCTCTGTTTTCACTTCTGATGTGACTGTAGCCCAGCCTTAGATGTGACAGGTGCAAAAGAGGGTGATACTACTTGACTCACCTGAACACTGCAGGCCCCAGACTGTATAATCTCTGAGTCTCTTCAGCTCTATTAAATACATGATTCTAAGAATTCAGATGTGGCTCCAGTTAGCAATATAAATCTACAGTTAGTTTATCTTTCACTTTAATTCTCATACAGTCCTCTAGTTTGCAACATAACCATTATTTTTTTAATAAATCCTTTTATGGCAACGTTGATTAGTAGAACCAGATAATCCTGAGTGTGTATGTCCACCTGAAAATGAAAAAATGGATGAAACCACATTATCAAATGAAGAGGAAGGATTTACCCTTGAGCCAATTGATACTTCAGGTCAGAGTCATTCATGTTTTTATGTTTAGTTTTGATGCACTACTATCTTATTTACCCTGAGATATTTTAATAATTATTAAAATATTATAGGAGGTAGTCAATCTAGTAATAACATTCATAATACAATAAGGGAAAGGTGTGAAGAAAATTTGGGATGGTCCTTTCATTATATTCAGTCTTGGTCAAACCATCTATCCAGCTTGGGAAATTGGAAAATGTAAAACAGAGTTCAGTTCCAATAGTTATCAAGCCATTATTCTGGGCACAGAAATGAAGACATAGTTCCTGCTTTTAAGAAGCTTACAGTCTGATCAGGAGATAAATAAGCATGCAATATAAAATAAGACAGAGTAAAAGGGTCGGAATAGAGGCACTGAATATGAATCTAATATATAACTAGATCTTTTAAGAATATCCTAATTTTAAGTAGTATAATTGATATTTCAGTTTATAAACTCAGGCATGCAAAGAATAAAGCATTCAATGTTTTCTTTGCGAAATTCAACTCTGAGCCTCTATCCCACTTGGTTGGCAAGAAATGCAATCTGCAAACCTCCCCTATCTGCCCTGAGCCATGTATAGTATCAAAGTTTGGGGGAGGGGTACAGCAGGTGGAAGGGAACCTCTGGTCATCAGCCGCACCACCGTGTGATACCCAGTGTCCCAGCCTACATAACCTCTGGAGTCCTCACACAGCCAGCCCCTTTGGAATCTTGTCCTCTTCCCAAGATTTTACTGAGGCACATCAGCAAGCAAGTTCCTTTGGCTCCATCTGATCTCAGATCTCCACCCATTCCAGAAAATCTGACTGCCCCCCACTCCCCTTTTGCATCTTTACTAAGGAAAAGCTTGACTTCTACTTTCTACCCGGCCAAATTAGTTAAAGGAGCAAAATCCCATGGCCCTAACTACCTACTAGGAATTTGTATATGAATTTCAATGGGGGAGGGAAAAATACACTGGACAAATACAAATTAATGTTTTAAAAAGTTATCCTGTTAGGTAGATATTTTAAGGAACTTTAGAACTGAATGACTTCCCTCTCAATATACTCTCTGCTCCACATTCCTCAGTTGTCCACTTAGTAGATCAACAGGTGCCTGCCTCCTAAGCACTTTACAAAATGTGTTAACCCTTGGCTGCTGAGACACACTAGCTGTGCAAAAACCATATAAAACATAATTTTCAGTAGAGAGAAGGGGATTTTCTTCCCAAGTCAACTCTGTAGGTTGTATTGTGGTAGATATTTCTTAGATATGCAATGCCTAGAATATCATTATACAAAGTTGTACAACCTATCACATTTGTATGTATTTATTATATTTAGACATTGCTGAAAAAAGAAAAGGCAAAAAGAGGAAACTGCTCATAGATCCAGTCAAGGAGCTCAGTAGCAAAATTATGCATAGACAGCTTACTTCCTTTACGGACACACTCATGGTTTTGGAACTTGCACCTCCTACCCAAAGGTTGATGATGTGGAAGCAGAGGGGAGGAGCAGACACACTTCTGTCAACTGCTGCCCAGGATCTGACTCATGCTGAACTGAAAATGGTTAAAGTTTCTATTCTTTTACATGGGTGCAATGTTTGGTGATAAATAAATACATATATATATTCATATATACAACGGAATTTAAACTTGTGAAAAAATACCCCCTTTTGAATTAATTTGCTGGATGTGTGTGCATGAATAATAGTTTTAACGTTTTAGCATATATGCTTGTATTTTGTTGAATTGCTTTACTTGTACAAAAGCGAGAAACAAAAATGTATATTTTTGCAGTTGTTTACAAAATGCTTTGTGTCCTCTGGCTTTAAACTTGGAAGAAAATTGATGCAGAAGGAGTCAGTAAGGGAAGAAATGGGAAGCGAAAACATAGTAGGTGAGACATCCTAATTCTATTGGTGTTGAGGGGAATGTTGTAGAAACAAAACTTTGATTTTACATTTCAAAATTAAGATGGGATCCAAGTCCATATTCCCAAGTATAAATGCTCTTAGAAGAGTACTTGAACTTAAAAGAAATTGTTAGATCAGCCTTGCATTCTTCTATATGGATTAATTTTTGTCCAACAAACTACCTTAAAAAGATGAAGTATATATACTATGTGGACTATTCTTAATCTCACTCTTTCCTACCTCCCCCACCCGCAAAGGCAGTACTCACAAGCCTTCAACAAAGAAAATTTTATATCTCGTAGGATAATGTTTCACTTTAAGACAACTAACATGAAAAATCACTTAGTGATAAGAATAGCATTTAAACAATACAGTTAACCTGAGATATAGATATATCTATCCCCCTAGAGGATACATGAAATTTTAATAATATTAATAATGAATTATTATTGTGACTATTATAAAGGAATAGTAAAGCTAACTTATGTGGTGAGTGAACCTCTGCTTACTGAAGGCATTAAAATCTGCTGAACAATATACTAAGATGGGCTTGGTATATCCATGTTGTCTTGTGAGTTAAATGTGTGGGAACGAGAGTGGAGGAGATAGGTGGTGGAACATGGGGAGTCGAGGTGATAAAGAGGCAGATGAAGGAAAATGGAAGATAAATATGTGAGACTTGGGGTGCTATAAGAAAGTCTGTGCATGCTTAAATTCTTGGATTTTAAGTTGTCTGTCAGAAGTTTTCTTTTGTAACAACCATATCCCAATTTTAAGTTTGAAAGATATGTTAGTGAAATCTTTTTTACTTCCTTAATAATTCAGAGACCTCCATGATGGAAGAGCCAAATTCCCTGCAAGAGTTAAGTCAATCCAAAACTTGGAAGGAAGCTACTGATGGATCTAAGTGTAGCTCTTGTGAGGATACCAATAAAAATATTAACTCTGATGTAAGTTAACCAAAGAGAGTAATAAAAATATTATTATCTTCCTGTCACATACAGTGAAGGAACATTGAGACTCTGGTATATCGTCTTATATTTATAGTTTATATTTCATCTTACGTTATTCTATAACTTCTTTAGTATGTAGCAGTACTACAGGGTAAAACATAATTTACATCTGCAGAACAGTATTTTCTAGAAGTTTAGGATAGTAAATCACAAGATAAATAGTTTCATACTGGAAGAGTATTTTTCATGGTACACTGAGTAAATTATTATACCTGAATCTGGTTATATAACCAGGTCTCACATTCAATATGTCATGGAATCCTTTAGAACTCTAGAAAATACACCTATGCTTTGCTTCTGATCATAAGTTCACCCTTCCTAACTCTAAAAATAACATGTGTTAGACCCACCAATTATCTTAGCCTGAAAGACTAAAGATCCATGACCAAAAAAATTTTTTTTAATTTTTACTTGAAGCCATAATTTTTATTTGAAAAACAGTTATTAAAAAAATGTAGGGGCTTCCCTGGTGGCGCAGTGGTTGAGAGTCCACCTGCAAATGCAGGAGACAAAGGTTCGTGCCCTGGTCTGGGAAGATCCCATATGCCGCGGAGCGGCTGGGCCCGTGAGCCATGGCCGCTGAGCCTGCGCGTCCGGAGCCTGTGCTCCGCAACGGGAGAGGCCACAACACTGAGAGGTCCGCTTACCGCAAAAAAAAAAAAGAAAAAAATGTAGTTGGAAAAAGTGTGCTGTAAAATATTTTCCCAATGTCACTTTACTGACTGTACAAGTGTAAATATTATACCACACCAGATAAAAAGAAAACAGTGCTTTTCTGGTTTGTTCCATCATCACTGTATTTTGATAACCACTCAGGGAATTGAGAGTCAATCCACATTGAAACTGAATGCCCTTGGAAGGAAAGACAATTTCATAATACATTAAAACAGAATGTGTTTTAATTTGATCATATACTGGATATTGAGATACTGGGTTGCCAGTACTACTCTCTTCCTTATTTGGATTCAGACATTTCTTAGAATGCACCTACTGAAATTATGATTAGGTAAATTTGTTTAGTTTATTATTTTTTAACATAGTGACAAAATTTTGGTGCTTGCAGTGAAGGAAAGATTGTTGCACTACTTCTTTTGAACCTTTTACTCCTTTACCCTATACTTATGCTTTAACCTTCAATTTCATTCTTATTCTGCTTCCAAAAATGGTGAACAGATATGAAATATAGTCAGTAATGGAAGCACAGTCAATTTAAATGGACAGAAAAATATTGATTCTGATAATCATTTTCAAATCTTTCAAAAATTCAAACAATTTTTTGTAAAATAACTGCACAATTGAGAGTATCTAAAATGTAGAATATTCATAGAAATTAAAAGGGAAAAAACATGATAGGGCTCCACAAACATGTATATTAAATAATAAAATGCAACCTCATACTCATGAAAATTTTTAAAAGCTAAAATGAAAAATCAAGTAAGCTATGTTGTGGGAAGCTTCTAACTTAATCACAACCACAGATAACAGCTGGGGAATGAAGCTTGGAGACAGGCTGAAGATGAGAAAGGGGCCAACAGCTTCCATAGCAATGAGAAAAGAGAGTGTTGATGAATGGAGAATTTCTCTTTTTCCGTCTTCCTTTATGTCTTCGCTCCCCTTCCAGAGGACACAGTTTTTCTTCCCTCTTGCTAGTGGCAGCTCCAGCAGCAGTGGCAAGAATCCTGTCATGGCCCTAGGTAGGGATATTAATATCCCTTCCGCCATTCTCATTCCCTCTGCTTACAGTTCTTCTTCCTCTGCCACCTGGTTCTGGCATGAGAATAGAGGTAGGGCACTGGGGCAAAGACAAACTGCTTCAAAGAAAGTGGTCTCAGCTGTGCAGCAGCAGAGACTTTTGATATGACATCTGTAGTGTTGAGGGAAATAGGAAGGGAAAAGATACGTAGCAAGGAGGGCAGAACATGCAAGTTCTTCATTGCGGGAGGCATAAAGAAAACAGGAATATTTAAGTCAGGGATTGCCTATTTGGGATATTTCAGAAATAATATTTTGAGAATGCAGGTAGTATTTTAAATTACTTTTAGAAATGAGCATCCATGTGATTAAAGCATTTAATAAAATGAGATTGTTCCTGTGATGACTACTACTACTGTGATAACTTACCTATATTTCCCTAATTTGCTTTAGCAGGATATTGCTGAAATGGTGTCTTCAGCTGCTGACGAATCATCTTTAATGAATGCCATCTTAGCACAAAGAATTGAAAACTGTCCAATTGAATTGGTAAATAGATGTATAGTCTTAAGAATGTTATTTAAAACTTTCTTCCTAAATAGTTAACACCTTATTTACCTAAAAATTGTTTTTAGCTGTCACGTTACTCTCTAAAATTACAATTTAAATTTGTGTTCTTAACAAAGATGTGTATGAGTAGCTTGATAAAACATATTCAGAATTCCTTTGATCTTTTATTCTTTAATTTATTTTGAAACTTTAAGTAATTTTAAAGAAATGTATGGGATTTTTATGCTTATCACAGGTAGTCATGGGTTTAAAATGTTGAGAATCATTGTTTTAAGTTATTCTTATAACAACTGTAAAGAAGCAGAGCTGTATTATGGCTATGTCCTAGGGCATTTGAAATTTCATTTTATTTAAAGAAAAATGTATGGGCATTATTTCCCAAAACAATGACTCACGGTCTATACCAAGACCTTGGCTGATATAGACCAAGGTCTGACTCAAGACTTCTAGAGATCAGAAAAAGGGAATGGTCTGCACAGAGGACCACAAGTCAGTAGCAAAGCCAGAGCTAACATGTGACTCACCTGACTCCATATAGATTACTGTCTTATTTCTCTAGTCCTTGTCCCATAGTGCTGAAGGCATTTTTAAGATTGTAATGAATTTTAACAAAATTTCTTAAATAATATCAAAACACTTACTAATGCCTAATGTTAGTTTGTTTTTAAATAAATTATCTTTACAATGAGTTCCAAGACTATTAAATTGTTTTTTTCATATGACTGACTTCTCTGGATAAGCTAGGACAGAATAAATACATGAAATTTTTACCTGAAACATCGAAACAACTGAGCCAGAAGAGAGTTGAGTCACTTTCGCCTTTCTCTTTGCTTCTAGACACAGGTTATTTTCATACATGGTCAAGAAAACCACAACACAGCACAAGTTCAGCTGTTTTAATAATCCACAGGGCTTTCCACACAATGGACTCAGCTGTAGGGTGTCCAGATAGATCAAGTGGACAGGCTTCAGCAAAATGCACAGACTATTTTTTTCTGAGCCTTTTCCTGATTTGTTTAGTTGTACAATATAGGTGAAGCTGCAGTCTCATGGATCTTTAAAAAAGAGTTGGGCCATTGCTTTTTACATTTGAAAAATACATTTGTGTATTTAACAATAAAATAAACATTAGTAATTGGGTGAACTAGTTTATCCCAGAATAAACCAGAAAGAAATAAACATAAATTTTACCTGGAGGAATTCAGAAAACTCTTCAGAATAAAATTGACCGTGTTTTCAGATCACTATCTTTGGAATGTAAGAAAGGATGCTGTATAGGCAGAACCAGGAAGCCAGTACAGCTGGCAAGAATGGGGACTTGGCAGTCCCCTTAGCCTCAAAAGATTTAAAATATCATACAGGATATTCTGAAGCTCTCTGAAATCATCTCGGAGTTCATGAAATTGAATGCAATTTTAAGAAGTGTCTGGGCTCCAGAGGTGTACACGAAAACTTGACAAACAGTGGAGCTGTGATAAGGGTGACACAGAAGCTGTTAGGTTTCATGGTCAGAGATAGCATTGGGAAAATTATAAAGTAGGTCAGATCTGTGCCACTTGCCTCCCCCAACCCTTTGTAGTCTTGCTTTTTTATCAGACTCATCAGCACCTTTCCTATGCCCAGTTCTGTTCTCAGCTTATAAGGTGTTAGTTGGTAAGGGCTTAGAATGAGTTCCTGTGAAGGGATTTCAACTCTACAAGTTTTAAATATTAAGGTGTTTCTGAAAGTGGCTAAAAGCTGAAAAGATTGAATCTATTCAAATAACATGGAAGGCAGTGGGTTGATCTTTTTCGGACAAGGCACCCTTGAAATTCGTAAGATTCCTAACCCAATTGTACATACTAAACATCAGTTATTGTTACAGCTTTTGTATCACCAGATAAATTCATATAAAGGCCTTTACAAGGTAGTTCTTCTATAGCTTTTTGTTTACTCCTGTCATCTGAGTTCAGATTGACCAGAGCTGGGACAGTCCTAGCCAAAAGTGGTCATCTTTACTTTTAAAAGTAAGTGCACAATGCCTGGGATGCATCACCAATAGAGATGGCAGAATCTCCAACTCTGGAACCCCTTGTCAGAAGATAGCCTGGGAGTATAGATATAATCCTGTAAAGACTGAGCTATATTTGTATGTTAGTCATATTCTCTCAATTATCAGACTATAAGCTCCTTATTTGGCAGGACCCAGTGTTACAGTTGTGTTTCTTGCGGCAGCTAACACTATGGTTGGCAAATAGTAAACACTCAGTAAAATTTGGTTAAATGAAATATTATATCAATTATTCAAACAGGAGTCATTGGGGAATGAACAAAATATTGAGGCGGAGAGATGGAATCGAAGAATACTTCAGATGTTAAATAGCTTGCGGGTAAGACTTAGTAGGGTTTGTCAACCCTATTTTTATTTTTAAAAATAAGTAAAATGTTGAGCTCAACCTTCTAAATATTAATAAAAATAAAACAATTTTCATTGTGTTTTTGTTGAGGCCAAATTACACTAGAGTGAAATGATTTTTAAGCTGTATACCTGAGCCTAAATGTGAGTTTGCTTTTAGTGCCTACATGTTCTAATCAATTCTTACCCATTTTCATGTCCCTAGACATCTATTCTATGTCCAATTCTTGTGTTTAGCAGCCTGTTAACTAATTCTCAATGTGAAACTAAATTTATAACAGTTTAAGAATGAAACAGATAATTTTAAAATTTAACTTATATTTTTATCAAAATAATACATGTATATAATTTTGAAAGTTCAGTAGTACTATGCTTAAGGCTGAAAGGGAAACACAGAAGTCTTTTGTCCCGCCCCTCCTTATGTCTAAGTTCTGCTTACCAGAGGAAACTATATAAACTGTTTCTTTTAGTATTTATATCTATGTTTCTAATTACATGTTCTTACTGCTCTTTCCTAATATTTCAGCTTTATATTTTATCTGTTGACTTCTTTCAGAAGAAAATGAAAATTTAGCTTAGTTATTATATCTCCCCCACCCCAGTGTATTTTCAGCACAGTATTCAGTGCTTACAATGTTATAATTAGAATAGTCACGATGCAGGTTTGATTGTGACACAGAGCCAAAATGTCAGTGGTTTAAAAAGATAGAAGTTTATTTCTCTGTCAGGTAGAGTACTATCTGGTATGGCAGCTATGTTCACAAAGTTGTCAGAGGCCCAGGTTCCCTTTATCTCATTTTCTTTAGTCTTGGGATCCAAAATGGCTAACTATCCACCATGTCTGCATTCCAATCAGCAGCAAAGTTTCCTTTAAGGGTATATCCCAGAAATTGTATGTATCACTTTTCACATTTAACTGACCAGCACTTAATCACCTTGCCACATCTAGCTGGGAAACGTAGTCCTTATCTGGCAACCATGGGACCAGCTAATACTTCTATTACTATGGAGGAAGAAGAAAATGGATATTAAGGGACAACCATCAGTTGCCACCACTATGTAAAAATTAGTTTAAATTGAGGCTTCATAAGCATAATTACATTTCTTGCCAACTTTATGGGTTTTTTATTTTGGTGTTAATCTTTACCTCATTTTTCACATTTGCTTAGTATCTATATACCCATCCTTAATTCTTTTTCAAAACTCTCTGACAATAAAATAAAACCCCTTTTAGTATGGTCAAATACATCAATTAATTCATCAGTTCCTTTCTTTTTTCTTGAAAATATCCTTCCCAGAGCTCATCCTCCTCTTGTTCTAATCTAGACTAGTTGCTCTCTAGGTCTGCTCCACAGTTTTTGTCTTGGGACATTTCTTTACCATAACATGGGAATTCCTTTGTCTCTTTCCTATGTTATTCCTTCTATTTTTGATGATTTGATCTTTATCTTGAATTTTTTTCGTGGTTAACATCCTCTCATAATTTCCTGAGACAAAGAGTGCATAGGAGGTCAACTAATCTATGACAAAGGAGGCAAGGATATACAGTGGAGAAAAGACAGTCTCTTCAATAAGTGCTGCTGGGAAAACTGGACAGCTACATGTAAAAGAATGAGATCAGAACACTCCCTAACACCACACACAAGAATATACTCCAAATGGATTAAAGACCTAAATGTAAGACTGGACGCTATAAAACTCTTAGAGGAAAACATAGGAAGAACACTCTTTGACATAAATCACAGCAAGATATTTTTTGACCCACCTCCTAGAGTAATGAAAATAAAAACAAAAATAAACAAATGGGACCTAATGAAACTTCAAAGCTTTTGCACAGAAAAGGAAACTATAAACAAGAGGAAAAGGCAACCCTCCAAATGGGAGAAAATATTTGCAAATGAACCAATGGACAAAGGATTAATTTCCAAAATATATAAACAGCTCCTGCAGCTCAATATTAAAAAAACAAACAACCCAATCCAAAAATGGGTAGAAAACCTAAGTAGACATTTCTCCAAAGAAGGCATACAGATGGCCAAGAAGCACATGCAAAGCTGCTCAACATCACTAATTATTAGAGAAATGCAAATAAAAACTACAATGAGGTATCACCTCACACCGGTTAGAATGGGCATCATCAGGGCTTCCCTGGTGGCGCAGTGGTTGAGAGTCCGCCTGCCAATGCAGGGGACACGGGTTCGTGCCGTGGTCCGGGAAGATTCCACATGCCGTGGAGTGGCTGGGCCCATGAGTCATGGCCGCTGAGCCTGTGCGTCCGGAGCCTGTGCTCCGCAACGGGAGAGGCCACAACAGTGAGAGGCCCGCGTATCACAAAAAAAAAAAAAAAAAAAAAAAAAAAAAAAAAAGAATGGGCATCATCAGAAAATCTACAAACAACAAATGCTGGAGAGGGTGTGGAGAAAAGGGAACCCTCATGCACTGTTGGTGGGAATGTAAATTGATACGGCCACTATGGAGAACAGTATGGAAACTAAAAATAGTATTACCATATGACCCAATAATCCCAGTACTGGGCATATACCCAGAGAAATCCATAATTCAAAAAGACACATGCACCCCAGTGTTCACTGCAGCACTGTTTACAATAGCCAGATCATAGAAGCAATCTAAATGCCCATCGACAGACTAATGGATAAAGAAGACGTGGTACATACATACCATGGAATATTACTCAGCTATAAAAAGGAACGAAATTGGGTCATTTATACAGACGTGGATGGGCCTAGAGACTGTCATACAGAGTGAAGTAACTGAGAAAGAGAAAAACAAATATCGTATATTAACGCATATATGTGGAACCTAGAAAAATGGTACAGATGAACTGGTTTGCAGGGCAGGAATAGAGACACAGATGTAGAGAACAAACATGGACACCAAGGGGGGAAAGTGGCGGGGGGGTGGTGGTATGAATTGGGAGATTGGGATTGACATGTATACACTAATATGTATAAAATAGATAACAAGAACCTGCTGTATAAAAAATAAACAAATTAAATTAAATTTTTAAAAAAAGAGGGCTTCCCTGGTGGCGCAGTGATTAAGAATCCGCCTGCCAATTCAGGGGACACGGGTTCGAGCCCTGGTCCAGGAAGATCCCACACGCCGCGGAGCCAAGAAGTCCATGCGCCGCAACTACTGAGCCTGCGTGCCACAACTACTGAAGCCCACGCGCCTAGAGCCTGTGCTCTGCAACAAGAGAAGCCACCACAGTGAGAAGCCTGCACCCCACAACGAAGAGTAGACCCCGCTCACCGCAACTAGAGAAAGGCTGTGCACAGCAGCGAAGACCCAACACAGCTATAAATAAAAAATAAATAAATTAATTAATTTTTTTAAAAAAGAGTTCATAAGAGATAGAGACCCTACATACAAGTCTGAAAATGTCTTTATTTTACCTTTAACTTTATTGGGTGTATCTGAACATAGTTTGAAAATAATAACTCTCAGATCTTGAAGGCTTTGCAACATTTCTAGGCATCTGTGTTGTTATTGAAAAGTCAGATGCTGCTTGGTTGGTGGTCTTTTGTAGGTGACCTTTATTTTCTCTCTGGAAGCTTTTAGATCTTTTCTTTATTCCCAGTGGCCTGAAATTTCATGATGATGTGCTCTGGTATGGGTCTTTTTCATTTATTGTGCTAAACATGTAATAGATTCTTTATTCTGAGAGTTCATGTTCTTGCATTGGAAATTGTTTTGGATTTCCTCCTTGTTAATCTAGTCTCCTTTTCTGCACTACCTATGCGTCAGATGTTGGATCTCCTGAATTGCACCTTTACTTTTTTTTTTTTTTTTGCGGTACGCGGACCTCTCACTGTTGCGGCTTCTCCCATTGCGGAGCACAGTCTCCGGACGCGCAGGCTCAGCGGCCATGGCTCACGGGCCCAGCCGCTCCGTGGCATGTGGGATCCTCCCAGAACGGGGCACGAACCCGTGTCCCCTGCATCGGCAGGTGGACTCTCAACCACTGCGCCACCAGGGAAGCCCCTTAGTGATTCTCTTGAATGCATTCTTTTCTGCTCTTGAATGTTAGAAATTTTATCCAAATGTCTCTTAGATCTCTTTTTTTTTTAAAGAGTGAGACACCAAAAAGCTGATTGGAGGTTAGATAAGCATGGATGGGGCTTGTAGACTTGTGGTCTTTATAGTGAGATAATTGGGTGGTGCCCCCCCAATACACACACACACACACACACACACACGTCATTATCTATAGGATTTTTTTCCTTGGAATGTTCACTTTCCCAGCTTAATCTTCAGATCTACTGCCTAGGAGATATAAGCATGATGCCCGTGGTTCAGGAACAAAAGGGAGTAAGGGAGAGGCTGCAGTCTCACTGTTTAGACGTTAGAATTTCCCATATTCCCCCAGTCTGTAACACTTCTCCTCCACCATCCACAGTGCCTATTATTCCAAGTCTAGAACCTCACTGGTTGATATCTCCAGAAAGACAACTTCCTGCTTCCTGCTAGGTATGGGAGTAGTGGTCTTAAGGTTCTGTGAGGTGGTGGAGTAGACCTGAGGATCTAACTGTTCCCAAGTAGCCTTTTAAGGAACTCTCATGTTTTTAGCTTCACCCCTCATTTCCAGCTTATGACATCCTGCTGCCTACAATTCCTGAGCTTTTCCTAGGTTTTGTTTCACTTTGGGGTTTTGTCTTTTGTTTATTCAAGTGTGTTTATAGGGATGGTAACCCTCTCATCTTGATTCAGGATGCTTTTAGAGCTGCTTCTGTCTGAAGGAGCATCCTTCTGTAAGCCTTGCTTTTATTCCTGTAGGCTGGCGAGAACAAGGAGCAACCAACACACAAAACTACTGTTTGTGCATTGCTAGAGGTGGTAGTGATTTTTTGGCATCCTGGGTATTTCATAACCATGGAGTAGGAATTGGGGCTCTGGACCAGGTGCTTCTTCTCATGTTTCCTCTTCTCTTTTGGAGAGGGATGAAGGAGATCCTTTGCAAGAGGCACATACTCATGGGGAGGCTGTCACTGCTGGAAATGCCTTTTTTTTTTTAAATTATTTTACAGTTTTCATGTTTTATTGTACTTAACTTAAATTTCACCATTAAATACTGAGCAGAAGTATATGCTGGTCTTATGTCCAGATTTTTGACATGTAAAGATAAACGGACAGATGGCCTTAAGGATGTGATATATTAGAGGTTGTAGAATATATTAAATAATTAGAGAATCTGGGGGTAGTAACATTCTATCTATATACATTTACACATTTAGTGGCACAAGTAAACTCTATAGGGACAGGAAGACAGATGTAAAGCTTTGGGTTGCAATTAGAGGAAAAGCCCATTCAGGACTGAACTGAGAGGTCCTTGCTTGCTGACAGAATCTCCCCTTGACTTCAGACTTTAGACAAACTAAGTAGTTTTTTTGTTCAGTGTACAAAAACCACTGAATTGTACAAAATCCCTATTAGTCATGAGAAGCAGCAGCAACAAGATAGATTAAGGAATTGGCTCGAGCCAATTCAGATTGTAGGGTCTGGCCAGTCAGAAGTGAGCAGGGCTGGCTGGAGGCTGAAAATCCAATTGGATGTTGCAGTTCAAGTCTGGGATCTATAGATTAGAACAGCCAGCAAGAAACTCAGTCTAGAGGCAGAATGGTTAGTGCATTCCTCAAAAATCCTTGTTCTCCAAATAAGTTCCTAAAACACTTTCCTCAAACAGGGTCAAATTTCTGTATCTCAAGTTGGCTTGCTTTTTGCTGGCTTTCCTCTCTGCTGGCATGTAGGGTTCGGCTTTCTCTGATAGTCTTCCACTTTGTATTTCTCTCCTTCCTTTATTCCTTTACCTTCATTTTAGAGGAGTTTCTGGAGGAAACAGAATAATCCTCTCAGGGTGTTTTTCAAAAGGATTCTTGGAATTGAGAAGGCTGTCCCTGCTCTCTCCCTGGGGAAAAAGCCACCCGATCTGCATTTTGTCTCCTCAAGAGGGGGGGATAAATGAAGGCTTGGCATGCCATCTCTGAAAGGTTGCTGACACACTGGGCTGCTCCTTTGGTTGAGATAAAGTATGATAAATTATTTAACTTATTGATTTGTTAAGTGTTATGGACTGGCAAAAAAACCCAAAACAAAACAGAACAGACAACCCTTGTATATGTTATTTAAAAAAAAAAATGCTTCACAGCTATCAAATTAGTACAATACTCACAGGGATACTGACCAGTATTCACCACAGTATTTCTAACTAAAAAACAATACTCCTGTTCTAGAAATCTGATTCCAAGTACGTAGTCTAATTAAATTCTTTATTGTACCTCAGTTTTTTCTAGTAGATTCACAGGTGTCCTATAGTGAATCCAACATCTTTTTAATCTGTGCAAAGAAACTGGGAGATGTATTTAGCCATATTCCCCTGCCATTACATTTACCACTAGAGTTGTTTAGTCACCCCCATCCTGCAGTACCTTTAAAGAAAACAAGCCTGATAGGCTGATAATTTTCATTGATTTTGAAGATTCCCAAGGTTCTGTGGACTTTTTTCTGCCTGCAAGTCTAAATTAATTTGCACTTTCTCCAGGAGCCATTTATGTTAACATCAATTTTTTAAAAGACCTAACATTTGTACAACACATTAGAAATTTGTGTAATACTTTAGAGTTCTTTTGCATGTATTTTCTCAATGAACCAAGCTGTGCTCAATGACCTATGATGTTTTTTATGTTTCCTAATGAGTCATTTGCATTTCTCCATTTAAGAATTTCACAGTCACTTATCAAAAATATCAATATTTTGTTGTTCATTATGCATCCACAGCCTGCTTTATTTCTAATCATCTTGTTTCCCTTTCCTTTCTTCTTTTATAATTGTTTTCCCAGGAATCCAACAAGATGGGAATGCAGTACTTTAGTCTGATGAAGCTCTGCAGAAATAATGACCGAAAACAAGCTGCAGCCAAATTTTATAGCTTTCTTGTCCTAAAAAAACAGCGGGCTATTGAGCTGAGGCAGAGTGCTCCCTATGCAGATATTATAGCTACAGAGGGACCAATGTTCCATAAAATGTGAAGGAAATCCAGAACATGCAGATTTATGTCACCATTGGAATTTCTTTATAGATTGTTCAGTTTAATGCCAAAGCTGTCTGGAAGCAGCTGAAGGTCTGATCCATTTCATAGATAGGTTGATCTCCTATTTCCTCTTTGTAAGCTCAGAATAATCATAGCTAGAATTGGAAACCTATATGCTTACAGCAATACTTAATTATAGCTAAGTAATATTTTAACTTAGCTGACTTGAATGCATATCATTTACCATTTCCCTGACTTGAACGTTGCATTTAGAATACATTGTTAAAATACTTTATGCCTTCAAGAAACATTCAAGGATTTTTTAAAGATTGGATTATTTACTTAAATTTTATGGGATTAATTAATAATTAACACTTTCTTATTTCCCCACAGACAATAATTTATTTGATCCTAATGCATATCATTCTTGATTTGATATGCCTCGGCTTTTAATCTAATATCTTAATTGAAGAGTTATAAAATTCACCTTAGCTTTTAATTATCTGAGTGGCTTTAGTCTAATAATAGATCATTCAACCTATTTATATACTATTTAATGATTATTATGACCATTATTTATGTATCAGCAAAACTGCTTCTTAACATTAAAAAAATTAACGCATACTTATTCAGCATGTTGTCTGCAGCTACAATTCAAGTAAAGGTCACTAAAATAAATGTTCTTTATGTGGTGTTTACTGAGCATTTATTTTTTACATCTTTATTGGAGTATAATTGCTTTACAATGGTGTGTTAGTTTCTGCTTTATAACAAAGTGAATCAGTTATACATATACATATGTTCCCATATCTCTTCCCTCTTGCGACTCCCTCCCTCCCACCCTCCCTATCCCACCCCTCTAGGTGGTCACAAAGCACGGAGCTGATCTCCCTGTACTATGCGGCTGCTTTCCAGTAGCTATCTATTTTATGTTTGGTAGTGTATATATGTCCATGCCACTCTCTCACTTTGTCACAGCTTACCCTTCCCCCTCCCCATATCCTCAACTCCATTCTCTAGTAGGTCTGTGTCTTTATTCCTGTCTTACCCCTAGGTTCTTCATGACATTTTTTTTCTTAAATTCCATATATATGTGTTAGCATACGGTATTTGTCTTTCTCTTTCTGACTTACTTCACTCTGTATAACAGACTCTAGGTCCATCCACCTCATTACAAATAGCTCAATTTCGTTTCTTTTTATGGCTGAGTAATATTCCATTGTATATATGTACCACATCTTCTTTATGCATTCATCTGATGATGGACACTTAGGTTGTTTCCATCTCCGGGCTATTGTAAATAGAGCTGCAATGAACATTTTGGTACATGACTCTTTTTGAATTATGGTTTTCTCAGGGTATATGCCCAGTAGTGGGATTGCTGGGTCATATGGTAGTTCTATTTGTAGTTTTTTAAGGAACCTCCATACTGTTCTCCATAGTGGCTGTACCTAGTCACATTCCCACCAGCAGTGCAAGAGTGTTCCCTTTTCTCCACACCCTCTCCAGCATTTACTGTTTCTAGATTTTTTGATGATGGCCATTCTGACTGGTGTGAGATGATATCTCATTGTAGTTTTGATTTGCATTTCTCTAATGATTAATGATGTTGAGCATTCTTTCATGTGTTTGTTGGCAGTCTGTATATCTTCTTTGGAGAAATGTCTATTTAGGTCTTCTGCCCATTTTTGGATTGGATTGTTTGTTTTTTTGTTATTGAGCTGCATGAGCTGGTTGTAAATTTTGGAGATTAATCCTTTGTCAGTTGCTTCATTTGCAAATATTATCTCCCATTCTGAGGGTTGTCTTTTGGTCTTGTTTATGGTTTCCTTTGCTGTGCAAAAGCTTTGCAGTTTCATTAGGTCCCATTTGTTTATTTTTGTTTTTATTTCCATTTCTCTAGGAGGTGGGTCAAAAAGGATCTTGCTGTGAATTATGTCATAGAGTGTTCTGCCTATGTTTTCCTCTAAGAGTTTGATAGTTTCTGGCCTTACATTTAGGTCTTTAATCCATTTTGAGCTTATTTTTGTGTACGGTGTTAGGGAGTGATCTAATCTCATACTTTTACATGTACCTGTCCAGTTTTCCCAGCACCACTTATTGAAGAGGCTGTCCTTTCTCCACTGTACTGTCCTTTCTCCTTTATCAAAGTTAAGGTGACCATATGTGCGTGGGTTTATCTCTGGGCTTTCTATCCCATTCCATTGATCTATCTTTCTGTTTTTGTGCCAGTACCATGCTGTCTTGATTACTGCAGCTTTGTAGTATTGTCTGAAGTCAGGGAGTACTGAGCATTTTTGATATTACAACCATTCTTTTTCTTTTTTCTTAGTTGAAGTTTAAGTTAAGAAATTTTCATGTAATGTTCTGTGAGCTCCATAGTGTGCTATAAAATGCAGCCTGTGGGACTGTCTAAAATACTATTGTATCTGGAATTATGCTACAGACTAAATTCTAAATGACCCCTTTGAAAGTATTAACTATAAGTTTTAAATGTCAAAATTGCCTTTTTATAAATTTCCTTTAATTCTTAATCAGCACACAGAAAAAACTGACTTTTTAATTTTGGTGCACAGTTCTATGAATTTTACATGTATAGATTCCTGTAACCACCACCAGAACTAGGATACAAAAAAACTATGTTGTACTATCCCTTAGTAGGCACACCCTTCCCCCATTCTAACTCCTGGCAAGTACTCTTCTACATGACTATAGTTTTATCTTTTTAAGAATGTCATACAAATGGAATTACATAGTATGTAACCTTTTTGAGACTGGCTTCTTTCACTGGGTGTGTCTTTGAGCTTAGTACAAATTGTAGCAAGTGTCAGTGGTGCAATCCTATGTATTGCTAAGTAGTGTTCTGTTGTCTGGATATACCACAGTTTATTTATCCATTTACCCTCTGAAGGACATTTAAGTTGTTTCCAGCTTTTGACAATTATAAATAAAGATGCTACTTATACCTGTGTATAGTTTTTTTGGGTTTTTTTTTTGCGGTATGTGGGCCTCTCACTGTTGTGGCCTCTCCCGTTGCAGAGCACAGGCTCCGGACGCGCAGGCTCAGTGGCCATGGCTCACGGGCCTAGCCGCTCCGCGGCATGTGGGATCTTCCCGGACTGGGGCACGAACCCGTGTCCCCTGCATCAGCAGGCGGACTCTCAACCACTGTGCCACCAGGGAAGCCCTGTGTATAGTTTTTGTGTGAATAAAAGTTTCTTCTCTAAGATAAATGTCTAGGCCTGGGTCATATGATAAGTGCATGTTTTTTGTTTTTATAATTAGAGTATAGTTGCTTTACAATATTGTGTTAGTTTATACTGTACAGCAAAGTGAATTAGCTATATGTATACATAAATCCCCTCTTTTTTGGATTTCCTTCTCATTTAGGTCACCACAGAACACTGAGTAGAGTTCTCTGTGCTATACAGTAGGTTCTCATTAGCCATCTATTTTATACATAGTATCAGTAGTGTATATATGTCAATCCCAATCTCCCAATTCATCCCACTCCCTCCTTCCCCCTTGGTATCCATACGTTTGTTCTCTACATCCATGTCTGTATTTCTGCTTTGTAAATAAGGTCGTCTATACCAATTTTTTCAGATTCCACATATATGTGTTAATATATGATACTTGTTTTTCTCTTTCTGACTTACTTCACTCTGTATGACAGTCTCTAGATCCATCCATATCTCTACAAATGACCCAATTTCATTCCTTTTTATGGCTGAGTAATATTCCATCTTCTTTATCCATTCCTCTGTTGATGGACATTTAGGTTGTTTTCCATGTCCTGCCTATTGTAAATAGTGCTGTAATGAACATTGGGGTGCATGTGTCTTTGAATTATGGTTTTCTCTGGGTATATGCCCAGTAGAGGGATTGCTAGGTCATATGATATTTCTATTTTTAGTTTTTTAAGGAACCTCCATACTGTTCTCCATTGTGGCTGTATCAATTTACATTTCCACCAAAAATGCATGAGGGTTCCCTTTTCTTCACACCCTCTCCAGCATTTATTGTTTGTAGATTTTTTTGTTGGTTTGTTTTCTTAACATCTTTATTGGAATATAATTGCTTTACAGTGGTGTGTTAGTTTCTGCTTTATAAAAAAGTGAATCAGCTATACATACACATATATCCCCATATCCCCTCCCTTTTGCGTCTCCCTCCCACCCTCCCTATCCCACTCCTCTAGGTGGTCACAAAGCACCGAGCTGATCTCCCTGTGCTATACTGCTGCTTCCCACTAGCTATCTATTTTACATTCGGTAGTATATATAAGTCCATGCCACTCTCTCACTTCGTCCCAGTTTACCCTTCCCCCTTCCCGTGTCCTCAAGTCCGTTCTCTACGTCTGCATCTTTATTCCTGTCCTGCCCCTAGGATCTTCATAACCAATTTTTTTTGCCTTAGATTCCATATATATGTGTTAGCATACGGTATTTGTTTTTCTCTTTCTGACTTACCTCACTCTGTATGACAGACTCTAGGTCCATCCACCTCACTAAAAACAACTCAATTTTGTTTCTTTGCATGGCTGAGTAATATTTCATTGTATATATGTGCCACATCTTCTTTATCCATTCATCTGTTGATGGACACTTAGGTTGCTTCCATGTCCTGGCTATTGTAAATAGAGCTTCAGTGAACATTGTGGTACATGACTCTTTTTGAATAATGGTTTTCTCAGGGTATATGACCAGTAGTGGGATTGCTGGGTAGTATGGTAGTTTTATTTTTAGTTTTTTAAGGAACCTCCATACTGTTCTCCATAGTGGCTGTATCAGTTTACATTCCCACCAACAGTGCAAGCGGGTTCCCTTTTCTCCACACCCTCTCCAGCATTTATTTGTAGATTTTTTGATGGTGGCCATTCTGACTGGTGTGAGGTGATACCTCATTGTAGTTTTTTTTTTAATTTTTGAATTTTATTACTTATTACAAGTTCTTATTAGTTACCCATTTTACACATATTACTGTATATATGTCAATCCCAACCTCCCAATCCATCACACCACTGCCATCTTCCGCCCCACCACTTTCCCCCGTTGGTGTCCATACGTTTTCTTTCTATATCTGTGTCTTTATTTCTGCCCTGAAAACCGATTCATCTGTACCATTTTTCTAGGTTCCACATATATGCGTAAATATATGATATTTGTTTTTTTCTTTCTGCCTTACTTCACTCTGTATGACAGTCTCTAGATCCATCCACGTCTCTACAAATGACCCAATTTCGTTCCTTTTTATGGCTGAGTAATATTCCATTGTATACATGTACCAAATCTTTTTATCCATTTGTCTGTCGATGGGCATTTAGGTTGCTTCCATGACCTGGTTTTGTAAATAGTGCTGCAATAAACATTGGGGTACATGTGTCTTTTCGAATTATGGTTTTCTCTGGATATATGCCAAGTATTGGGATTGCTGGGTCATATGGTAATTCTATTTTTAGTTTTTTAAGGAACCTCCATACTGTTCTCCATAGTGGCTGTGTCAATTTACATTCCCACCAACAGTGCATGAGGGTTCCCGTTTCTCCACACCCTCTCCAGCATTCGTTGTTTGTAGATTTTCTGATGATGCCCATTCTAACTGGTGGGAGGTGATACCTCATTGTAGTTTTGATTTTCAGTTCTCTAATAATTAGTGATGTTGAGCAGCTTTTCATGTGCTTCTTGACCATCTGTATGTCTTCTTTGGAGAAATGTCCATTTAGGTCTTCTGCCCATTTTTGGATTGGGTTATTATTTTTTTAATATTCAGCTGCATGAGCTGTTTATATATTTTGGAGATTACTCCTTTGTCCCTTGATTCGTTTGCAAATATTTTCTCATTCTGAGTGTTGTCTTTTCATCTTCTTTGTAGTTTCCTTTGCTTTGAAAAAGCTTTTAAGTTTCATTAGGTCCTATTTGTTTATTTTTGTTTTTATTTCCATTACTCTAGGAGGTAGATCAAAAAAGATCTTGCTGTGATTTATGTCAAAGAGTGTTCTTCCTATGTTTTCCTCTAAGAGTTTTATAGTGTCTGGTCTTATATTTAGGTCTCGAATCCATTTTGAGTTTATTTTTGTGTATGGTGTTAGGGAGTGTTCTAATTTCATTCTTTTACATTTAGCTGTCCAGTTTTCCCAGCAGTACTTATTGAAGAGACTGTCTTTTCTCCATTGTATATCCTTGCCTCCTTTGTCATAGAGTAGTTGACCATAGGTGTGTGGGTTTATCTCTGGGCTTTCTATTCTGTTCCATTGATCTATATTTCTGTTTTGGTGCCAGTACCATATTGTCTTGATTACTGTAGCTTTGTAGTATAGTCTGAAGTCAGGGAGTCTATTCTTCCAGCTCCATTTTTTTCCCTCAAGACTGCTTTGCCTACTCGGGGTCTTTTGTGTCTCCATACAAATTTTAAGATTTTTTGTTCTAGTTCTGTAAAATATGTCATTGGTAATTTTGTAGGGATTGCATTGAATCTGTAGACTGCTTTGGGTAGTATAGTCATTTTCACAATATTGATTCTTCCAATCCAACAACATGGTATATTCCTCCATCTGTTGGCATCATCTTTAATTTCTTTCAGCAGTGTCTCATAGTTTTCTGCATACAGGTCTTTTTGTCTCCCTAAGTAGGTTTATTCCTAGGTATTTTATTCTTTTTGTTGCAATGGTAAATGGGAGTGTTTCTGTAATTTCTCTTTTAGATTTTTCATCATTAGTGTATAGGAATGCAAGAGATTTCTGTGCATTAATTTTGTATACTGCATCTTTACCAAATTCATTCATTAGCTTTAGTAGTTTTCTGGTGGCATCTTTAGGATTCTTTATGTAATGTCATGTCATCTGCAAACAGTGACAGTTTTACTTTTTCTTTTCCAATTTGTATCCCTTTTATTTCTTTTTCTTCTCTGATTGCCGTGGCTAGGACTTCCAAAACTATGTTGAATAATAAAGGCGAGAGAGGACATCCTTGTCTTGTTCCTCATATTAGAGGAAATGCTTTCAGTTTTTCACCATTGAGAATGATGTTTGCTGTGGGTTTGTCATATATGGCCTTTATTATGTTGAGGTAGGTTCCCTCTATGCCCAGTTTCTGGAGATTTTTTTTTATCATAAATGGGTGTTGAATTTTATCAAAAGCTTTTTCTGCATCTATTGAAATGATCATATGGTTTTTATTCTTCAATTTGTTAATATGGTGTATCACATTGATTGATTTGCGTGTATTGAAGAATCCTTGAATCCCTGGGATAAATCCCACTTGGTCATGGTATTTGATCCTTTTAATATGTTGTTGGATTCTGTGTGCTAGTATTTCGTTAAGGATTTTTGCATCTATATTCGTCAGTGATATTGGTCTATAATTTTCTTTTTTTGTAGTATCTTTGTCTGGTTTTGCCATCAGGTGATGGTGGCCTCATAGAATGAGTTTGGGAGTGTTCCTTCCTCCACAATTTTTTGGAAGAGTTTGAGAATGATGGGTGTTAGCTCTTCTCTAAATGTTTGATAGATTTCACCTGTGAAGCCATTTGGTGCTGGACTTTTGTTTGTTGGAAGATTTTTAATCACAGTTTCAATTTCATTACTTGTGATTGGTCTGTTCACATTTTCTATTTCTTCCTGGTTCAGTCTTGGAAGGTTATACCTTTGTAAGAATTTGTCCATTTCTTCCAAGTTGTCCATTTCATTGGCCTAGAGTTGCTTGCAGTAGTCTTTTAGGATGTTTTGTATTTCTGTGGTGTCTGTTGTAACTTCTCCTTTTTCATTTCTAATTTTATTGATATGAGTCCTCTCCCTCTTTTTCTTGATGAGTCTGGCTAATGGTTGATCAATTTTGTTTATCTTCTCAAAGAGCCAGCTTTTAGTTTTATTGATCTTTGCTACTGTTTTCTTTGTTTCTATTTCATTTATTTCTGCTCTGATCTTTATGATTTATTCCTCCTACTAACTTTGGGTTTTGTTTGTTCTTCATTCTCTTGTTCCTTTAGATGTAAGGTTAGTTTGTTTATTTGAGATGTTTCTTGTTTCTTCAGGTAAGCTTGTATTTCTGTAAACTTCCCTCTTAAAACTGCTTTTACTGCATCCCATAGGTTTTGGATCATTGTGTTTTTCTTGTAATTTGTCTCTAGGTATTTTTTGATTTCCTCTTTGACTTCTTCAGTGATCTCTTGGTTATTTAGTAACGTAGTGTTTAGCCTCCATGTGTTTGTGCGGTTTTTACATTTTTTCCCTGTAATTGATTTCTAATCTCATAGTGCTATGGTCAGAAATGATGCTTGATATGATTTCAATTTTTTAAAATTTACTGAGGCTTGACTTGTGACCCAAGACGTGATCTAATCTGGAGAATGTTCCGTGTGCACTTGAGAAGAAAGTGTAATCTGCTGGTTTGGGATGGAATGTCCTATAAATACCAATTAAATCTGTCTGGTCTATTGTGTCATTTAAAGCTTGTGTTTCCTTATTTATTTTCTGTTTGGATGATCTGTCCATTGATGTAAGTGAGGTGTTAAAGTCCCCCACTATTATTTTGTTACTGTTGATACTCTTTTATAGCTGTTAGCAGTTGCCTTATGTATTGAGGTGTTCTTATGTTGGGTGCATATATATTTATAATTGTTATATCTTCTTCTTGCATTGATTCCTTGATCAATATGTAGTGTCCTTCCTTGTCTCTTGGAACATTCTTTATTTTAAAGTCTATTTTATCTGGTATGAGTATTGCTACTCCAGCTTTCTTTTGATTTCCATTTGCACGGAATATCTTTTTCCATCTCCTCACTTTCAGTGTGTTTGTGTCCCTAGGTCTGAAGTGGGTCTCTTGTAGATAGTATATATATGGGTCTTGTTTTTGTATCCATTCAGGGAGCCTGTGTCTTTTGTTTGGAGCATTTAATCTATTCTCGTTTAAGGTAATTATTGATATGTATGTTCCTATTACAATTTTCTTAATTTTTAGGGGTTTGTTTTTGTAGGTTCTTTTCTTCTCTTGTGTTTCCTACTTAGTGAAGTTCCTTTAGCATTTTTTTGTAGAGCTGGTTTGGTGGTGCTGAATTCTCTTAGCTTTTGCTTGTCTGTAAAGCTTTTGATTTCTCCCTTGAATCTGAATGAGATCCTTGCCGTGTAGAGTAATTTTGGTTGTAGGTTCTTCCCTTTCATCACTTTAAATATATCATGGCAATCCCTTCTGCCTTGTAGAGTTTCTGCTGAGAAATCAGCTGTTAACCTTATGGAGTTCCCTTGTACGTTATTTGTCATTTTTCCCTTGCTGCTTTCAATAAGTTTTCTTTGTCTTTAATTTTTGCTAATTTGATTACTATATGTCTCGGCATGTTTCTCCTTGAGTTTATCCTGCCTGGGATTCTCTGAGCTTCCTGGACTTGGGTGGCTAGTTCCTTTCCCACATTAGGGAAGTTTTCGACTACAATCTCTTCAAATATTTCCTCAGGTACTTTCTCTCTCTCTCTTCTCCTTCTGGACCCCTATAAAGCAAATGTTGTTGCGTCTAATGTTGTCCCAGAGGTCCCTTAGGCTGTCCTCATTTCTTTTCATTCTTTTTTCTTTATTGTGTTCCACAACAGTGAATTCCACCTTTCTCTCTTCCAGGTCACTTATCCATTCTTCTGCCTCAGTTATTCTGCTGTTGCTTCCTTCTAGTCTGTTTTTCATTTCAGTTATTTTATTGTTCATCTCTGTCTGTTCTTTAATTCTACTAGGTGTTTGTTCTTTAATTCTTCTAGGCCTTTGTTAAACATTTCTTGCGTCTTCTCGATCTTTGCCTCCATTCTTTTTCCAAGGTCCTGGATCATCTTCACTATCATTATTCTGAATTATTTTTCTGGAAGGTTGCCCATCTCCACTTCATTTAGTTGTTTTTCTGGGGTTTTATCTTGTTCCTTCATCTGGTACATAGCCCTCTGCCTTTTCATCTTGTGTACTTTTCTGTGAATGTGTTTTTTGTTCCACACGCTGCAGGATTGTAGCCCTTCTTGCTTCTCCTGTCTGCCCTCTGGTGGATGAGGCATTCTAAGAGGCTTGTGCAAGTTTCCTTATAGGATGGACTGGTTGTGGGTCAACCTGGGTGTTGCTCTGATGGGCGGTGCTCAAAACTTTAATCTGCTTGTCTGCTGGTGGGTGGAGCTGGGTTACCTCCCTGTTGGTTGTTTGGCCTGAGGCGACCCAACACTGAAGCCTACCTGGGCTCTTTGGTGGGGCTAATGGCGGACTCTGGGAGGGCTCACGCCAAGGAGTACTTCCCAGAAGTTCTGCTGCCAGTGTCCTTGTCCTAACGGTGAGCCACAGCCACCCCCTGCCTCTGCAGGAGACCCTCCAACACTAGTAGGTAGGTCTGGTTCGGCCTCCTTTGGGATTACTGCTCCTTCCCCTGGGTCCCAATACGCACACTACTTTGTGTGTGTCCTCCAAGAGTGGAGTCTCTGTTTCCTCCAGTCCTGTTGAAGTCCTGCAAGCAAATCCCGCTAGGCTTCAAAGTCTGATCCTCTAGGAATTCCTCCTCCCGTTGCTGGACCCCCAGGTTGGGAAGCCTGACGTGGGGCTCAGAACCTTCACTCCAGTGGGTGGACTTCTGTGGTATACGTGTTCTCCAGTTCGCGAGTCACCCACCCAGCAGTTATGGGAATTGATTTTATTGTGATTGCGCCCCTCCTACCATCTCATTGTGGCTCCTTCTTTGTCTTTGGATATGGGGCATCTTTGTTAGTGAGTTCCAGTGTCTTCCTGTCAATGATTGTTCAGCAGTTAGTTGTGATTCTGGTGCTCTCGCAAGAGGGAGTCCAGTTTTATATATTTTTTTAATGAGTATATGTTGAAACTTGTTAAATGCTTTTTCTGAATTGATTAGATACTGAGGTTTTTCTCTAGACTATTAAATATTACACCAACCAAGTTTTTTTTTTTTTTGGCTGTGTTGGGTCTTCGTTGCTGTGCGTGGGCTTTCTCTAGTTGTGACTAGTGGGAGCTACTCTTCGTTGCAGTGCACAGACTTCTCCTTGTCCTGGCTTCTCGTGTTGCAGAGCACAGGCTCTAGGTGCGGGGGCTTCAGTAGTTGTGGTATGCAGGCTCAGTAGTTGTGGCCCTTGGGCCCTAGAGCGCAGGCTCAGTAGTTATGGTGCGTGGGCTTTTTTGCTCTGCGGCATGTGGGATCTTCCTGGTCCAGGGCTCAAACCCATGTCCCCTGCATTGGCAGGCAGATTCTTAACCACTGCACCACCAGGGAAGCCCACCAACCAAGTTTTGAATTTTTAACCAGCTTTACATATCCAGGATAAACTCTACTTGGTCATGGTATATTATTTCTTTTATGTATCATTGGATTCAATTTGCTAATATAGTTTAACAGCTTTACTGAGATATAATTCACATATGATAAAAGTTTTAAAGTGTTAAAAAACCCTTTTATAAAGTGTTAAATTCATGGTTTTTCATATATTCACAGTATTATGCAACCAATACCATGATCTCATTTTAGAACATTTTAATCATTCATATAGCAACCCCATACTCATAAGCAATGACTCTTCACTCCCTCCTTCCCCACAGCTCCTGGCAACAAGTAATCCACTTTCTGTCACTCGTATAATATATGGCTTTTTGTTTCTGGCTTTTTTTCACTTAGCATAGTGTTCATTTATGTTGTAGAATATATCTGTACCTCATTCCTTTTAATGGTCAAATTAATATTCCATTATATGGATATGCATTTTGTTTATCCATTCATCTGTTGCTAGACATATGAGTCGTTTCCATTTTTTGACTCTAATGAATAATGTTGCTGTGAACAACAGTTTATAATTTTTTGTGTATACATGTTTTCATCTTTCCTGGATGTATATGTAGGGGTGGAATTGCTGGGTCATATGATAATTCTATGTTTAACTTTTTAAGGAATTGTCAAGCTGTTTTCCAAAGTACCTGTGCCATTTTACATTTCCACCAACAATATATGAGAGTTCCAATTTCTCTATATCTTTGCCAACACTTGCTATTGCCCCTTTTTTGATTATAGTTATCCTAGTGAGTATAAAATAATATCTCATGGTGTTGATTTGCATTTTCCTAATAACTAATGATGTTGATCATCTTTTCACATATATTTGCTAGTATTTTGTTTAGGATTTTTGCATCTGTGTTCATGAGGGATATTGGTCTGTATTTGTCTTTTCTTGTACTGCCTTTTTCTGATCTTGGTATCAGGGAAGTACTGACCTCATAAAAATAACTTGGAAAGTGTTTCCTCCTATTTTATTTTTCTGTGAAAAGACTGTGTAGAGCTGGTACTATTTCTTCTTTAAGTGTTTGGTAGAATTCACCCATGAAACCATCTGGATCTGGAGATTTATATTTTGGAATGTTTTAAACTATGAATTCAATTTTTAAAATAGTTGTAAGGCTATGCAGTTATCTATTTCATTTTGGGTGAGTTTTAGTAGTTTGTGGTTTTCAAGGAATTGTTCCATCTCATCTAAATTGGTGATTATGTGTGTAGAGTTGTTTAGAGTGTTCCCTAATTATCCTTTTAATGTCTGCAGGGTCCATAGTAATAACCCCTCTTTCATTTCATGTATTGTTAATTTGTATTTTCTCTCTTTTTTTCTTTTAAATCATATTAGAGGCTTATTAATTTTATTGGTCTTTTCAAAGAACCAGCTTTTGGTTTCATTGATTTTCTCCTTTGCTTTTCTTTTTCAGTTTCATTGATTTCTGGTGTGATATTTATTGTTTCCTTCCTGCAGCTTGCTTTGAGTTTATTTTGCTCTTATTTTTTAGTTTTATTAAGGTGGAAGCTTAATTGATTTGAGACCTTCTTTAAACAGTTAATGCTATATATTTCCCTCCAAGCACTGCTTTAGCTGCATTGCACAAATTTTGACATGTTGTATTTTCATTTTTGTTCACTTCAAAATATTTTCTAATTTCCCTTGAGACTTCCACTTTGACCTGTGGATTATTTAGAAGTATGTTGTTTAATTTTCAAGGGAGAGTTTCCTGTTACCTTTCTGCAATTATTTCTAGTCTAATTCATTATGGTCAGAGAACATACTTTAAATGATTTTGATTCTTTTAAATTTATTAAGGTTTGTTTTATGACCTAGTGTAGGGTCTGTCTTGATGGATGACACTTGAATATATTCTGCAGTTGTTAGGTGAAATGTCAATTGAACCTAGTTTGTTGTTAGTGCTATTCAGTTCTTCTATATCCTGGCTTATTTGCTGTCTACTAGTTCTACTGATTACAGAGAAAGGAATGTTCATGTCTGCAACTATAATTGTGAATCTATTTATTCTCTCGGTTATGACAAGTTTTGCTTCATGTATTTTGAAGCTCTTCTACAATTATTTACAATTATTATGTCTTCCTTGTGAAATGACCCTTTTATTTTTATATAATGATTCTCTTTATCTCTGGTAATTTTCTTTGCTTTGAAGTCTACTTTTTCTCATATTAAGCCATTCCAGCTCTCCTTTAATTCGTATTATGGTATATCTTTCCCCATCTTTTACTTTTAGCTTACCTATATCATTATATTTAAAGTGAGTTTCTTGTAGAAAGCGTCTAATTAAGTCATTTTTTATCCATCCTGAAAATCTCTGTTTAATTGATGTTTATACATTTAATGTAAATATTGACATGTTTGGATTTAGATCTACCATTTTATTATTTGTTTACTGTTTGTTTCCTCTATTTTTCATTCCTCTGTTTCCTCCTTTCTTGCCCTCTTTTGGAGTATTTGAACTTTTTTTTTAGAATTCCATTTTAATTTATCTGTTGTTTTTTACTATATCTTTTGTTATAGATATTTTTAAATGGTTTCTTTAAGGATTACAAAATAAATACTTAACTTTTCACAGTCTACTTAGAATCAGTATTTTACCACTTCAAGTGGAGTGTAGAAACCTTGTACCATATAATTTCCTTTATACTTCCTGCTTTATATGTAATCAAAATTGTCATGTATTACATCTACCTACATTGAAACCCCATCAGACAGTGTTATGATTTTTGCTTTCAACTGTCAAACATATTGTAAAGAATTCAAGAGGAGGACAGTCTATTAAATTTACCCAAATATTTACCATTTTTATTGTCCTTCTTTCCTCCCTGATGTTCTAAGTTTCCTTCTAATATAATTTCCCTTCTGTCTAAAGAATTTCCTTTAACAGTTCTTTCAGAGCAGGTCTGCTGACAACGAATTTTCTTAACTTATCTTTATCTGAGAAATGTCTTTATTTTACTTTTATTCCTGATGGATATTTTTGCTGGGTATAGAATCCTGGTTGACTGCTCTTTTCTGTCAGCAATTTAAAATTCTTGTTCCATTTTTCTCCTGCCCTTCATGGTTTCAGTTGAGAAATTCACAGTTATTCAAATCTTTATTCCTATGTAATTAACACATCATTTTTCTCTGATTGCTTGCAAGATTTTTTCTTTATTTTTAGTCTTCAATAGTAACTGGGATCATTATTTTTCTATTATTATCATTATTTGGTTTATCCTCTTTGGGGTTCACCAGAAAGCTGGAGCTTGTAGCTTTGTTTACTCTGCTCTGTTTTGCTGCCTTCTCCCCACAATTGCACCTGCATCTGAAGCCAAATGGTGGGAGGACGGAAAGAGACAAAAGAAAATAAATAAATAAAAATAAAAACAAAAAACCAGCAGAGGTTCACACTCTCTTAGGACTACAGATACTTGATTGAAGAAGTTTTTCCTCCCTCAGAGTTTTAGGGATCTGTGGGTCCCTGATGTCACAGCCACCACTGCAGGATTCCCTGGGAGCTTGGGCATGAGATAATGGAGAAAAGATTAAAAAATAAAAGAAAAATTATTTCCCCCTCTCACCCTGAGCATGGGGTCTCCTTTCCTAACCCTAAAGTCAGAACTAGGGAGATTCATGGGCACTCTCTCTGTGTTGATTCCCCAAGTCCAGGTTTTGGGCTTCCTTCAGACCAGGCTGGGGGATACCAGAAGAAGAAAAACTGGTAAATTCACTAGTCAGTGGTATGTCAGAGTCTATCCTTCTTCCCCAATTTCCAGCTAGTATTTTCGGAGTCCTCAAGTAGCTGCTACATACATTTTGTTCAGGTTTATTGTGGCATTCAGTGGGAGGAATGTGCTTACCCAGAATTGGAACTAAAATTGCTTTTGAAACTAAACAAATTTAAGTATTTCCCAATGTGTACAAAACAAAAACTACTAATTTCTTTAGAATAATTTGTTTTATGCTTAAAATCCTCACTTATTATAATTTATGTTGTAACTAAACATTGGTTCTCTTCTTCTCAATCACACGCTTTATGTTACTGAGGAGAGATTCTTAACACCATCCCAGATGGGAGCAATGTGGTTAGAAGTCCTCTCTCTTTTTGTGGGGTGAAGTTCCTTGTGGATATTTCTGGGAAATGTAGTCTTCTAAGTACCAAGGGAAAAAACCTGAGGACAAACAAAACATATTTTTAAAATAAGGATCTCAGGAATTATCTCCTGATAAACAAACAACAATTACATGGCTTCCTTTGGTTTTGCTTTAAGTGTAAATAAGTCACTTATATAATTTAGGTGGGCCTTAGGGCAGATAAAACATTTCATCAATTAACTTGCTAATTTAGCATTAGTGTTTTGTTTGTTTGTTTTTAGACAGAAGGCCTTATTTCACATGGCTTTTTCAACTACAATTTCCTATTTCTGCCACGATTGCTGTCATGTTTTTCCACAAAGCATAATATAATGATGGCCATCTGATAGGAGAATTCAGTTTAATTGAATGAGGGAAAAATATTACCAATGCAAAAAAAACTTATAGGCATTTGTTGCAAAATTATATGTATTGTTATAGAGTAATGGATTTACCACAAATCAGAGCTACACAAAAGATTTAACTTTGAAAAGTAACAGTTAATTTAAAATAATTATTTTTTTCATGTACATTGTAAATATTAACTATTTCTCAGCAGGCCAGTATTGCAGAGTCATGATATGAAGTTGGTGAAGTCACTTTACAAATACTTCTCTTGGAAAATTCAGTTTAGGGTGGAGGGTACCAGGTACAGCCTTGCCAAAAGTAGACTGAGACTTTTGGACTTAAAAATCTTAAGAGACGAGGATAGCATCTGGCCTTGTGTTCTTATAGAAGACTAGGGCCTGGCACAATGCATACTTGCTCTCTCATTCACTTAGTCAATATTTATTGAGCACCTGGTATGTGTTAGGCACCATTGTAAGCACTGGGGATATGGCAGGAGACAGAACAAAGTCCCTTCCTTCATGGAGTGTACATTCTAGTGGGGGTAATAATGAAAGACTACAAACAGTAAAAATACAATCTGGTGGCGAAATACAGCAAAACTGGGGCAGAGGAAGTGAGGGAGGAGGGAATCACTATTTTATTTTGGATGGTCAAGGAAGGCCTCCCTGGGACAGTGACATTTGAGCAGAGATCTGGAAGAAGTGACAGATGGTTTGAGCAGAGGAATGACAAATCAGATAGTTAGGGCTGGTTCAGAAGGAGGGAGCCCCTTCCCATTGAGCTCCACTTCCCACACATGGAGCAGATAAGAAACCAGGCCCAGAGAGTGAGTTAACTTATCTAAAGTTGCAGGGCTAGAAGTGGAAACGCTAGGCAGAGAGTCCAGTTTTCTTTACTTTTCCCACTTGTTTTTCCTCTTCTTCCCCTGTGATGGTGGAAGACAGACACAGAGGGGAAAGGTGTATAATAAACACTTACTTGAGGTTGTGACTGCATATGTTTCCAATGATTCACCATCTTGTTTAAGATTCTTGCTATCATTTTTCTAAGTAGTCTGAGTGCTGTTTGCATTAAATACTCAGAGGTACTTGATTTGAGGAGTGAACAATGTTCTCGGAGAAATTCGGATCAAATTACTATTTAAGCCAACCGTGTGACAGGGAGTAACACTGTTATCATCATCCGATGTTACAGATGGGAAAGCTGAGGCCCATAGAGGTGAGGGGGCTTGCCCAGGGTCACACGACCTGTCAGTGGGCCAACGTGCTCTCCTCCAGGCCCCGCCGCCCAGTTATAAGTACAGGCCGGTGTGGAGGTAGGAGAGGCCCCTAACTCCACGCATGCTGGCGTCTTCCGCGCTCTCTGGAGCAAGACACTAACTATCTCTTTAAGAAGGAAAGTGAAGCGGGCCGCTTACGCAGCTGCCGGCGAGCCGCCGACTGGCTGGTCCCCTCCATCCACCTCACCCTCCCCTCCCCTCCCTCCCTCCCTCCCTCCCTCCCGGCAGCCCCAGCCCCAGCGAGCACGCAGCTAGCCGCCTCCAGTAGGGACTCCAGAGAGCAGTTCGGCGGCCTGGGCAGGGCAGCCGAAGCTATGGAAGCCTCTGCAGGTGATGACAGGAACCTCCGGGCCCACCGCCCAGCTGTGCCGCCGCAGCCCAGAGTGCCAAGTGCGGGGTGGGGGTAGGGGAGGCGCGGGCCCCGCAGGGGAGCGGCCGGAGCGCCCGGCGGGCAGCCGGCCCTCTAGGCTTTCCGGCCGCGGCGGCCCAGCTGTCTGCGGTCGGAGACTCGGCTGCGCGCTGTCCCCGCCCGCGCTCACCCGCCCCTGTCTGTCTGTTTTCCCCACCGCCGCAGGTTGCTGATCTGGGCCAGGCAGCTGCAGCAGCGACTGCAGAGGCGCTGCGCCAAGCCGGGCCGGAGTGGTGAGAGCCGGCGGGACTGCGGAGGGCGAGTGGACTCAGGTGAGGAGGCCTCGGCGGAGCAGGGATGGGGGCCTGCGCTGCACCGCGGCGGCCGGCGGGCGGGGGCTGCTCTCTGCGGTAGAATTCCTCAGAGGGCACCAGCCGAGGAGGGGTTAACTGTGACTCATTCTTACCATCCCTTCATTCCCCTACATCCCTCGAAGCGCCCCACCACCACCACCTAGAAATTCACTAATTCGAGGATGCTGGTGGCAGCAGAGAAGATGCCCAAAGTGGGCTATTTGGAGGATTTTGGGGATCACCCCATTCCTATTTGTTTGACAAACATTTAAGCCTCTTTCTTTCTTGGAGGAGGAGCAAGAGTACCTGGGGGAGGGGGAAGCAGGGAACCCCACACCCAGCCCAAGGTCAAGTGCCAATGACTGCTTCCTTCCCATATTCTCCCCCGAGAAGAAAAAAATGTGCATGACCCCTAGAGTAGGAGATCTAAGCCTCAGTCTCCATGGATTCTCCACAGGCTGTGATGGTTTCTTCTGCTCCTTGGCAGGGAGCTGGGCTGTTGGGAACACCTCCTAGCCTGGGAAGCGCCCATATACCCTTACTCAACCCAGCAGATTGAGGAGAGGCCTGGCGACACACTGCCTGTTTCCTCTGCCTTCTCTGCCCATCTGGAGGTGGGATGGGCTGGAGTTGCTTCCCAGAAAAAGGTGATCTCTGCAGGCATGGTCGGGTAGGGAAAGTGCCAGAGATTGGGGTTCTAGTCCTTTAGCTTGCTCGTAGGCCACAAGTAGCCATCTTAAAATTCTGTAGGCGTGGGTGTCTGTCTGTTAATCTGTTAAATTCAGGAGTTGGATTAGATGGTCTGTACAGTTTTAATATGCCATTCAAGCAGCTCTTACATGTCAGGGGGACATCCCTATTAAAGCAACCCAGAATTTAAACTTGGGTCTATGAAATAATTGGGGTTTCCTCAGTTGATCTTTTTCAACTCGAGACTTCTCAAGTGAAACATTGACTGTGTGGGCCTCGTGGAACCGGAGGTATCAGACAGTCCTATATTGTCATCTCTGCGCCATCACTGGGATGACCTTTGTCAAGTTACCTCCCTTCCCCAAGCTTCAGTTTCCTCATCTGTAAATCTGGGAAGAAGGGTATGTATCTCAGAGGGTTGATATAAGGATTGAATGAGACATATATGAAAGCACTTAAAATAGTGCCTGTGCCTGGCACATAGTAGGTTCTCAGGGACACAGGAGTTGGGAGATAGACTGGAGGAGAGAGGAGGGGTGGCTGCTCTTTGTCCGGTTCTCTCCCACCTCCCCCACCCCACCGGTCTCTTTTACATCCCTGCGGATGGTTCCCTGCCAGGGGATAATGAATGCTGGAGTGTGTTGGGCTACCAGGCTGAGGGGCCTAGGAAGCAATCAGGAGGTACAAACATTTCCACTGCAAGGGCACTGACGTCATTCCAGCAACGATGGTCCCAAGGAGGCATATATAGCCCAGCACTGGGTTTGGAAAATCTTGGCATCCGAGGGCAGAATCCCTAAGGGAACAGAAGCATCAGAATCTTGTGTGCTGTCAGGGAGGCAGGGACTGTGGCTTTCTGATTTCACATGGATCCCACTGCTGCTCCCTTGCCCTTCCAGGAATCTCTCATTAGAATCTCCATGAGACAAGGAGGTCAAGTTTTCGGTGTCTGTATTTTCTATTCTCTACCTTCCCTCCTGCTGTCCTGTTCAGCCTTTCATTCATCTTTTCTTGCTCCAGTTTATTTCAAAGATACATTCTGCCACTTGACAGCATGATAAAGAAGCCTCCCCATAGGGTGGGGCAGGGCATTTTACTGCTGCACCGTTTGGGCCAAAAGAAGTTGTTATGTCCCCACCTGCCCTCAATCCCCATTAGATTGTGAGCTCCTTCCGGCAGAGGCATGGACTTTTTCCTCTCTGTGTCTCCGATCTCTAGCCCATGGCTAGGCATAAAGTGGGTCCTCAGGAAGTGTTGAATCAAATAAGTTGGAGGAAATTATGTTCCTAAGCCAACCAGGTTAGGGAGAAACTGTGAGAATGTGTTGACAGTGTAGGGAAAAGCATTTTAAAGTATAGGGTACTGTGCCAGTTGTTGACTGTTATTTATTGCTCTTACTGTTATTATTGCTATTGCCAGGGGCCAACAGTTGTTTTACCTTCTCCTCAAGTCAGGCTTGAAGGGACGAGATGTGCCTGGGGGGTGTGATTATGTTGACAAACAGATGGTTCTGGCTGGTGAAAGATAAGCATGAAGGGAAGAGGATGGGAAAAGAGTGATTCCAGCCACTTCCTGTGTTTCGGGGAGGGGGCAGATAAGGAGAATCAAACGGGCCAAAATGGACATGTAGCAAAAAATCAGGAGACCCAGGTCCCAGGTCTTGTTCCACCACCACCTCAATGTGTGACCTTGGGCCAATCACGCCTCCACTCAAGACCTCTGGGTCTCCAGCTATAAAACGAGAAGACTGGACCACATGATCCCTAAGGCCCCTTCTGGTTCTGACATTTTGTCAAGTGGATTTTGTTAAATAAAAATGAGACAACTATTATTACTTTCAGTATCATTTATGGAATAGCAGACCATTACATATTTTAGGTAATCCTCATAACAGATTATACCACTTTGTTTTGTTTTGTTTTTGTTTTTGCGGTACGCGGGCCTCTAACTGCTGTGGCCTCTTCCATTGCGGAGCACAGGCTCCGGACACACAGGCTCAGCGGCCATGGCTCACGGGCCCAGCCGCTCCGCGGCATGAGGGATTCTCCCGGACCGGGGCACGAACCCGTGTCCCCTGCATCGGCAGGCGGACTCTCAACCACTGCGCCACCAGGGAAGCCCAGATTATACCACTTTGAAAGATGAGGAGACCGAGGCTTAGAGAGAGCGACTTGCCTAAGACTGCACAGCTCTAAGTGGCAGACTTGTTATTCTGACACCCAGTCTATCTGACTTGAAAGGGTGAGCTCTTGCAAAGGTTTCACAACCTCTCCTTGTCATCACTGTGAATTGTGTGTACACTTGCACACGTGCATAAGGCTTTGGAGGAGGGAAAGCTGTGAAGGATTCGTGACAAAAGATCAGGCATTTCCCCAAAGGGATTGTTGCAGGGGACTTGCTGGGTTGAAGACTGTGTAAGTCAGTGCTGGAAAGTCTTCCTTGCGCTGTGAGCTCTGCTTTGCTGATGGGTGGTGGGTGCCCCTTTACCAAGGAGAACAGCCAGGAGTGAATGACAGTCATGACAGGCACACTTTTTGAGCTCCTCCTATGTCCTGTGCTCTGTTTTACACAGGTTCACTTACTCCTCAGACAATCCTATAATGTAGGCACTACAATTTTACCCATTTTACAAGTGAGGAAGCCAGGGCAGTGAGGCAAAGGATCTCGCCCAGAGTTACACAGCTAATGTGTGGTAGAACTCGAGACAGTTTAGCTGGAAATGCACTGTCCTGAGAGTTGGAAAGGCTGCTTTTAGTCCGAGCCCTCTCACTGACGGAGTGATTTTGGATCGGCCAGTTTCCTTCTGCATGTCACAAATGGGCTGGATGTGTCTATGGCTCTAAGGGGCCTAAATGCTGCCTTATCCCAGAACAGGAGTGGAGGGGATTCCTTGTCTAGCTAAACATATATTGGCCTTTGTTTAGTATTTATTTATCAGGCCCTAGACCAAGTGCACAGGATAAAGGAAGGAGTAAGAGGCGGTCCCTAGTTTCAAGAAGCTCATGGCTAACAGAGGGAGACAAATATCTAAATGTGTAGGTATGATGAACCATCTAGGAGCTGTGATAATACTGATGTGGGTGTAATGGGACAGGGAGGGGGGATGGCCTTTCCTACTCAGTGGGTCAGGAAGGTGAGGGTGGTGCCGTTTTCTGTGTTGAATTTGTGTGTAATAATAATAATAATAAATGTTCTACGCAACTTAGGACATTTTCAAACAGTTCTTGGCTCTTGACCCCAGCAACCCAAAATGTGGCCACAGGGTCTGAGGGGCCATCCAGACTCCCTTCTGTGGCACAGTTCCAAAGGAACCATCCATTTGTCGCAGGTGGGCCTGAACCTTCCCTGTCATCAGAGGCCTCTAGAGGCAGGACTCTGAGGCTCCTCTTGGAAAGCCTGTCTAGTGCCTATAACAATGCAATAGGCTTGGGAACTTCTTCCTCATGTCATTCTTTCACCTGTCTGGAGCACCTGACCCCTGGAGAGATGAAGGCATTTACCCAAGATTACTCAGCAAGGCTGGGATCAGAACTCTGGCCTAATGGAATTGCATTTCTGAGCCATATGTGCATCTTTCTACATCTGGGTCACCAGGGACCTAAGGGGCTGTTTCTTCATTTGATGGGCAGCTTGCACTGAGTGGGAGGTTTGATGCAGGTGATGTGAAGCTTGAGCTGAGGGCCCTTATAGAGGATGAGGCCTGTGTTCCCAGGCTGCTTTTTACTGCTTAGTGGAGAGATATTTATGAAGTGTTTGTCACATGCTAGCACCTCTGAATTGAGGTGCTGAGCCAACCAAAAGGGAGCATCTGGGAAGCAGCCTGGTGCAGTGGAAAGAGCCAGCACCGAGGGGCCGGGAGACTCACTTTAGCTCTGCCAGGACTCCCTGGGTGGCCTGGGGCGAGACTCTTTGCTTTTCCACACCTGCAAAATGATAGTCAGAGGTGGTGATCTCTAAGGGCTCTTCATGTGCTGACTGGCTAATAATTCAGTATCTCTTCCCTCTGTTCCAGAACCACTTTAGGGGGTACAAGAGTGGATAGGATACAGATAACTGTAACTTGAGGAAGAATGAGATAAATATAACAAGAGGAATGAACAAATGCTCTGTGAGTTTGCTAGAGGGAGAGGGCTTGGGAAAAGCTCAGTTCAAAAGCCACCTCTTCAAAGATAAGATGAGATGTAGATAGAGGTGGGGTTTTTTTGAACCAGGAGGAGTAGCAGAAACATGCTATCATTCTGTGACAAGAAGGCTGTATAGCAGAGCAATGGTCCTCAGACTTAGACTTCAAAGACCAGTACATTTGGGAATGTATCCTAGGTTGGCCAACTTTTTAATCTGCCAGGCAAAGACACATGACACTTGTTCTGTTTACTATTACTATCATATAGTGAGAGAAAGAACATTTTAATACCTTTAGCCCCAAAGTAAGAAGCTATATAAAATCAGAAAAAAGTATTCCTTCAAACTGAATGCATTTTGCTGTATTAAAAATTCACTGCAGGGGCTTTCCTGGTGGCACAGTGGTTGACAGTTCACCTGCCGTTGCAGGGGACACGGGTTCGTGCCCCGGTCCGGGAAGATCCCTCATGCCGCGGAGTGGCTGGGCCCGTGAGCCATGGCCGCTGAGCCTGCGCGTCCGGAGCCTGTGCTCCGCAACGGGAGAGGCCGCAGCAGTGAGAGGCCCGCGTACCACAAAAAAAAGAAAAAACAAAAAAACCTCACTGCATTGTCCATGCTTTTGCTGCAGACCAGTGTCCTTGTGTTTGGCTCTGAAGTCAGACTGCTTGGGTTCGAATCCTGGCCAAGTTACTTTTTCTCTCAGAGCCTCTGCTTCCTCATCTGTGAAATGGGGACATGATGCTATCTACCTCATAAGGTCATTAGGAGGTCTGCATGCCATGATAAAACATGAAAAGCAAGGGACCTCAAACCCTGTTGTCTATGTTGGGCTCTTTGGGGGTGATAGCAAATTAGAGAGTGTTGCTTGAAAAAGGTGGCTGCTAGCCTGCTCTCGCCACCGCTGCCATGCAAGAACTTGGGCCTCGTGTTGTCAGATCTTCTCATTTGTAAGAAATCTGGATGTTTGTGACATCTCTTGATTTTTTTAATGTGGCCAACTAGGAAACACTTTAAAACGCACCCATTAATGTGTGTCTGTGTCAGGCCATCAGTCTGTGTCCCCTGATGTACAGTGTTAGATGCCAGGTGCGTAGTGCTCCTAGTTGTCACCTGAGGATGAGGGCGGAGAAGGGAAACGAGGCTGGAAGTGCAGGCCTGGGCCAGGGATGCCCTATCTGCAAGGCAAGGGAACATATTACTTTGGCCACTTGTGATCTTCTGCTTCTGGGCCCCCAGCTTCAAAGGCCTAATTAGTGCCCCTTCCGTTCTGGCAGCACTGTCAGAATGGAGCCTCTAGAGACTGAGGCCTCCAGGCACCTCTGAGCCCCCTTGAAGCTGTCACACTAGTCGGCCTCCCTACCACAGGGTCTCTGGAAGCCTGGTGGGCAGCCTCAGAAGAGGGAACTTGGCTGATGGCACGTGAAGCTGGCATAGAAGCCACACCCGAGGAGAGACTCTGGCAGCTCCTCAGCGGGAGAGGTGCTTCCTGTTCTCTGGAAGCCCTGCTGGTTCTGCCACCTCTGCCTGGGTTGTGATGAGGTCTGGACAGCAAGTGGTCTCTCTGTAGAGAGCTCTGCCACACAGCCACCACCGAGGAAAAGCTGGGATCTGAGTGTGGAGGAAGCCTGGAGCCTTCTCAGAGAAGGACCTCAGAGGAGTTCCTAATTAGCAGGAGGGGTCCCGCTGACATGCTTTCAGGGCATTCTGGGATTCAGTCTAAAGCCACTGAGGACAGTTTACATTTTTGTGGCTCTAGTTAATCAAATATTCATCAAGCACCTACTGTGGTCAGGCTTTATCCAGGCCGCTGTGGGAGAATGCAAAGAAGTATTTCCATCCATTCATTCAGCCAGTGTGTACAGAGTGTCTGCTCTGTAAGCAGGCCCCAAGATGTGGTCCCTCCCCTTAGGGAGCTTTTTAGGCTGATAAATATATATGGATGGTACATGGAGCCTGGCTCATAGAAATATTAATAACAGCCGCTGTTCAGTTGTGTGCCTTCTGAGTAAAAGATACTAGCCATATAGTACCTGCTTTAAAGAGTGGGTACTGGGATTGAATGGAATCCTCATCTGAAGCACTCAGCACTGTGCCCGCCACACACTGGTGCTCAATAAAAGGGTAGCTGCATTATAGTTAACTTGGAAAATTGGGCAGATCCAGAAGAAAGGCCAAGACACAGATGGGTCAGAGAAAACAAGAAGCAAAACAATTCAGGCCCACTTAGCATATGTTATCCTCATTTTATAGATGAGGACACTGAGGCTCAGAGAGAGGAAGTAGTTTGTTCAGAGTTACGCAGCTGCTGTGTAGCAGAGCCTACACTTAAATGCTGGTCAGTTTGGCATCGAAGCTATGTTCTTTCTTCTAAGCCATATTGCCTCTAAAGAAGTGGTTAATGAACAGAACAATAAAACTACCACATTCGGCAGGGGAGGCAGTGCCACCTGGTGAGGTTAGGAGTTTTTATAATTGAGGAAGCTGGGACTAGTGGAAAGAAGGAACTGGCCAGAGTTATATAACCAGGAAGTGGTAGGGTTGGGACCCCAATCTAGGCATACTGGACATGACTTCCCACACTGCTGGGACAGAATAGTAGCCGTTGAGGGTAAAGATAGTTGTCTCCAGATACTCAAAGTTCAGTCACAGGAAAGAGCCCAGGCTTCCATATGCCCTGAAGGGCAGACCCCAGACCAGCACTTACAAGTGTCAGCCAGGGAGGAAAATTTTGGCTCAGTTCTAGGAAGAAAATTCTAAATTGAAAAACCATCTAGCAGGGATTCCCTGGTGGCACAGTGGTTGAGAGTCCACCTGCCGATGCAGGAGACACGGGTTCGTGCCCCGGTCCGGGAAGATCCCACATGCCGCGGAGCGGCTGGGCCTGTGAGCCATGGCCGCTGAGCCTGCGCGTCAGGAGCCTGTGCTCCGCAACGGGAGAGGCCACAGCAGTGAGAGGCCCGCGTACCGCAAAAAAAAAACACAAAAAAACAAAACATCTAGCAATGAAACAATATGTTTTGAGAGCTAGCTCCTCATCTCTGGGCAGCTCACATAGGTCTGAATGTTCTAGAAGGAGTTCTTGCAATGTAATGGGGTTTGGAATGGCTGTGCTTGGCAGTCTTACAATCTAGAGGATCTGGAGTTCTAGTATAGGACTGGTCACAGGTGATGCAAGCAGTGGGTACCACTGGCGACCCCAGGAGAAAGGGTAACTGTAGGCTGGAGCTATCTGAGAAAGCTTCCTGGAGGAGGAACTAAAGCAGGATCTAAAGGGCTGCGAAAAGGGAGAGGAGTAGGACTGGGTAAGGTGAGCCCGCCAGTCTAGCTGGGCTGTGGGGTTAGTGCTTCTCAGCAAAGGGTCTTCCCCTGTTCTCTGGAGCTTTTTAAATGGTGGAAATGACACAGTGAGTCCTGGGTCTTTCCTCATTAGGAGGCTGGTTTGGCACCACATCCCCCTCTTACCTCCCAGCCATCCCTGCCTCCTCTCTTCATTGTACCACTCACCTCCTCCCACCCTCCCTTTCAGAGGTGGCAGACTTTGGACATTGAGCTCCCTGGGAGAAAGGTGTGCCAAACGTGGCCTCTGCCGTGAGGCGAAGCCCGCAGCGTCTGACAAGGGCCAGCTTCCTTGCATTCGGGCACAGAGCTGAAGCCGACCTGGGCCTCCTAGCATCTGCTTGCTGCTCAGGGTGAGCCCTGGCTTCAGAGTCAGGCCTGGCTCATCTCCAGTTCTGCTCCTTGTTAGCCTGGGACCTCAGACAAATTGTCTTACCCCCAGGGCCATGTTCTCATCTACCAAAGAGGGATCGATCATTCCTGCCTGAAAGGAGAGCGATGATCTGCTGAAAGGGCCTGGCATACAGCAGATGTCCGCACAAATGCCCCTCTTCTGCACGGCCTCAATCACTTCTCTGCCCACTGGGTCCCAACCCTTGTCCAGGTGAATGATAAGAGGGACACCACATACCAGGTGCAGGGATGTGTGACTTAGTGCATCCTCCTACCGCTCTGTGAGGAAGGTATTATTATAGAAGAGGAAATTGAGTCACAGAGAATTTAAGCAACTTGTCTGTTATATGCGGCCTAGCTACCAAATATCTGATTCCAGAGCCCACCTTCTCTCCACCCCTTTTTCTCCCTTTGCTTTTTCATCCTCTTTCTCTCCCTATTTCTGTTCTCAGGCCTGTGAGTATCCGTTCGTCCCTCCTCAGCCCTTAGCTGGGCTCTTACGAGCAAGATTACCAGCCCTGGGCCTAATTGGAATGAGCCGGCCTAAGAGCTAGAGAAAGGCATTCTGTTACTTCAGAAATGTCCCTAAGGGACCCTTGGTCCCATTCTATCCCAGGTCAGCAGTATACCTTCCACGGGCCTTTCCTTTCTACCTAAATTACTTTTACTCACCCCAGTTCCCTCTGCTTGAAATTTTCTTCCCACCACTACTGCTATCTCCCCATGTTCCCATTTGTCTCAAGGCCCAGCTCACATGCCATCTTTCAAGGGTCCCTCTTCATCAGCTCCTTCCCAGAGCCCAGGCTCCTAGTCACCAGACCAAGGTCTGTGTTCGCAGAGGACGGAGAGCACCTGACCCTCCATGCCCTCCCATTCCCTGCCCTGCAGAGAGCAGCCCATGCTGGGCAGTACCCAGGGCCCACCCTGGAGCTGTAGGACACCTTGAGCCAACCCTCTGTTTTGTGGCTTCCTTCTGGAAGGAAGGGGTTGGGGCCCGTGCCTGGGAGAGGATGGGCTTCAGAGTTTGTTAGGACTGGCAGGAGATCGCCATCGTAAGGAATCCCAGAGGTTAGCCTTCAAATGAAGGAGACCAGGATCCAAGCCTAGACAGCGTCAGACCCCTCACCCTGCTCTCTGAGTGGTCGAGAACAGAGAGCATGGACTTTGCAGTTGGACATGCTTGGTCTCGAACATGGACTGACTTTGTGACCATGGGCAAGTCACTTGATTTCTCTGACCTTTTGTTTCCTCAGTAGTAAAAATGGGCATCATAATCATAATCCCAGCCTCATAGGAGCAAAGCTGGGTAGAGAATTAAACTAGATTAGAAATCCCATATGTGTAAAGCCCCCAGCACAGGGTTTAGCACACAGTAGGTGCTTAATAAATGCCAGTACCCTTCCATGCACAGTTAGAAGGAAAGAACTTTATAACTTCTCTAGTTCTCCAAAGATCCGATACATCTTCAGTTGGTAGTGAGCTCCTCTCTCACTAGAGGTATTCAAACTGGGTCTGGGTGACTGCAGAACAGGAATGTTATTCAGCGAAGTGAAGCTTCAATCAGATGGATGTTGGGCTTTGAAACCTTCAGATTCTTTCCTGCCCTGAATTTCTGCAATTCTGTGAAGACTTTGACTCAGATCTCATTAGTCAGTTATTAGAAATCAGTTGGGGTTCAGCTTGGATGTCTGCTTAGCACAGATACAGGACAGAATCCGGCTGGAGCTACGAGCTTTCTCCCAAGAGGTGGCAAGGCTAGAAACAAAATCGGGTCTAAGAAGAAGAGTTCTCATAGCTCCTGTGAAGGGAACCTGCCTGGTATATTTGGGGCATGAAGCTAAATGTTTAGGCTGAATTTTGGGAAGGCTTCCCCATGGCCAATAGCATGAACTGCCCAGGGCAAGGCCTGTGTTTGATTTATCTCTGAATCCCCAGTGCCCAGCGCAAGCCAGGCACACAGGAAGTATTCTGGACAAATAACGAGCAAATGGCCAGTAGCCTTGGTGTTTCTCACAGATGGAATCCTGAGTTGAGAGACTCTTAGGACTCCCCTGGAGGCCAAGTGGCAGTTTCATACTCAGTGCATGTACGTCCGTGTGTCTGTGTCCAGGTCCCAGGCTTCCCAGAAAGACTCCTCCTGCTTCCTGCTGCCCTGCCTTCTTCTCTTTCCCCTGCCCCTTCCCCTCCTTCCAGCTTTATTGATGTACAGACAACATACATCAAGCTGCACATACTTAAAGTGTACAGTTTGGTAAGTTTTGACATAGTATGTAACCCATGAAACCATCACCACAATTAAGATAGTGAACACATCCATCAACCCCCGAAGTTTCCTCTTGCACCTCTGTAATTCCTTCCTCTCACGCCTCCCTCTCCCCTCCCTTGTCCAGGCAACCACTGACCTGCTTTCTGTCACTATCAATTACTTTGCATTTTCTAGAATTTTGTATAAATGGAATCATACAGAATATACTTTTTGGGAGGCGGTGGGGGTCTGGCTTCTTTCACCCGGCATGATTATTTAGAGATTCAAGTTGTTGTGTACATCAGTTTATTCCTTTTTATTTCTGAGTACACATAGTACACCATTGTATGGAAGGGTAAACCATGATTTGTTTTGCCCTTCATCTGTTGATGGACATTTGGTTTTTTCTAGTTTTTTGTTATTATAAATAAAGCTGCTGTGAACAATTGTGTATAAGTCTTTGTATGGATATACCTTCCTGTTCTCTAGGGTAAATACCTAGGAGTGAAGTGGAGCGGCTAGATCATTTGGTAAATATATATTTAACTTTTAAAAAAACTGCCCAAGTGTTTCCAGAGTGGTTGTACCATTTTACATTCCCAGCAGCAGCGTATGAGAGTTCTGGTTTCTCTGCATCCGCAACAGTACTTGGTATGATCAGTCTATTTAAATTTTTTTTTTTTTTTTTTTTTTTGCGGTACACGGGCCTCTCAGTGTTGTGGCCTCTCCCGTTGCGGAGCACAGGCTCCAGACGCGCAGGCTCAGCGGCCATGGCTCACGGGCCCAGCCGCTCTGCGGCATGTGGGATCTTCCCGGATCGGGGCACGAACCCATGTGCCCTGCATCGGCAGGCGGACTCTCAACCACTGCGCCACCAGGGAAGCCCTAGTCTATTTAATTTTAATCATTCCAATAGGTGTATAGTGGTATCTCCTTATGGCTTTAATTTGCATTTTCCTAATGACTAACGATGTTGAGCATCTTTTTGTGTGCTTATTTGCCATCCATATATCTTTGGTGAATTATTTGTTCAAGTATTTTGCCAACTTTTAAATATTTAACTATTTGGCTGTTGGTCTTAATATTATTGAGTTGTAAGGGTTATTTATACATACTCGATACAAGTTCCTTGTCAAATATATATTTTGCAGCTATTTTCTCCCAATCTGTGTCTTGCCCCAGAGAGCCCTGTGGGAGTTTCAGACTCAGCGTGCGTGTGTATGTATGTCTGTGTGTGTTTGTGTGTGTGTGTGTGAGAGAGAGAGAGACTCAGAAAGAGACTAGCTTCCTGAGAGATTGCAGCCTCTGAATTCAGTCCTTCTCTACTATCACGTGGAATCACAGGACAGCACCTAGAGGTACTTAAAATTCACACATCTCCACAGCTTTGTTTTGCAAACAGGGGGCCTGAGTTCCTGAGACCATGGGGTGTAGCGTCAGAGCCCACACAGACCTCTGATCTCTAGAGGAAGAGGGCCCATGCTGGGTGCCTTGATGCCTTTGATTCCGGTGACACTTGGTGAAGCAGGTCACCTTTCTCCCTCACCTTGTATGTACAATGGGCACGGCACTGCCTTTCTGTGGGTGAGAGGCAGGTGCAGAACTCTGTAGCTGACCATCTCAACTCCAAGGACAAGGAGCGTGTCAGCACCATCTATCGTCACAAAAGGCATTTGGGAGACAGAGGAGGAGAAGCCATATATTCATTAAGGAGTGTTTGTTGAGCTCCACGCTGGGCCAGGCTCGAGATGCACTGGCTGGAACAGCGCAGGGCAACCTTCTCTGCTCTGCTCTGGGTGTGTGGAGCCTGGCTGAGGGCATCACTACCTCTTCTGCCAGTGCCCTTGCACAGCTCGCCAGCAGTGCACATCGCTGCTTAAGCCAAACGCCTCTGTGTCTGTGTGTCTGTGTATATAGACTTAGAAACCCTCAAAAAATTGAAGATAGTGATCCACAGCGGATGTGTGTAAACAGCCTGTGTCCTCCTGGTATAACAAAAGAGCACATGCCATGGGGCCACCGTGGCGAGAGCTGTGAACTCTGCCCCCCGTGGAGCCACACGTGGGCATCCATGCTTGAATTGAGCTTGGAAGAGAAGCAGGTAGAAGAAGCTTGGAAGGGCTTTCTAGGCAGAGGGCACTGCATAGGCGACAGCATGGTGAACCCATGAGGTGAATCAGTGAGGATATTTGGGAAGATGTGATGGCAGAGGCCAGGTGGTCACACAGCTCCATGAGGTGGGGGCATTGTCTCCATTTATAGATGGGGACACTGAGGTATCAACTCAAAAGAAGGGTGGGCTCAGGCCTGTGAGTCAATGGCAGAGCTGAGCGTACAGGTTCCCAGTTCTGTGCTCTTTCTCCTGTGCTGGGCTGTGTCCCAGGGGAGATGGACGGTGGCCTCGAGGCCATTTTCCTGGTACTAGGTTGACTGTGCATGGGGTTCTCAGGTCCCAGATCACCTGGTTGGCTGCCTGACTTCCTTCAGCTCGTGTTTGCTAGCCCTTGATTCTGAATCTGGCCCTGCTCCTGGCACCTGGGAGACTGAGCCACTGAAGGCGTGATGCCCACTTCTCTTCCGGCCTCGCGTGCTAGATGACAACTAGCCAGACTCTCAGGCCCGGTACTGATGCTCATAGTACACAGGCCAGAACTGCCAGCGCCACTCTGGATACTGGTGTGTTTTAAGCTGGGTATATTGCCAACCCTGAACAAAAATAGGGTTCTGTTATTAAGGGAGAAGGGGAGATGAACATTGGGTGGGCATCACCCCCACGTACCCAGAGGCCTGGGCATCATCACGGTTCTTCCCTCTCCCTGGTTTCCCGCGGCCCATCTCTTTTGGTCCCTGTCTACTCCCTAAATTTCTCTCGAAGACATCTTTACTTCTCTCACTTCCTTTCCTCTTCTCCCGTCTTGGCTTTCCTGGTACCCTTTCTCATCTCCTCCAGCCCATTCTCAGCAGAGCTGGTACAGGGTTATCGTCTACAATCTAAACCTGACCTCGTCCTTCCTCTGCTCAGAACTTTTTCTGTAGGCTCAAAAGGTGCTCCCCCAGTGCCTGGTCTCCCCTCTGCTCCCCTTTGTCCCTACACTGTCTGGTCTCGTGAACCCAGCCCCTTGTATCTCCCCTTCTCCTGCATGTTTCTGTAATGTTGACCCCCCTTCCCTGCACTGAAGCTGGAATGCTCCTCCACAGACATCTGCATCCATCTGCAGAAGCCTGCTCCTGAGTTCTGCAGAGAGGCTCCCTCTGTCCTCTGCCCAGCCCCTCCCTGACACACTCTTTGATTACTGGGACTACTGGGGAGAACCCAGCACACATAGACGCTTGGTAAACATTGACTGAAATGTCCCTGCCAGAGCTGCCACACAGGTAAGAAGTACTCTGATTAGGAGAGAGGAGAAGCTTGAGGGGACCTGCTTTCAATCTTGGAGCTAGGCCACTTTCGAGCTACGTTTCTCCAGGAGGCCTCAGTTTCCCTCTTTGCCATGTGAGGTGAAGACACTTGTCACAAGGCCAGAGAGACACAGAAAGACCATCTTTGGTGATTCCTGTTTTGAGCTCGAACTCCTTGCCTTTCAGGAGGCAAGGCTAAGTGCCTGTGGTTTTGTCAAGGGGAAACACAGCTGCTGTGCATATGTTATGGGGGGAGAATCAACTAGCAACTCAGCCCTTTAGAAAAGCAGTTCGGCAGCATATTCAAACTTTTTGACCCTATAAACCTACTACTGGGGATCCTTCCTAAGGAAATAATTCTAACTACAGAAAAATAATAATGCATGAAGATGTCTGTTGTAGCATTCTTTCTGATAGTAAAAAAGTCTATATGTTCAACAGAGGGGGATGTTAAGGTAACAGTGATGGACCCATGAAATGGACTATTATACAGCCCATAAGATACTTCCTATAAAGAATATGCCATATCATGGGCAATTCATAAACCATGTTAAATTTTTTAAAAAGATATAAAGGTGCCTCTCTACCATGTTTATAACTATGTAAAAATAACAAAACCCGCCTCCAAAATAGTTTTTCTTCTATGCTTAGAAAAAAGCTAGGAGGAGCAGCCTCCAAATTAATCAGTGGTTTATCTCTGAGTAGCAAAAATGGAGGCTTTTTTTTAAAAAAAAAAAGATGTGTGCTACTTTATAGCTATAATAACAACATTCATAAATAGAACTATATTTAACATTTAAAAATTACCCAGTTGGAGCTAATTCCGTGACCTTCTTGGGGTGAATTATTCACTTGTCTCTGGGCCTTAGTTTATAAAATAAGGGAAAGAAATGACTGCTCATTGGGCAGCATGTGCCAGGGCTCTTCACAGCATTATCTGATTAAATCTTCGCAGTTGAAACCCTGTGTTGCAGATGAGGAAGCTATAGCCCATGGTCAGTCCTCTGCTGAGACCTAGGTTTTCCAGCTAGATTCTGCTCTAGGAAAAGCCCCTGCTCTGCACACCTTCCCGGGGGCCACTGCGATTACGAAGATCTTTGCCTGCTCAGGGGAAATGTCAGGGCAGAGGGATACCTGAGAGCCCTGTGTCAACAGAGCCGGGGAGGAGTTTATCTTACAGGGTGGGGGAGGCTGGTATTTGCCCGCAGGTGGGAAGGAGAGCTTTCTGCTGACTGCAGCCAGAGCTGCTGGTCTCTGCTTTACCTTTTGGCACCAGCAGCCTTTTCCTGAACAGGATTTGCCCCTCAGCCCAAGTCCCCCGTTCTGTGTTCCCAGCCTCCCTGCGTGTCCAGCACCCTGAGCTCAGAGCTGCAAGGGTTCAAATCTCAGCTCCACCAGTATACCTGGGGCCTTGGGCAAGCGCCACGCCTTCCCCCTGACCTCAGATCCTCTATCTATAAAATGGGATTGGACTAGACTGGAGATTCCAAACCCCAATGCCAGGCAGCTAACAAACGAAACAGCCCAGGTAAAGAGCACAAGTGCAGGTAAGAACTGGCAAAAAGGGGCCACTCCTCAGCCTCAGCCCATCACTGCCATGCAGGAATGCAGGCACGGAGCTGCAGGATCTTTGGGGTTAAGACAAGCTAGAAATCTGGGTTTCTTTAAGTATGCAGTCTCTCAAGTTATAAATGTTGACTGAAATTAAAATACACGTACATGCAGGCCAAAGGAGAGTGGTCTTTAGGCATGATACAGCCTATGGGCTGCCAGTTTGGGACCCCTGGAGTTGCCTGTCTCTGAGTACCTCTGGCTTTGACCTTCTGGTCCCTGGCCTCCTGGCCTCCAGGTGCTCCTCCAGGCAACGTTGGGCGGAGTGAGGCCCAGGCCTGCGAGAGCAGGGAGGCCAGTCGGCTAAGGAGGGGGAGGCCCTCAGTTTGGCTCTCCTGGACCCCATACATGCCCTGTACAGATACAAGGGCTAAAAAGGCTCTGTCCTGCTGCCTGCCCCAAGCCCCACCCCATCCCTGCGCTTGGCAGCTTGACCTGCACAGCCCCACTTTACCATCGTGACAACGATTAACCTCACGTACACGTAAGGAAACTGGCCCTGATTATGACAGGCCTGCAGGCACACAGCTCCCCACTGAGCTGGGATTTGAATCCAGGAGTGTTTGGCTGTACCCACCGAGCTCCTGCATTTAGTCCTCACGGCCCCCCGAGGGCTCGGCGGGTGCTGGTGCGGACGGCAGTGTTGAGTACACAGAGCTGAGCACACAGCCGAGCGTGGTTGTACGTGTACTTGTGCGTGAACACAACCAGACCTGTTGTGCGCAGATCTGGGTGCTGGGCACCTGTGCTTAATACAGTCAGTCCTTGTTATTTGCAATAGTGATGTTCTATAAACCAGCTGTGAACGCTGAACTAGTACAAAACCATTGCTCCTGAGGGAGAATACAGAATTAGGCTCCTGGGAGCCTCTGGTCACAACATTTTCATCAACTGATCAATACATAGCCTTGTTTTATTTATTTGTGTTTCTGTTTAAAGACACCTTTAATATACATTGTTGATACATTCACATTGAATTCGTGCCAACAGCACTATAACTCACACCTGGACGAACCTTATCTGACATTTATTTTCTCCATAAGGCACGTCACAGCCTTCCTTAGCTTAGGAACACTGGACAGCGCTTCAGCACTATGCTTGTGGGCCATTTTAAATAGCAAAATTACCCCCCCACACAAGCAAAGCAAAAATATGTTAAAAACATAGCTCTAAAGAGACCACAAAAAGGACACTTGTTTATAGTATAAGAAAGGAACCAAGCTAAGTGAAGTGTGTGCATTTTTGATAACTGTGTACTCCTGGAAACTGTGCAGTTTAAAATACTATTTTTTAAAATCAATTTTATTTAAAAGAAAAAGAAAGAAGAAAAGAAATGAAACGGGAGGTTGCCTTGTTCCACTCAGCTGGGAACATGGGCATCAGGCAACTGAAATTTTTCACCGCTCTGTGCATTCCACCCATGACTGTGAAGGAACTGGGTATTGATTTGGGGCTTATGAATAAATGTTAGCAAGTAGATGATTCGCAACTACAGAATCTGCAAACCATGAGGATCCACTGTAATGTTGTATCTTTCACTTTTCTCTGAGGGCTGCTGTCAGGAGTTGGGGTTGTTGACACAACGAATTGGATTTTCTGAGTGCGGAGATGTCATTTAGAGGGGCAGCTGGAATCGTTTGAGTTCCACTCTCAGTATTACCACCTACTTGCTACGTGCCCTCCTGCAAGTTCGCTGGTCTCTGGAGCCTAAGCTTCCTTGGTGGTAAAATGGAGGGCACACCCCCTAACGTGAGGGTGAACTGAGAGGATAGATGCGGAACACCCAGGACAGTGCCTGGCAAGAGGCTGATTAAATGACAGCTTTCAAACGGTGCTTTCACGCTTTCCCTTAAGATGCAGTTTTTAAGGGTTTTGTACTCAAGACCCTGCTAGATACTAAGGATTCGGAGATGGATAAATCCCTGGCTTACAAATCTAGCAGGAGAGACCAGCCCACCTAAATAGGACGCCATGTGTGAGAAGGACTATAATAATATAAACTAAGTACTGCAAAGCTTTTCTTGCCCCTTTTTTTACTTGCTAAGAAGCCCGCACTTACTTGGGTAGTGATATCAACCCAAGTGAGTGCAGAACCACTTATTCATCCAGCAAATGTTTGTTGAGGGCCTGTGGGGTGCCAGGCACTGGTCTAAGCGCTGGGAACTAAATTAAGAAATAAATGGGCAAATATCCTTACCTTCCTAGAGCTTATATTCTAGAGACAATAAACAAAGTACATAAATATATTAGCTGTTGCTAAGGACTGTGGAGAAAATAAAGCATGGGGAGAAAGAAAGAGACCCCTGAAATACAAACTATTATAATATTTCAGATGAAGATTTTGGAGTGGAATAAAGATGTAACATATATGAACAACATTAAGAACAAGCCTATTTAGGTGAATAAATAAATACTGTTTATGGAGTGCTTTCCCTATGCCAGATCCTTGCTAGGCATTTAGCAGGTATAACTGCTAATCGTGACTGTACTTGTGCACAGTATCTGTAATTAGCTCCATTTTACAGATGAGGAGACTGAGGCTTAGAGAAGTAAAGTGGTATTCCCACTGTCATAAATATAGTGGGTAGTGCAGTTTGGAATTCAAATCCTGGCATATTTGAGCCCAAAGCCATGGTTTCTTTTTGTTAAATTAGCCTCCCAGCAAAGGGGAAAAACTCATTCTGAGACAAAGGGATTTTAATATAGACATAGATTTTTACAGAGTCTCCCTTTGAAAACATTTTAAAATGCTCCTTTTAGCTAAATTAAGGGGTGGAGCAGCTTCTCCAGAGTAGGAGGTCTTTTGGGGAGAGAGGTTTATAATTACCCACCCTCTTTCAGCAAGTGTGAGCCGTGTTGGGCGCTGTCAAAGGCCCCAGATCTTAGTGAAGGCAAAATAATTCAGCTTGATGGGGGAAGTGCCACTGGAAGTCAGTTGGACAGGAATCAGCTGCTGAGGACGGCAGGGAAGCTGGCAGCTGGAGAAAGAAAGGGGGTCTGGGAGGAGAGGTGAAGGATGCTGATTTGGGATCAGCATGGCTCCTGGGCTAAACAGGAACAGTTGGGTGAGCTGGGCCTGTATCTCCATACAAAGCCCCCAGGAGCCGCAAGAAGATAGGAGAGACCTGGCTTCCAACAGGAGCAGCATGCCCACAGTGGCTGGTGGGATTGGAATCAGCTGGCCCACCTTCAGTCTCATGTCCCCTGTTCCCACAGCTCACATTGTGGCCTTTGGCAAGTCATCAGTTTCTGCTTAGAAAATGTGGCAGTTGGACTAGATTGTCATGAAATGCCAGGAGAGAGAGCGAGGGCGAGAGAGAATGCAAGAGACAGCATGAGTTTATGTGGTTCCCTGCTTTGTATTCCCAGGAAGATAGAGCTCTCTGATCTCAGATTGGGTGGGGGCTATCTCCATGGAAAGGAGCTGTGGTCCCAGGCAGATCAGATGACATCTGAACATCCCTTTAGCCCTTTGGTCCTTGTGTTCCATGGGTCCTTCAATCTCATGTCAGCAGAGCACAGCACATACAGGGTAACTTGGCTGAGCTCTGAAGCCACCATCTTTCCTTTATCTTGGGATCCTCCTTGCAGATTCACAATAGGCAGTCCTCTATCCCTACAGCAAATCACATGCAATAATGTTTCTTTTCGCGTTCATTTTAGGGAGAGCTTTATGTCTCCTAAAGAACTAGTCTGCTTCCTGCTCTCCCCTAACTATAAGAACAAGAAGACTGGGCATAATTTCTCTTTTTGCTTTGATGGCCAGGAAGCTCAGAGTGGAATCTGAGCCTCGTTATTGCTGCCACGTTTGCATGTGTGGTCAGCCTGTGGTATTCCCTTCTTCCCCAGGCCTCGGTTTCAATGTATATTTTATTGTGTCATTTGTGAGCTGCCTTAAAATTGGTGAGACTTCTGTTTTACCCTTGGCTTTCCTTCCATGACTTCTTTACTCAAAAAGCCGCCTTCTGTTCTTATTTTATCAGAGACTCCTGCCTGGATTCGAACAGGGGTGTGGGGTGGGGCTGCAGTGCAGAAGCTTTGTCACTAGAGTCAGGAGGTGAGCTCCCAGCCCAGGCTTTGTGCTGCACTTGCTGAGCAACTTTAGACATATGGCGTGCTCCCTCTGGCTTTCAGTTTCTGTCTGTAAAACGGTGGGCTGTGACAAAGTCTACCCAACATTCTTTCCATTCTAGAGCTCTGTGAGTGTGTTCTAGCTCCTGTAGGTACTTGGGGTAAATGCAGGGGAGGGGTGGACACTGACTCAAGGATCCTAAGAACCGCAGCAGAGATCTGAAGAAAAGAGAGTCCATAGGGTCATGCTTTAAAGCTGGAACCTCAGGAGGAGGCGGTGGCAGGAGAGGAGCCAGGCTGCGGCTTGACAGCTGTATCAGCCGGGAAGCCCAGGGAAGCACATGCTGTGGCCAAGGTCGTTGAAGGACCTCCACCTGCCAGGAGCCACTTGCCAAGCAGCTCCCAAGCTGGGGCTAGCACCAGGGCCCCTCTGTCCCCCACACCTCCCCATGGTTGTCTGCAGAGGGGCAGCCCTGGCACAGCTGTGCAGGGATGGAAACCAGTGTCGCCCCTGCTGCCCCTCCCCATGTAGGAGGCTTGCCAGGCATTGGCCTGGAGAGCCACCCCAGGGCAGTCGGCTCGGCAGAGGGTGCCGGTAATCTCAGAGTCACCACCTGGGCTTGCTCTGACTTGCACTAAAGCAAGGAATAATACTTCTGAAAAAGGAGAAAATATCCCCTATAAGAGGCAGTGGTAGCAGTAGTAATGGCAAGAAATGTTCTGTCCTCTGTTTGTCTGGAATTCCCCCGTTGCTCCATTCATTGCCTTGGTTGGATAAGGCAGGGTCAGGAGGGTGGGTCCCACTGAATGCATGAGGCAGCTGAGACTCAGGTCAAGGGTGCAAGGTCACCGACAGGGACCATGTGCTGTGGCTTGAGGAGCTGAGGGTCTCTCAGTGCTGAGCTCGCACAGCACCTGGGCTAGTGAGCAGGATGCAGCAGCTGTTGGAAGAGTTGAACACAGTGGTCCTCATGGTGAGGGCTTCTCCTTTGCCCACATGGCTGATTCTTTGAGGGACATGGAGAGACTTACACTGTTTAGGGAGAAGACACATGAAGAATTTCTTTTTGAACAATCTTCCTTGCTCTGCTAACCTCCTGTTTCTGTGAGGTCCACTTGCTTTTTTTCAGGAATATTTTATTTTATTTATTGTCTTTTTATTGAAGTATATATAGTTGATTTATGATATTGGGTTAGTTTCAGGTGTACAGCTTAGTGATTCAGTATTTTTTTCAGATTATATTCCTTTAGGTTATTACAAGATAATGGGTATAATTCCCTGTGCTTTATAGTATATCCTTGTTGCTTATCAATTTTATATATAGTAGTTCGTAGCTGTTAATCCCATACCTCTAATTTGTCCCTCCCCCTTCCCTCTCCCCTTTGGTAACCACATGTTTGTTTTCTATATCTGTGAGTCTATTTCTGTTTTGTATATAGATTCATTTATATTAGTTTTTAGATTACACATATCAGTGAGATCATATATTTGTCCTTCTCTGTCTGACTTATTTCACTAAGCATAATATTCTCTAGGTCCATCCACATTGTTGCAAATGGCAATATTTCATTCTTTTTTATGGCTGAATAATATTCATTGTGTGTGTGTGTGTGTGTGTGTGTGTATATGTATATATACCATTCCTTCTTAATCCAATCGTCTGTTTATGGGACTTGGGTTGTTTCCATGTCTTGGCTATTGTAAATAGTGCTTCTGTTGAATGTTGGGGTGCATGTACTTTTTCAAGTTAGTGTTTTTTCTGGATATATACCTAGGAGTGAAATTGCTAGATCATATGGTAGTTCTACTTTCGGTATATTAAGGAACCTCCACACTGTTTTCCTCAGAGGCTGCACCATTTTACATTCCCGTCAACAGTATACAAGGGTTCCCTTTTCTCCACATGCGATGTTCTGCTTTTATGGAAGCATGAGGAGCCCAGGATGCGGGGATGTAACCCCTGCATCTCCATCCTGGTATTTTAGAATCTCCTGGGAAAGTAGATTTTTGCTTTTTCATGCAGCATAGCCGTATGTGTCCCAGTTCTCTTGTACTATGAGGCAGTCATGATGCAGTAGAAATGCAGGCACTCATGACCTAGACGTCCAGGTGTGACCTTGAGTGATCTCGAAAGCTCCGCAGCTTCAGGTTTCCCATGTGTCCTACGCATCAGTCTCCACCTGGCCTCCCTCCACAGGGAATTTGTGAGGATCAGATGAGGTTGGGGCTATGCCAGACCTTCAAAGGGTCAGTCTTAGTCGCCTGTCTCCTCCAGGCTGACCCAGAGTCAGGAGGACCAGGGCAGTACCTGCCCTGGGCCCAGCTGCCTGAAGTCAGGTAGAGGCAGGAGGGCTGCTTCTAGTTCCTGTCCTGTCACTACTTGCTGAGCCATCCTGGGCCATTCCCTTCCCCTTCCTGGACCATGCCTGTCCTTTTACAATGGTTCATTTTAAATATATATTATATAGATTATTTTTGTTTTTTATTGATATATAGCCACATACTATAAAATCCACCCTTTTAAAATGTACAATACAAAGGGTTTTAGTATATTCACAGAGTTGTGTATCTGTCACCACTATCTAACTCTAAAACACTTTCATCAATCCCATTAACAGTCATCCCCTATTCCTCCTTGGCCCAGCCCTTGGCAACCGCTAATCTGCTTTCTGTCTATGGATTTGTCTATTCTGGCCACTTCATATAAATGGAATCACGACATGTGGCCTTTTGTGTCTGGCTTCTTTCATTTAGCATAATATTGTCAAGGTTCATCCATGTTGTAGCGTGTATTGGTACTTTATTCCTTTTTACGTCTAAATGATATTCCATCGTATGTATAGGCCACATTTTGTTTGTCCATTCATCCGTTGATGGACATTTGGGTCATTTCCTCCTTTGGGCTGTTGTGAATAGTGCTGCTATGGACATCCCCGTACAAGTTTTTGTTTGAACACCTATTTTCTATTCTTTGGGGGTGTATACCCACTAGTGGAATTGCTAGATCCTTTGGTAATTCAATGTTTTACTTTTTGAGGAACTGCCAGACTGTTTTCCACAGTGGCTGTACCATTTTACATTCCCACCAGCAATACACAAGGGTTTCAATTTCTCTGCATCCTCGCCTGTACTTGTTATTGTCTGTCTTTTTGATTATAGCCGTCCTAGTGGATGTGAAATAGTATCTCGTTGTGGAAAATATATATTACATAGATTTTTAACCTGCAAAACCCTTTTAAAAATGTAGTCTTACTTCAGACCTTCCATATGTAGAACAGGTACAAGAGGAGTCTCTCGAGGTGAAATGGGGAAGGAGGCCTGAGCCCACCCCCTCATAGTCCCAGAGGCAAGTTCTCCAGGTGGTTTGAAGACCACTGGCTCTTGGTGCCCTCCAGGCTCTGGAATCTGAGTCGAACCACCAGAGACTACCTGCATAGCAGACGCCTCAGCCCTCACGCCCATCCTGGTTGCCTTGGGAGCCCTCGCAACATTTGGCCAAGCTGTGGGTCTGCCCTGCGCTGTACTGGGGTTGCCACAGTGAGAAGGAGTCCAGTGGCCCCATCTATGGTTCCAGCTCTGAGAACAGCTTGTGTAGGAAACAGGAAGCAAACTGGAGAAATGCCACCACTGCCCCCCTTCCCAAGTCTAGGAAGAAAGGTCCTGGTTTTGCTGATAGTGCAGAGAAGCATAGTGGCTGATGAGGTCGTGAAGCCAATGGAAGGTTTACCAAACTCCTCAGCCATGAGTAGCCCTCATAGCACTAATCCTCTGAGGTCCAGAGAGGTCGGCTGGAACACTCCCAGGCCCATCTTCCATCTCCCGCTTCCCTCTGCATTAGCATTCTAGGAGCACCAGGCGTTCTGCCGTTTGAGGGTGGAATGTTCTGCATTCTAGCGTTGCCTTGGCAGAGACAAGATTCCTCCCAAGTTCTGTTCTATTGGTTGCATTGCTCTGCTTTCCACAATTGTGAGAGGCTTGAGTCATCAGACACAGATTGTTCTGTTCCTTTGGATTTTAGGATAGCTTTCTTCTCTTATTGATGGCTAATTCTTTGGGGAAAAAAAGATAATTTATAGTGCATACAGGGACTTTCACTTAGCTAGAATATTAGATTAACCTAGTGCCTGGTTTTTCCCCCATGACTTGCTGATTGAGCAAAATGCCATAGTGTCTCTTTGAAGAACGCAGCTTCCTAGTTTTACAGATGTAGAAACTGAAATCCAGGAGTCTTAGTAACTGAAAGGGAAGAAAGCATCAATTAGAACTCTATTTCATTTACAGCCCTAGAATCAGAGAATGGTGGATCCAGAGGTGTCTTTGAGACCATCTAATCCAACCCCTTGGTCTATCAAATGTGCCTGTTTAACTCATTGCGTTTCTAACGGTTGTGTGTTGATTGTGTTTATTTTTATGAAATTCCCCAGAGGGGGGTGTTCCCTGAGTTTCAACCTAAGGCATGACACGCTAAGTGGTCAAGAGAGTAAGTGACGGGTGAAGTCCCAAGAGGAAAGTCCTGTAGGGCAGAGCCTTATGGAAAGTGTGACGTGTGCATGAGGGCAGGGCAGGGCAGGGCAGGTGCTGTTGGCTGGGCAAACAGCCTTTGCAAAGATGTGGGAGCAACGAACAGGGCTTTCCCCTGGGGTCAGCAAGCAGCTGAGAGCAGGTTGGAAAGGGTATAGACAAGAGGGCCTTGAATGCCAGGATCAAGAGTTTTGCCCTAATTTTTACTTAATCGGGGGCCTCTGATGAATTTTGAGAAGGCTCCAGGCCCCTTTCTCCATTGCTCCTGCTGCCGCCCTGACCCAGGCCCTTCTAATTTCTTGATAACCTCCTAACTGGTCTCCCTGCCTCTATTCTTGTCCCTTTCCAGCTATAGTCCACAAAGGCCCCCTAGGCAGGGGCTTTCTAAAACGCAAGTCTGATTGTGTCTGTCCCCTTTTTAAGGCCCTTCCATGGCTCCCTGTTGCTCACAGGACAAGATCCTGGCTTTTGTGGCTCGGTGTGGCCTGGCCCCACCTTCCTCTACAGCCTCAGGCCCACTGTGCCTCTGCTTCCACCAGGCCCCCTAGTTTCCTGAGCAGCCATGCTATTGCATTACTCACGGCTTTTGCCCACGCTTCTCCATCCCTCCCGTTCACTTTCTCTGCCTGGTGACCTCTTATTCGCCCTTTAAGACTTAGTGTAAATTTCCTTTTGGAGACGCTTTCCCTGACCCTCCTGAAGCCACTATTATGCCTTGAGTCTTTCTGTTTTGAAGCTCACATTGCACTGCAATTATCTAGTGCCAGAATCCTGGGAGTTCCCACTTTCGAGTGTTTATTGTGTGGTGGGCACTGGGCTAAGCCCTGTGCATGCATGATCCTGTGTTATTCTCACAGTAACCACATGAGGTGCATTCTGTTACAGCCCCACTTACAGATGAGGAAGCTAAGGCTCAGAGAAGTGGTGTGACTCGCCCACTGCCTGCAGCTGGAGGGTGACAGAGCTGGGATTTGAGCCCAGATATCTTTGACTATTTCTGACTCCTTCCATCTCCTGTTCCCTGGATCCTGCTATATCTCCTGAACCCCCACTGTTCGGTGTGTGAGGCACTAATCAAAGGGGTAGATGCGGCAGGGTTGCCATGGTGTGGGCAGGATGGGGAAATGGGGCTGGGCTTAACCTGGGGTGGAGGTGATAAGCAACTGTCAGCCCAGCTCCCCACGGCTAGGGGTTTCCTTTCCACCTTCCATTCCAAGCGGCTACCTGGGGACAGGCCTGCGGGACTCCAGGCCGAACAGGTGGCATGGAGACAAACGCCATGGCAATCTGCCTCCTCTCTGGGGCCCAGAGGGGAGGGAGGACCTGAGAGAGTCCAGGGTGCTCACTGACACTTCTGGGCTAGATCCTGGGGAGACAACTCCCTTTGGGCCTGGGTGTCTTCTGCCCTCCCAGAGGGACCCCAGCCTGCAAGGTCCCGTCCCAGCAGGGGAAATGCCACTTCCACCTCTGTCCCAGATGAATGGCTGGCTTTGGCCTCCCAGGAGACTGTCTGCTCCAACCAGGTACAAATGCCATCCCCTTCCCACCCTCACCCCCCTGGCCAGAGAGGAAGGAAGAGGGAGCGAGAGAGGAGGGAGGCGTGGGGTTGCCAAGCAAGGTAGGAGCAGGGACAGCGACAACAAAGCCCTCATTGTACCAAGGCCACACGCAGCTCCAAGGCAAAGCAGGCATCGTTCCCGCCTCCCAGGACCTGGGCCCAGAGCTCCACCCGGACTTTCTGAGCTCCTTAGCAATGCTCACCAGAGCTGGCTTGGAAGAGCGAGGCCCTGCCTCAGCTCTGAGTCCTGCCTCTGCTGAGAAGTCCTCCTGAAATCACAGCATCCTTCCAAAAGCCAGAAGTGGTGATGGGAGGATGGCCAGTGAAGCCAGCCTGGCTGGGGCTAGAAGCCAGGGTCTGTTGGACGTGCAGCTGTGTGACCTTGGACCCAAATGTGATAAAAAATCCTGCCTTGAAGGATTTTTATTTGAAGTAATGGACCAAGGCACATAAAAGCACTCAGCACGGTCACCTGGCCGCAGAAGTGTTCAATCAGTGACAGATGATCCTTGAAGCCCTCGTCCACCCACGAGCAAGGACTATCAGCCCCTCCCAAGCTGCTCCTAGTTGAGGCCCTCCTGTGCCCAGGAGGTGGTGAGCCATTGGTGGCCTTCCTGGCAAGTGTGGAGTAGCACTGTTGTCCCCTCAGCCCGTCTCACTGTTCCTCCTCCGGAAGCCGGCCCTGCAGTTCCAGGAGGCCCCGCCTGGGCAGTTGGGGCATGGTGGGTGGGATGCATCCCCAAGCTGGGGCGAGCAGCTCAGGTGACAGGTGGGGTGTCGGCGGCTCCTGTGCCTGGCACCTGACACCTCTAGGCAGACAATGCTGGCAATGTCCGAGCCCTCCAGGGAACACGCCACGTCTGTGTCACAGCCAGGAAACAGGCCACCTGAGTAGCGCCGTTGTCCACTCAGGACGCAGCCCCGCCGCTGGCCGGGATGACCGGGATCCCCAGAGGCCCTGACGTGGGAAGGGGTGGTGCCCTGGGCAGGGGCTCTGGGGTTTGAGACCCAGTCCCTCAGCATCTGGTGTTGGCCTGGTTCAGTGTTGGCCCTGCCACACTGGGGCTGGGACTTGGGCAGTCCGTTCCCTCTCGGGTTCCTCATCTGTAAAGGGACTAATCACAGCACTTCCTCATAGGGTTGTTGGGAGGAGTCGATGGCATAATGTACGTAATGTGGTTGGCACGGGGTCTGGTGTGGAGCAGGGCTTGGTCACTGCTTCTCTCCCCGCGTGGGGGAAGGTCCAGCACACTGTGTCCTTGGCTGAATCTCCTGTAACCCAGGCTACTGTCCTTAGTTCTTGCTCTGAGCGTGGAAGGAGGGGACTAGGGTCTCTGGAGCTGGCACAGCACTAGCACATTGGCTGCGAAGAGCCCAGGCCTCTCCACCTCGGACTCCAGGAGCTCTGGGCTAATGCCCTGTGCAGGCCTCCTTCCACAGCAGCCAACACCAGCCCAGGATGGGGCCTCTCCCCTCCTTAAACTTCTGTAGGGCTGACTGCCCTTGGAGCCCAAACCTCTACCCAGGAAAGGGGCCTTGGGATTCCTGGGCAGGAGGCCAGGTCTGAGTCTCTCTACTGATTTGTCAAGAGGGCCAAGGATGGATCTCTGCAGGCATGGTCACTTCCTACTGGGTCCAGCCTACAGAGACACCCCCTGGGAGCAGGGAGGAGTCCTCATCTCCCATCTGTCTCCTTCCTCATTTGCGTTGAGCCTGTGCCCTGAGTTCCTGGTGCACCCCACAATGAGCATGAGCATTTGCACGGATGGGTGCGGGCATGCCTGTGTGCAGCATGTGGGCGGGGGGGGGGGGGGGGGGGGCGGGGCAGGCGAGGGCTGCATGTCCTGCGTTGTGGGCAGGCCCCCTGAGCATGTTCACTGAGCCACGTGTGGCATGCCTTGGAATGGAGGGGGCGTGGTACCTTTTCATATTCGCGTGTATCCATATGTCTTTCTACACGTGTGTGGTGTGTTGGTCTGTCTTGTCTCCCCTGTAGACGGGAAGCCCCGAGCCACGCACCAGCAGGCACTGTGAGAAGGTGACATCGAGACTAGCACAGCCTAATCTGGGGTTCCTGGTCCTGCTCCAGGAGGCCTCCAGTCTGCAGCCCCCGCCGAGGGAGGATTGACCAGCGTGGGGGTGGGGGTCCGAGAGTCAGGGGTCTGGGGGCCTGGCTTATAGCGTAGAGGACTCAGTGCTGGGCCGAGCCAATTAGGAGGCCCTGCCCCAGTGTCAGTGACCTTGGGCGAGGCCTTTGTTCTCTCTGGGGCACATTCACTCATGTGGAGGACACGGGGCTGGACTGATGATTTCTGCCCGCCCTGAGGCTCTGATGATCGTGATTTTAAGTCGGGTGGTGGGGTGAGAGCCTGCTAAATTTGTTGGTGGAGGCAGCTGTGGCCTGAGCCTGGCCTGCCAGCCCCCAGCTCGGTCCTGGGTGTCCTGCTGAAGGGTGAGAGGACAAGCCATGCCGGGCAGCGGCCCCAGCGAGAGGATGACGTGGCCGGGCCCAGCCACCCCCGCGGCCCCCCCAACCCACCCTCTCTCCTCAGCCCCGGGGACACCGCCCATCCCGCCCCTCACCCGGACCCACAGCCTCATGGCCATGTCCCTGCCAGGCAGTAGACGGGCCTCTGCTGGATCCCGCAGGTGAGTTTCCCCAATGCCCGGAGCCTTGGCCTCTGAAGGTGGGGGCAGGGAGGGTCTCTGTCTCCAGTCCAACACCGGCTTGTTTTTGAGCAAGTTGTTGCCCCAGTTTTCCCATCTTTAAAATGGGCTTGCTGACACTGGCCTCAGGAACTATTTATGGGCTCAAATGACACAGTGGGTGTAAAAGTTCTCTGAAGACTTAAACCATTGGATCCCTGCCGTCACCAGTACTGTTGTTCGATCTTCACAGTTACTGCAGGGACGGCATGCAGCCTTCCACCCAGGCTCCCCTGGCCTCCCCATGCGCCCCTCCTCCTGTCCCTCCTCCTGCCTGCCCCATTCCTCTCCACCTCTGTTTCAGTCCGTGCAGGGACCTTTCCCTCTGGGCTTGGGGGACCCTGGAAGTTGAGGACCCTTGGTAGGGGTAGCTGGGACCCCACCCTTGGCCCGCAGCCCTGCTCAGCCTTCTGGGGAGTCCCGAGGACCGGCCTCCTTCTGGTTTTCCACCTTGATTTGCACTGTCTGTTCTGTCACCCCTGTCTGTGCATCCCCCGCCACGCTTCTCTCCCCGGCGGTGACCCTGAAGTGGGGGCCCTTTGGGCCGCAGCGGCCTGGCGGTGTTCGTCCAGTGTCCGCAGCTGCCCACCAGCCAGAACGAGCACCTGCCTCTTCTTCCTGCCTCCAGGCGCACCTCTCCCCCTGTGAGCGTGCGGGATGCCCACGGCACCTCTTCCCTCAGCAGCAGCAGTAACTCGGGCTCCTGCAAGGGAAGTGACAGCAGCCCCACGCCCAGGTAACCAGCCACTCCCTCGCACCCGGCCTGGCCAAGCTGGCTGGAACCCTGAGTGCCCTGGGGGTCGCGGGAGGTGGACGTTCTAACCATCCCCAACTCTAGCACACTTCCCCGCTGTGTGACCTTGAGCAGGTCACTTCTCTCTGAGCCTCAGTTCCCATCTGTAAGATGGGTATGATCATACCCAGCTGCACGTAACCAAAGTCAGTAGCTGAGACAAACTGGGGGTGATGCTTTCAAAACAAGGGGCCAGAGGCGGGCAGCCCCCCGAAGTGTCAGGGACCCCATCTCCACCATCCTTGGTGTACAGCTGGCTCCTACACCTCCAGGCATCAGGGCAGCATCCAGGAAGGAAGAAGGTAGAAAGGCCAAAGCCCCTGAACCCCCAGAGACTCGTGTTTTTGAGACAGGACACATTGCCCAGGAAATTCTGTCTATACTGTGCTGCCTGGTGCCAGGTATGACCGGCTACAGGGAGAGTTAGTGGTTCCCAGTGTAGGGCCACCCAAGCAAACTGGGAGTTCTGTTGGAGAAAAGGCAAGAATGGATGTTGGGAGGCACCTCATGGCGTCCGCCAGCCTGCTCTTCTGGGTGGTACACTGTGAGGGTGGCAGAGAGGAGTTGTTCTAGAAAGGGAAGTGTGTTACAAGTGCAGCGTGTGCTCTGGGCTCTCAGCAAAGAGGAAAGGCAGGATCGGGCTGGGGAGACGGGTAAGGAGAGCAGTGGGTCCTCAGAGACCAGGACGTGCAGGCTGTGATGGCGGCGCCCGTCCTGCTTCCCAGGAGCGTGAGGGGGGAGCACGGGCTTAGGATGTGAATCGGTCTGAGTCTCCACTCCCTCATCTGTAAAGTGGAGCTTACAACCCGGAGGCTTCAGGGAGTTGATAGCTGCACCCACCACACTCTGCTGCTGGCCCGTAACGCGTAACCGCTCTCATTAGGACTTTGGTTCAACTTGAGAATCGTAGGCAAGAGAAGGCCAGGAGACTCTGGCCTGCAGCTCCCATGGCCAGAGCTCCTCCTGGGAAGGCTTGTCTTGAGTGAGTGTCATTTGTGTGACCAGATCACACTGAGGCGGCAGTTCTGAGTTTTCCACCATGACACGCATGATGGGTGACACACATATGCTGGACCCATGCCCCAGCATCCTGTCTGTAGCTGCCCCCAGAACGGGGGTGGGGGTGGTGGTGTGTGAGTGAGATTGATGATGCATTAATTTACCATTAATGCATTACCAAATGCATTAATTTTTAATGCATTTATTAATGCATTTAAATTTATGCATTAATTTAAGTGTATAATTGGCAACTTTAATACTTTTTTATTGGTAGCAGATTTTTGCCACACGTCATAACTGAAACCCATGGGGGCAGTCCCAGCCCTGAGGCTGAGAGCCGCTTCCATGCAAGGGTCTCCTTGCCACCACCAGAGTTGCTGGTGAGCAGTGCCTCGGCTCTAGCCTCACTATAAGTAGCCAGGTGTTCCAAGGTGTGACTAGCTGAGGGACATGAATTGTAGTATACTTCTCTTCTCAGGTATGTATAGTATATATGTAAATATATACTATATTAAAAAATATTTTTTCCCACAAAGAGCTAGTGACTAAAAATATATCAGTGTTAAATGTTATATTGAGAAGGAAAACTAGTGAAAGCATATGGAAAAAAGTTAAAATAGTTACTTCCTTTATAATCCTCAGCTCTTACTAGTTTAAGTAATCCTCGTTCCTCTACCCCGGCACAGGGAAAAGGCCTCTTTTCCTCACCACAGCTCTGGGTCCCTCTCGCCATAGCCTTTGCAGGGCACCAGGATGTCTGCTGGCCTAACACATGGGGCTCAGGGCCCCTGCTGGCTTCCTCTCTTTTGGAAGGAGATTTCTTAGAGCCCATCAGAGGGGACCCCAAGGTCCCACCCGACACCGCGCCTCTTCCCCTTGCCACACAGAAAACAAGCCAGTGTGTGACCTGACTTGAGTTAAACTTAGAGGCCAGGAGCTGAGTGAGTAGAAGAGAATAGTTTCTCTTTCCCTCCACTTCTGTCCACACTTTCTCTTCAACAGTTTACAATTTACAAATACTTTTTCCTCAGTAAATGTTAGACAGCTTCCCCAAAGCGTTTTTTTTTTTTTTTTTTTTTTTTTTTGCTGTACGCGGGCCTCTCACTGTTGTGGCCTCCCCCATTGTGGAGCACAGGCTCCGGACGCGCAGGCTCAGCGGCCATGGCTCACAGGCCCAGCCGCTCCGCGGCATGTGGGATCTTCCCGGACCGGGGCATGAACCCGTGTCCCCTGCATCGGCAGGCAGACTCTCAACCACTGCGCCACCAGGGAAGCCCTCCCCAAAACTTTTAAAACTGCCTCCAACTTGGCTCCTTCAACAAATGGGCCCCACCAGGGCCTGTCTTTTCTACATCCATAAAATGTGATTGCCTCTTGCTAGACCTGGGACCCCCCGTCCCCTAAAGGAACAGAGCTGGATGGCGGCAAGGCCTCTGCCAAATTGTGTGAGAACACGCCCAGGTGTTTAAGCCAAAATCCAAGGAGGTTTCTTCCCAAACAGAACAGCCGACAGGAAGCTGTGAGTTGAGGTGGCCTGGCTGTGGTCTGCTGGTGGCATGGGGTGCTCCCCTTCCCTGGGTGAAAGCCTCGGCCCTCCCACATCTACTGGGTAGGAATTCCTCCTCCTCGGCCCTGATGGGACCGGGGCGTGCTCACCACACACACACACACACACACACATGCGCGCATCTGCGCCACCCTGTGCTAGGGTGTTTGTGGCTGCAGGGTACAGCTGTGAACAGGGCAATGCCCAGAGACAGCCAGTGTTCCCGTGTGTGCTCACGTGTGCCCCCAGAGCGTGCACATGCAGATGGAAAGGGTCTGCCTGCGTTTGTGTGAATGTGTTCATGGGCTGGTGTCCTAGAGCAGTTGACCCTGGACCAACAAGGGGGTTGGGGTACTGATCCCTCGTGCAGTTGAAAATCCGCGTGTAACTTTTTACTCCCGCAAAACGTAACTGCTAATATCCTACTGTTGGCCAGAAGCCTTCCTGATTACGTAATTAGTTGATTGACATGTATTTGGTGTGTTATATGTATTATAAACTATACAGTAAGCCCCCTACATACAAACGAGTTCTGTTCCAAGAGCGCATTCATTAAGTCCAATTTGTTCATAAGTCCCACAAAATTAGCCTAGGTACCCAACTAACACAATTGGCTATATAGTACTGTACTGTAATAGGTTTATAACACTTTTCACACAAATAATACATAAAAAACAAACAAACACAAAAAATAAAGAAAACATTTTTAATCTTACAGTACAGTACCTGGAAAAGTATACCAGCTATGTGAACTAACTTATGTGATTGGACATGGGAACACACGTTCATCTTTGAAAGTTTGCAACTTGCAGGTTCATATATAGGGGACTTACTGTATTCTTACAATAAAGTAAACTAGAGAAAAGAAAATGTTAAGAAAATTATAAGGAAGAGAAAATACATTTACAGCAATATACTGTATTTATTGATACTGTAAGTTTACATTGTTTTTAAAATGAATCATCTGTCAGTACATCAATATTGTCTTACATGATACAAAACACTGTAGCTGTTACATGTATGACTAGATATCAAAAATGAAAAGATCATGTGAAAAAGAAATTCATATTTATTTACAGGTATAGTGTGCATGCGTTGATAACAGAGAAGCTAGCAATGGTTGCCTAGCTTATCTAATGAATGAATCATTATAAAGTTTTTATGGCATACAGTATTACAGTCATATTCAAAATATGGTATTAGAAACATTGTTATATTTTTCTAAAAACCTCTTACCTGTGATGATAGGCTGATAGGCATTTTCTCCAATTGGGAGAGAAAGGCATACTGTAGGGTAATGTGATTCTTTGAAAGCAAAGTTGTAGAACACTAAGAAAACGAACACATTATTAATATTATATCAACTATCACCCACCTTATGCCAGTGTAAGGACAGGCTGCCACCTTAGTACCAGTCTTGCACACAGTGTTCTACACGCTGAATGCTGAGGCGGTAGTGATGATGACAACACAGAGACGGCTCAAACGGTGGCCGCCATACAGTTACCAGATTTTCACACGAAATCACTCATACACATACACAGCAGATAGATCCTGGCCCACCATGCAGGCCCCAGGATAATATACACATACACAGCAGATAGATAAATCCTGGCCCACCATGCAGGCCCCAGGATAATATACACATACACAGCAGATAGATAAATCCTGGCCCACCATGCAGGCCCCGGATAATATACACATACACAGCAGGTAAATCCTGGCCCACCATGCAGGCCCCAGGATAATTACACGGAGGGGGAGACCTCTCCCACCCTCAGCCTTGGTCTCTGGGCTGGGAGAGTGGACACCTGAGCTCTGGGCTGTGGCGCCGGGACTGGGCTGGCGGAGGGGGCGCCACCCTGGGTGGCGCCAGGCTGGTGCACGCGCTCTGTGACGTGTCTCCCCAGCCCAAGCTAGAGGAGCCCTGAGCTCCCCACCCTGATGCTGTGCTCGAAAGAGCCTTAATGAAACCCACCTCCCAAAGGGGCTGCGTGTTCTCGTGCCCACAGGGGCCCCGTGGGGGAGGCCTGGCCTGCAGCACTTCAGTGGCCAGGGGACCAGAATGGGTAGGTGGGGCCCCTAGCTCCTGGAGGCACAGCGCCTCGCCAGGCCCCTTCCTCCCTCCCTGCTGACAAGCGTCCCCGGCAGGCGCGCCATGAAGTACACGCTGTGCAGTGACAACCATGGCATCAAGCCTCCCACCCCGGAGCAGTACCTGACCCCCCTGCAGCAGAAGGAGGTGTGCATCCGGCATCTGAAGGCCCGGCTGAAGGACACACAGGACCGGCTCCAGGACCGGTAAGCGGGTGGCCAGGGCCCTGCAGTATCTCTGGGAGGAAGGCGTGGCTGGGGGCTCCTCAGCTGCTCCTTGAAGCATCAGGTAGCTTCTTGGGGCCAGGCCTGGAGCAGTTTCCCCTGCGAGGGTCTATCGGGCCTCCCACCCACGGCAGTGCTCTCCCAGTTGTAGCCTGGCAGCCCCATTTGGCCACTTCTCGTGCCCTGGCTCCTTTCTACCTGGGGAGGAGCGGCACAGGGCACTCTTCCTGACTGACCTGTCTCTGTGGGGGAGAAACAACCCCTTAGCCCTCCTTTGCTTCCTCCCAGGAGGTCACCAGGGGCTCGTGACCCACCAGTTCAGGCCCCAGAAGCCTTCCTCCTCATCCACGTGTAGATGATGTAAGATCGTGAGAAACCTTCCTCGGAGCTCCCACCCAGCCCAGGGGTCTCCCAGGAGCCCCCGTGGGCCCGTCTGAGCTCATTCTCCAGACCTGATCCTCCCGGCCTCCCCATTTCCGGGCTGGCGGCTTCATCTTCATAATCGAAGCTTCAGGGCTGCCCTCTGATCTCTTCATCACCTACCCGTCTTCTCCAGACTGTGTCAATTCGGATACACAGCCGACCGTGAGCTGGACAGGGTGCCGTGCAGGGCGCTGGAGGGCAGGCGGGGAGGCCACCACTACCACGCCTTCCTTCATCTTTTCTTTCTTTCTTTCTTTGTAATATAACTGCTTTATTGAGATGTAATTCACATACCATCCAGTTCACCTATCTAAGGTAAACAATTCAGTGATTTTCAGTATATTCACAGAACGGTGCAACCATCAACAGTATCTAATTCTAGAACAGTTCCATCACTCCAGAAAGAAACCCTGTTCCCAGTAACAATCACGCTCCATCTCTTCCCAGCCACGCCATCCCTGGCAGCCACTAATCTTTCTGCCTCTGTGGATTTGTCTATTATATTCCATGTAAATTGGAGCACACAGTGAGCGTGACCGTGTCTCTCTTGACCAGAGCTCTGCCAGGTAGCTGATCCAGTTTGTATCTGTTGTGCTTTTGAACTTGGGGAGGGTGGAGGTGGCATTCTGTGGACCTCCTTGTCTGTAGAGCTAGGATTTCTATTTATATTTCCCACTGTCTTCTCACTGATGCCCTGCGTCTGCTCGGCCATTTACACTGATGTCCTCAGGAAGCAGACAGCCCATCTCCCTGCTTCCTTTCTAGGGCTGCCCGGTGGCTCAGAGCAGACAGTCTGCCCTGTGTGGTTTGGGCAGGGCGCCCTGTAGTGGACACGCCTGCACCTCAGCTCCCCGGCCTCTCCACCTGATACTCTTGTAGTACCTGTGACCATTCTGTACTTGCTGTACTGTCAGCCTCCTCACAGGCTCTGAACATTCAGTCTGATCCTCCCATTCCCGCTGTAGCCTACTTCCTCCTCAGAGAAGGAGCTCTGCTTCTACACTCTGTGCTTTCATATATTGTGTCCCCACTTCTAAGATACCCTTTCTCTCATCTTGCTCCCTTGGAAAACTCATCCTATAAGACCCAGTTCAAATGTAACATCCTGCAGCCCCCTGAGACCTAGACAGGGCTGGGAAGCCATAGCTCTGGGGTCCTGCTGGCTCCCAGGAGGAGTGGGGCCCAGCTGAGCTGAGCATGCCCAGTCCCTCCTTTCAAACTCACTCTTCCTGCCAGGGCTCAGAGTCAGTGAGGAGGGTTATCCTAGAGTGAGCCCCCCACCCTGAGGCAGGAGGAATGAACGTTATCCCCACACCTGTGGGGATGTCTGTTATCGTAGCTCTTGAGCAGCTCCAGGTCCCTGCTGCCATCCCACGTCCATCGCCAAGCTGTATCCTGTTGGGCAGCCCCTCCCCTCCTTCCCCTTCCAGTTGGTGCCATTGCTGACCTTGTGGCCGCTGCAGCCCCGCAGGCCCAGTCCCTTCAGTGTTTTGTGGAGTGAGACTCCTGGGCCCATTTCCTGAATTTCTAATTTGACTTTGAAAAGTGCATGGTGCTTGAGCTGGGTTGGTCACTCTGCTGGACTCATAAAATCCAAAGTGATGTCGTGCCTTTTGGATTTTATTTGTGTGGATGTAGGGTTTGGGCTGAGTGGCTGCGTGTGGGCCGGATCACTAAGACGTTTGCCGAAGGAGGAGCACCCAGGGTGGGAGTTCAGTCCCATGAAGGAGCCTCCTCCTTTCTCACTGCTTTTGGTCCATCCTGTTCAGTCTCACCCTGGCTTTACCTCTGGACTTGATGGCATCATTTTCTACTTCACCTCCTTCCCCTGCACCCCTTGGATTCATCTATGCCTCAGGGATTTTAAAAGCCTGCGAGTTTCTGGACAAGAGTCCTCTGACCGTCTCGTTTGCCTGCTCTTGCCTCTTCTTTCGGGAATAGCTCTGTGCCTTTTCCGGCAATCTTCTGGGTCTTCCCTCTCTACAGTAGATACAGAGAGGAAACATCTAGCATGGATAAAAGACAGCCACTCTGTTCTCATCATTCTCCTCTGATTCATCCACCACTTCTCATCCCTCCACTTGAGGGAAGATGTAAAATTACCAGCTACATCCAAGGCAGTAATTTCTCTCATAAAAACAAAGTGGATCATCACTCTCTCCCCGGGGTCTCTGGCCAAATCGCCTCCATTGAAAATTTCCACCACCGGCTTTTGTAGGAGGCCACATCCATTTCTGCAGAGTAGAGATTTTAGGTTTAGCTTTTGTTGTTTTATGTTAAGATTTTTAAATGGATGTATTAAGTTTTTATAGCGGTAGCATCTTTAAACTGAGAATCTTTATCGTCTGCTGTCTTCTCTGGGTAGTGGATATAAATGTGGACAGTTGTCTGCATTTTGGCTCTAGGGGGTGGCAAGGAGATGGTGGCTCATTCTCGTCCCTGAAGAGGAGGTCTCTCGTGTCCTGAGCCCTGGCCCCTCTCCCGTCCCCACTGCTTCCCCGACGGAATAAAGAGGGTGAGGAAGGAACTCTGAGTCGTTCCTTTGTTTTCAGCTCTGAGGGGCAGCAGCACAGGCCCTGTGTCCTTGGGGACAGCCCCCTCCTTGTCTGTCCTTGGTGATGGTGACAGGCCAGGCGGTGAACATGTGTGTCTCATCTGCTCACAGGGACACGGAGATCGATGACCTGAAGATGCAGCTGTCGCGCATGCAGGAGGACTGGATCGAGGAGGAGTGCCACCGCGTGGAGGCCCAGCTGGCCCTGAAGGAGGCCCGCAAGGAGATCAAGCAGCTCAAGCAGGTCATCGACACCGTCAAGAACAACCTGATTGACAAGGACAAGGGGCTGCAGAAGTACTTCGTGGACATCAACATCCAGAACAAGAAGCTGGAGACGCTGCTGCACAGCATGGAGGTGGCCCAGAACGGCTTCGCCAAGGAGGACGGCGCCGCCGAGTCGGCCGGCGGGTCCCCCGCCCGCTCCCTTACCCGTAGCTCCACCTACACAAAGCTGAGCGACCCCGCTGTCTGCGGCGACCGCCTGCCGGGTGACCACCCAGGCGCCTCTGTGGAGGACGGGGCTGACAGTGGCTTCGCGGCGACCGACGACACTCTGAGCCGGACGGATGCACTGGAGGCCAGCAGCCTGCTATCTTCGGGGGTGGACTGCGGCCCCGAGGAGGGCTCCTCGCTGCACGGCTCCTTCAGCCTGGGCCCCCGCTTCCCCGCCAGCAACACCTACGAGAAGCTGCTGTGTGGCACGGAGGCCGGCGTGCAGGCCAGCTGCATGCAGGAGCGCGCCATCCAGACGGACTTCGTGCAGTACCAGCCGGACCTGGACACCATCCTGGAGAAAGTGACCAAGGCCCAGGTCTCCGGGACAGTCCCCAAGTCAGGGGACAGGTGCCCGGAGTTGGATCCCCACCCCCTGGGGCCCAGAGACCCCAACTCTGCAGTGGTGGTGACGGTGGGTGACGAGCTCGAGGCCCCGGAGCCCATCACGCGGGGGCCCACCCCACACCACCCTGGTGCCAACCCCAACCCCAGCCCGTCGGTGGGCGTGGTGTGCCCCGTGGAAGAGGAGGAGGAGGCGGCCGCAGCCGAGAAGGAGCCCAGGAGCTACTGGAGCCGCCACTATATCGTGGATCTGCTGGCAGTGGTGGTGCCAGCCGTGCCCACGGTGGCCTGGCTCTGCCGCTCCCAGCGGCGCCAGGGCCAGCCCATTTACAACATCAGCTCCCTGCTGCGGGGCTGCTGCACCGTGGCCTTGCACTCCATCCGCAGGATCAGCTGCCGCTCGCTGAGCCAGCAGGGCCCAAGCGCCAGCACTGCTGCAGGCGGCAGCTCGCAGCTCTGAGGCCCCATCCCGGCCCGGGCTCCGGAGGCCTGACTACCGATTGTAGGGGTGCCGTCCTCCCTCTCGCACCTTCCCGTGGGGCATCATCTTATTTATTTAGTTTTGGGTTTGGAGGTGGTGTTTTCAGAATGGTAACAGTGTCGGGGCTGGGAGCGGGGGGTGGGGGAAGGTGTCCCAAAACTGCAACAGGAGAGAAGGGAAGAGAGACCGAGGTCAGGGAAGCACAGGGATGGGACACACTGCAGAGAAAGAAGGTGGTGAGGCCCCCAACCTGGCCCCCCTGCCCCCCTGGCCTCTCACACAGGGCAGCCCCTGCTCAGGAAGTCTCTGGTGTGCTGATCTGGGGAGGCCGGACTTAACTTGTGTGCCAAGCCTCCCCGTCCCCCACCCCCATGTCCTGTCCAGTTCCCTGCCCACCCCAAGCCTTCTCTCCCAAGCCACCCCTTGCCCTCAGCCCAGGCTTCTGGGCCGGTATTACCTCCTCAGACGGAGGCAGCTGCGACCCAAAGTACAGGCAACTGGCCGGGACTCCGAGCGGGTCTGGAACCACTTGGCCTGGGCTGAGCTCCATCCCCTTCCGGCTGCTCCCCGCTTTGGGAGCACGGTCAAGGCCAAGGGCTAGAGGAAAGATGGTGATGGGCAGAGGGCGGTGTGGGTTCTGTGTCTGTCTGTTCGTCCCAGAGCTTCCCCACATCTGTTTTCCTCCTGGCGCTTCTGAGTGTGTCAGATAATTTTGTGAGAGCCAGACAGGCGAGTGCCGGGGTGTGAATGCTAGCCTGAGCCCAGCTTCTGTCTGGAGACGCTGCCAGCAGGAAAGGAGGAGGCGGGGGCTGGCAGCTTAAGGGGGCACCTCCAGCCTTCTGAGACAGGGCCCTGCAGCCTGGGAGGCAGGGCTGGACTCGGCAACCGCCAGCTGACTGCTCCAGGTCTGACTGCCCTGGAGCGCGCCCTAGTTTATCCGGGGACCTTGGGACCAACTTCTGCTTTGCACTGTGTTCACTTTGGGGCTTGCTTCTCACGCATCCCAGGGTCTCCTGTGAGGTGGCTGCTTGCTTTCTAGGATGAGGATTCCTAAATCTTACACCTTTCTGCCTCTGAGGGGAATTCCAGCGGGATGAATGGCAAGATGAGGTTTTGAAGCCATGATGTCCGTCCAGGCCTAAGCAGGGTGTCCTGGGATGTTTCCCAGGTAGGGGGTGGAGTGGGGCTCCCAGCCCAAGCCCAGTCAGCCTGGGAAGGCCCCCCTCCTTCCCCGGGACCACATCTAGGTCCCTCTGCAAAGCTGCTGACATGTTATTTGCATTATCATTTTACAGAGTAAACCCATTCCTCTTCCTCTGCAGGGCTTATACCTATCTCGTCATCCCACCCACTCTTCAGAGTTAGGCCCTACATTGCAGCGGGGGGAGGTTGTTGGTGGGACCCTGTATCTCACTCACCCCTCTGGCCTAGGGGCCACTCTGGTTCTGCCAAGGTTGCTTGCCCACCCCCGCTGCTCCGACAGCTGTTGCCTGACGCATGGGCTCTGCCCTTCCTCTCTGTGCCGCCTACTTGAGGGGGGATGCCTGCATGCACTGGGGGTGGGCAGCCGGCCCAGCCATCGTGGGGAGAGCCCCTCTGCCACGCGCTTTGTGCCTCCAAAGCTCCCCTTCCTCGCTCTGGGCCTCAGACCTGCCATCCTTTGTGGAGCACCCCTCCACCCCAGTCGAACCAAACCCAAACTCTGGGGGCCGGGCTGGGCTGGCCCAAGGGACCTGGGGGTCGTGACGTGGAGCGGCAGTGGACAAACCCAAAGCCAAGCCAGGACTGGCTGCGGACCCCGCCTCCCGTGCCGCGTCCTCACGGAGCTGCGTGGTGTCTCCTTAGAAATAGTCAACAGCTTTGCCGAGAAAATAAATGTATGACTATTATATTTGACAACATAAAATCTATATATTTTTCACCACTGGAATCTAGTCGAGCTGCGGAGCCGCTCTGCTCCGGTCTGCGTCTTGCTGTCTGTGGCCTTCCTACTGTGTCTTGTGTTTTGATGGACGTGGTCAGGGCCGGGGCTGTGGTCCGTTCTGTCCCTGATGCTGGAGGAGCCGCTCGTGAAGCGCGTGGACCGAGGACTGTGGACAAGGTGAGCGGAGCTGGCACCGCCCTCTGCTCCTGCTGTGGCTCAAGACCTGCCTGTCTGGTCAGAGGGCCTCCAGCCCACAGTGTTGGGGGTGCCTCTCTTTTGGGGGGTCTGGTGGGACCTTGACGGGCTTTGCCTCTTGTCGGTGGAGGAGGCAGCTCTCTGGCCCAGGCCTGGGACAGACGCTGGGACCGTGTCGGCCAGGCCCCGGCTTGTGCGTGTGTGCGTGTGTGTGCTCGGTATCCTGCATCTATGCAAAAGGGGCAGCGCTGCCTGGGCAGCTCCCAGGGGCGGAGGCGGAGGCGCAGCAGCCCACGGGCTCAGGCTCCAAGCCCTGACTGCAGGACACAGGATGTGGGACCAGGAAGCGAGGCCAGGGCCCGGGGGCCTCCCGCTAAGTGCTCATCCTCCAAGGCTCCCCTTTTCCTTCCTGCTTAATACCACCTCCTGCTGGGCTGTGACCTTTCCCTCCCGCCCTCCGCTTCTGCAGCAGAGATCTTTGGGGTCTCCCCTGTCCCCAGCCTCTGGCCAGAGCTGATTAGATCCTAAGGGACCATGTTCTCAGGAACCACCTTCTGGAACTGCTGGTCCCTTGGGGTCCCACCTCCAGAAGTGGCTTCTCCTAAGCTATAGGGTCCAGGCCAGAGCTGCTTTGCTGCTCCGCTCGTCCAGGCTCAAAGCAGAAATAAGTCTGCGGCCGGGACTCTGCTCAGAGAGCTGGCCTCAAATGGAGTTTATCCCAAATATCTCCCAAGGGGATAACTTAGCTTTTCACTGAACACCCTTCCCAGTTGCCACTAGCACAGGGGTATCTGGCAGCACCTTGGGGGGTGGGGTGGGGGCAGATGACAAGGTTCTGGGGTAAAGGCCTACAGAGGGGCCTCTGCCCAGGGAAATCATTACCCCCCTGACCTAGGAATCAGTGCACACAAGTCACAGTGCACTGCTGCATTCAGCCATGCCCTTGACAGAGAATTCAGGGGATACAGGAGGGGGAGGTGGGGAGGGGTCTTCACTTTTGTCTTCTTTGTCCTTTTGGTCAGACAGAGTTGTACCTACAGCAGACAGCTCTGAATTAAAGCATGAAAACACAACAAGATCCTTGGCCTGTTTTCTTTATATTGTGTCTTTTGGGGGTGGGGGCGAGGGGGATAAAGGGGGCTCACACTGTCCCCACCTGCGTGGGAGTCATAACACGCATCCTGGGAAAAGCTGAGCAGACAGATCTTTCCTGAGGTTGAGGGAACCAGAGAGCTGCGTGCTTCTGACTCCCCTCCAGGGGGCCACTTGGCGCACCCCACGCCCCCCATCAGACCCGTGGGGCCCTGTAAGTGCACGTGTTCCATCCTCTCCAGCACCCTTGAAGTGGTCCTCACGCCCGTTCTGCAGATGCGGAAGCCAGCTGCAGTCGCTGAGCAGGGGGTGCGCAAAAGCCAGGGCCCCCTTCCAGGGCCCCACACTGTCCCCCTCTAGTCATCCATGCCCCGGACCGGCGGCATGTGACGGTGGCAAAGCCCAGTCACTGCTCTCAGAGGCAATATGTAGCAAAGGCCTTGGTCTCACCACTGCTTAAAAGAAAACCAGCTCTGGCATGTCATGAGACAGAAGATTCTGGAATTTCAGTTACTTTTGAGGAAGGGATTTTATGTAAAATCAAATCTTTATTCAAAGACAGTGACGGGTTATAACTAAATACAGTTTGTGACAAAGAACAACTAAAGGAAAAAGAAACAATTCTCCCAAAGAAATGTATTTGTTCTCTCAAACCGTGGAAACGTTTTACTGGTAGAGGCAAAAGTTTGAAAGGGACCCAGCTGCAACTTTAGGAAGTGTTTAGTCGGCCTGCCTACGTGCCCAGCATTTAAATCGGCTCAGAGAATCACTGCCTGTGGGCCCTGCCCCTGCCTTAGCCCAGTTAAGAGGCTGAGGCTGCAAGGAGGCCAGTGTTTATAAAGGACAGGCCCATGTGATCCAATGTTGCCCCACCCAGAACACGCCCGCCTCGAGACAGCCCGGCCCCCAGGCAGAGGCCTCCACAGTCTGTCCCCTGAGGACTGTCCCTTTCCTGCTGGAGGGTGAGAGGGCTGAGCTGCTCTCCCGTGGCTTCAGATGTCAGGGATGGAGTGGTCCATGGTGTGGTGGAGCAGGGCTGGGGACAACCTAGATGCAGCAACAAGGACAGTCGCCAACACTGGCAGCACCTTCCCCCATCCCCGCAAAGCCTGTGCGTGCCTTGTGGACCCTCACTACCGAGTCTAAGACCTTCAAATCACCAGAAGCCACTGGCTAGCGTGAAGGGAGGCAAGGGCAGGAGGGCAGAGGGCAGGCTGGTCTGGGCTCTGTAGGAGCCTTGAGGAAACCGGGGTGGACGGGAGGTGGGGAGCTGAGGGGGGAGGGGCAGGAGGGGACCAGCCTTACTTTCTGACCATGTGTGCATAGATCACAGTGGGCATGATGGCCAGGTTGATGACGTTCCCGGCTGTGGCCAGAATCTCCGTGACTTCTTTGTCCTGGAGAAGGGGTGAGTGAGCGGTCACCCCGGGGGCCAGGGGAAACTCTGAAGGCACCTCTGTGGAGAGGTCAGCACGGCCCCCGCTGAAGGATGCCACTGACATTCTGACATCAGGGACAGGGCTGCCCCTCAGGTGAACCAGAACGTGGGCCTCCCACCTGAGGCCCTGTCAGTAAAATGAGCGTGCCCCTCCCACCCTCAGCTCGAGGGCCTGTGTGGGCCTGACACCTAACAGGGCCTCACAAACGTGACTTTCCCCAAAGAGCCCTGGGAATCTCACCAAGCACACATGTATGCCGTTGCCCAGGACCCCGTCACACTCGGGCTCTGGACCCAAAGCACAAAGAGAATAACCGTGCAGTGGGGCCACAGCAGGGGCTCCCCCACCCTCTTCCCTGGGCTCCTGTCAGCCTGAGCTGAGCCCGTATGGTACTTCTTCCTCTTACATCTTGTCGACTACTGAAAAGAGAGGCCCGCAGAAGCCATTCAGATCATGGGGAGAACAAAAAACAAAAGGCATCTACACAAAGTGTGCCAAACAGTCCAAAGACGAACGCTATGGCCATTAGAAGAGCCTCTGGCCCTTACTCAGACACCATAACCTTTACTTTACCCAGGTGTCTAACCCAGGTATGTGTTTTCTTAGCTGTTCCAGGATAAATGGGAGAAGATGTGCTAGGTGGGACTAGTGATGGCCACAGAGTAGAAATAGACAGACCTTTGAGAAGATAAATGATCTCAAGACGCATAGCTATCTGGCGCCATTCAGCAAAGGGACAGGCCCAGTCCTTAGAGCCTCACGCCCTTGTTTGGTAGGATAACTGATAAGTTCATAGTGAAGCCTTGAACCCTCAGTGAGGACGAGAGAATGTGCAGCACATTTTAGAAGGATTGCTCTCCAGAACAGATAAGAACAAAGAACTGTCATGCTTTGAAAGGAGTGGGTTCACTCACACCCAGCAGAGCCAGCCCCTCAGAGCTGGTATTACTGTACTCAGCTTTTTAGCTACACTGGATTCCCTTTGGATCGTCATGCCTGATCCCCAAGGAAGGCGAGAGATGCAGCGGGAGGGATGTCAGACAGACATTAGGAAGGACTTGCTGAGCACTGTGCTCATGAGCCAGCAGGACAAGCCTCCAGGGAAGGTGGGGAGACTGTCAGGCACAGGGAGGAAGATGGGCGACAGGAATGGTGATGGTGATGGCCCTTGTGAAGGGGAGGAGAACTGGCTTAAAAGACTCTGCCACCTGTGGAGTGAGATGCCACCGCCCACGCCACCTCTACCCGGGGAGCCCTACCTGTGAGCCCCAAAGCCCTGGCTGCAGCAGGGCAGGGACCCTCCCTCTAAATCACAGCTGGGATTAAGAAGCACTCTCGGTCCTGGTGGTATCAAGTCGGGATAGACCACTCTCACTTATCCATGGACCAGAAGCGGCGTGACTCATCCTCCTCCAGGGTCCATTCCCCAAAGGCACCCACCCCCGAGTCCAGGGCACAGCACTGGGCCTAGACCACTTGCTCCTTCTGTATTTAAAGATAAAACTCGCCATGCAAACCCCCTTGGGAGGGCAAAAAAAAGAGGTCAGAAATGGACTTCTGAAGAGCAATTTTCTAAAATATTCCTATTACTGAACAAGATCCAGGATACAAACAGAAGTGCCGCACAGAGTAGGGAGGTGTCCATGCAGCCAGGAGCCACCTGGGCACCTACGTCCTTACACAGGTCATCAACCACCCCACCCCCACCCCCCGGCTCCCTGTCACAGCTCTGGCCTCCACGTGTAAGTAACAATAGCTTATATTTACTGAGCAATTACTTTGTGCATGCACTGTGCTCGAAGCTCTGTGTACCTTGTCACATTGAATCCCTGTAGCAGCCTTAGGATGAGGAACTGAGGCTGGGGTGGGGGCAGCAGCCCACCCGCAGACACGAACCTGCCCACCACCTGGCGTGTCCCAGCCCCTGATGTCCCAGGACAGAGCCGCTGCTCTGCCTAGCTTACCTTCAGCCCAATGACGTTCTGCCCGTTCACCTCGCACACGTAGTGGTTGATGAGGAGCCCGTTGCGGGCTGCAGAACTCCCTTTGACCAAAGAGATGATCTTCCCCTTCTTGATGACGAAGCCGATATGGCCTGTGCTGTCCTTGTGCATGGTGACGGTCCGCTGGAATGGCCTGGCAGGGACGGACAGTGAGCTGGGCCTGGGGCGTGGCTGGGGGTGGACAGAGAGGCTCCTGGGACCCAGCTACTCACCTGTCCCGGACAACCATGACAATCTTCTCAGCCGACGCCTTCTTCACCACCCGGTGGGCTTTGTCTGTGCTCCACCCGACACAGTTGCGCCCATCAATCTGCAGGATCTGGTCCCCAAAGCGCAGCCCCACGAGGGACGCGGGGGTGTTGGCCTGGACCAGCTGCACAAAGAGCCCCTGCGGGAGGCGGTCCCCACAGTCAGCTCTCCCGGCCCACCATGAGCCCAGCTCCCTCCTCCAAGCTGCTGTTCGCCTCCGGATCCTCCCAGAGCCTGCAGGGCACTGGGACTGCAGCTCTGCGCAGCAGACAAGGGCAACCCCATTTTCCTGGCGAGGAAACACTCCGGGCCACACAGCTAGGAAGCAACGGAGTCAGGAATTCAACCCCAACTGGAGGCTGCACCCCCAACCACTGGACTACAAGGCCTCTCACACTGGCATCCAGGGCCCCCGGCTTCCACTGTCTGCAGACAGCCGCCCAGAAGCCAGATCCCTTTGACTGGGGGGCAAGGAGGCAAGGAGCCCACGGAGGGGCAGGTACAGGATCCCTGGCGCAGCCCAGAGCCAGCCCTCGGGCCTTGTAGGAGGGGCTTGAGAGGAAGAGCCTGGCCTAGGGGTCAGGTGGGCCTCGGCTCCCAGCCCGCGCAGCCCCTTCCTTACTGTGGATGGGGCTCCCCGCTCTGCCTCCTCTCCCGCTGGTGGACGAGGCGGCCAGAACCCCGGAGGCGCGCGGAGGGCGGGCAACTCGGGCTGCGGGCAGGCGCTGTCCAGCACGCGGGCTCGCCCTCCGCCCTCCGCGGGGCCCTTCCTCTCCCCCTCGACCCCCAGTCCCACCTTGTCGATGGACCGCAGCCGCAGCCCCGTCTTGCCGCGCTCGTCCTTGCAGAGGTGGATCTCGCGCACCCCGGGCTTGACCTCCCCAGGCAGCACGCCCAAGCTGTTCCCGGACACCGGCGCCACCACCTGGTCCGGTGAGGGGCCCGAGACCGCTGCCTGCAGACATCAGAAGAGCAGGCGGTCAGCCAGCGCCTGGGGCCTCGTGCCACAAGAGTCCCCGGGGTGGGAGCAGAGATGGGGTAAGGAGAATGGGGTGGACCCTGGGTCGTAGTCCACCCCAGCTCACACACTTTCCCGCGTGCGGGCGAGAGGGAACATGGTTCAATGACGCCACTAGGGGGCGTCAAAGTCCACACCCCTGAAAAACAGCCGGGAAAGTAGGGAGAGAAGAGAGGACAGGTAAATAGGAAAGCGGTCCTCGTTTTCCAAGGCAAACTGGGGTCAGGAGAAGAGCCCTTTTAAATCCACTTAAAACTAAAAGTTCCACAGAAAATAGTGAACGATGGGGGGAAATGGGCTCAAGTTGATCTCTGCCTTGAAAAAAATTAAGGTAAAAGTACCAAAATGAGTGAGTGCTTTCCCCCCTAAGATCTGGAACAAGGTCAGGATGTCCACTCTCACCACTACTATTAAATACAGTAATGGAAAAACTAGCCAGAGCAATAAGGCAAGAAAAGGAAATAAAAGGCATATAGATTGGAAAAGAAGACATAAAATGGTCTCTATTTGCAGATGAGATGATACTTCACTAGAAAATTCCAGGGAATCTACAAGTAAACTCCTAGAACTCATAAGTGAGTTCAACAAGATCACAGGATACAAGACCAACATATACAAAAAAATCAATTGTACTTCTAAATACTAACAATGAACATGTGGAAGCTAAATTTAAAAATACAATACCACTTACAATCACTCAAAAAAAAAAGAAATACTTAGGTGTAAATCTAATAAAACATATGCAGGAATTGTATGCTGGAAATGAAAAAAACACTGATAAAAGATATCAAAGAAAATCTAAATAAATAGAGAGATATTCTGTATTCATGGATTGGGAAAACATAGTAAAGCTGTCAACTGTCCCCAGATTGATGTACAGATTTAATGCAATTCTTATCACAATCTCTACAAGATGTTTTGTAGATACATGCAAGGTTAGTCTAAACTTTATATGAAAAGACAAAGGAACTAGAATAGCTATCAGAACTAAAACTATTCTGATAAAAAGAATAAAACAGGATTAATCACTCTACCAAATTTCCAGATTTATTATATCGCTACAGTAATTGAGAGAGTGTTGTATTGGGGAGCGACAGACACATGGATCATGGAGCAGAAGAGAGAATCCAGAAATAGCCTCACACAAGGAGGGGCAACTGCTTCTTAACAGAGGTGCAAGAGCAATTCACTGGAGAAAGAAGAGTCTTTTCAACAAATGGTGAGGGAGCAACTGAACATCCGTGGGCAAAATGTGAGCACGGACTCCACAGGTTATACAACAATTAACTCAAATTCAACCATAAATTTAAACATAAAACTATAGCAGTTTTAGAAGTAAAAGGGAAAATCTTTAGGACCTAGGGCTCAGTGAAATTTCTTAGGACACTAAAGCATAATCCACAAAAGAAAACAATCAATAAATTGGACCTCATCAAAATTAAAGACTTTTTGCTCTGCAAGAAACCCTTTTAATACGATGAAAGGAGAAGCTACACAGTGGGAGAAAATATTTACAAATCAAATATCTGACAAAGGACTCTAGAATAAAGTCTCAAAAGTTGACTTAAAAACACAATCCATTTAGAAAATGAGCAAAAGATATGAAGAAACATTTTACCGAAAAGAATATACAGCTGGTAACTGAGCACATGAAAAGATGTTCAGCATCACTAGCGTTAGGGAAATGCAAATTAAGACAATGATAAATCGATGCTACACACCTACCATAATGATTAAAATTTAAAACAGTGATAATACCAAATGCTGGCAAGCATGTGAAGAAACTGGAAACACTCATGCATTGCTGGCAGGAAAATAAAATAGCACAGCCATTCTGGAAATAGCTTGGCACTTCCTTTTTTAAAGAATTAACCATACAGTTATAACACTACCTAGGAATTGCACTCCTGGGCGTTTATCCCAGAGAAACAAAAACTTATATCCGTACAAAAAGCTGTACACATCCGTAATAGCTTAGTTTATAATAGACAAAAACTGGAAACAACTAAAATATCCCTCAAGAGGTTAAACAAACTGGGGGTACAGACACACCATGGAACACAACCCAGCGATAAAAAGGAATGAACTGTTGATACAGGCAACAGCCTCGAAGGATCTCCAGGGCATGATGCTGAGTGGAAAGAGTCCATCTGAAAAAGTCACACACCGCGTGATTCCACTTACATAACCTTCTGAAATGGCAAAATTATAGGGACAAAAACACGCTAGTCGTTGCCAAGGGGCTGCGGATGGTGAGAGGGAGGCTGGGAACGATTATGAAGGGGCAACACTAGAGATACCTTTGTGGTGATAACATAGTTCTCTATCTTGATTGCGCCGGTGGTTACAGGTGATAAAATGACATTGAACAACAGACACACATTGTACCAATGTAAAATGCCTGGTTTTGACGTTATAGTGTAGTTACATAAAACGGAACCACTGGGAAAACTGAGTGAAGAGCACAAAGGACTTCTCTATCTTCTCAACTTCCTATGAATTTATGATTACTTAAAAATAAAAAGTTAAAATGAAATAAAATAACTAAAAAATTTTAATTATAAAAATGCATTATCTGTCTTTTTTTTTTTTTTTTGCAGTACGCGGGCCTCTCACTGTTGTGGCCTCTCCCGTTGCGGAGCACAGGCTCCGGACGCGCAGGCTCAGCGGCCATGGCTCACTGGCCCAGCCGCTCCACGGCATGTGGGATCTTCCCGGACCGGGGCATGAACCCGTGTCCCCTGCATCGGCAGGCGGACTCTCAACCACTGCACCACCAGGGAAGCCCTATCTGTCATTTTTTATCAAAATTTAGGTTGTCCTAATTATTGGGCCAAAGAGGGATTAAATCGATGGATTAAAATTGGGCTATCTGGGCTTCCCTGGTGGTGCAGTGGTTGAGAGTCCGCCTGCCGATGCAGGGGACACGGGTTCGTGCCCCGGTCTGGGAAGATCCCACATGCCGCGGAGCGCCTGGGCCCGTGAGCCATGGCCGCTGAGCCTGCGCGTCCGGAGCCTGTGCTCCGCAACGGGAGAGGCCACAACAGTGAGAAGCCCGCGTACCGCAAAAACAAAACAAAACAAAAAAAAAAAAATTGGGCTATCTGCAACATGACCTACTTTGCTTCATGTGTGTACTTCCCTACATGACTGTCAAGAGGGTCATTTTGGAGAAACACCCCAGGGTGTCACCAGTTTTTCTCAGGTTCCCACATGTCCTCATCCTTTCTGATTTTTCCTATGAAATCCTCATTTGTCAGTGTGGCAGTTCTCGTCCTCATTTCCATCAATTTCATGAAATCTGCGGCCTTAGTAAGATTTGCATTTGCACTGTGCAATCGATTTGCACTGGACCAGGGAGGGGCTGGCAGACAAGGATAGCTGACAGATGGTCCGCGGGGAGGCTGGAGCTGATTGGGAGAGGGTTTGGGACTGATTCTATAGGTGAATACATTTTCAGGAGTGAATATTTCAATGTTATGATTTCCTTTGCTCCCTGAAGCCATGCGGAGCAGGAATCAAGCATTATTGTTTAATTTGGGGAGTGGGGCTGGATGACAAGCCCCTTCCCACCGGGCTCTGCCTAACCATGCAGCTGCTGTCAAGTCACAGGCAGCCCTTCAGTAGAAGCACCCAGGCTCAGGCCAGGTTTAATGTCCTCCCTTCTCCTCCAGCAGGCTCAGGCCAGCAGGTCAGAGGTCAAAGGGCAGGCAGTGGCCCTTCAGCCCCAAGGCCCGCAGGAAACCACGAACCCCCACAGCACTTTTAATGAAGGCTGAAAATACGAAGTGCCATCAAAAAGCAGAGGCGCAGGGGCTTCCCTGGCAGCGCAGTGGTTGAGAGTCCGTCTGCCGATGCAGGGGACACGGGTTCATGCCCCGGTCCAGGAAGATCCCACATGCCGCGGAGCGGCTGGGCCCGTGAGCCATGGCTGCTGAGCCTGCGCGTCCGGAGCCTGTGCTCCGCAACGGGAGAGGCCACAACAGTGAGAGGCGCGCGTACCGCAAAAAAAACAACAGAGGCGCAGCAACGCTGGGGAAAGAGGAGATTCAAGTCTGTTTAAATGGTAAGACCAAGAAGGAGGGCCCATCAGGCAAGAGACAAATACCTACAATGGCACCTTCTGGAATCTGAGGCAGGTTCTGCTGGACTTCGTGGCTGGAGAACGAAAGACCAATATAACCTTCCAATTCCGCCAGGTTTGGGTACAAAACTGATGGGAAGGGAAGGAAGGAAGAAGAAAGGCGTTACTCCGGGCCTGAGATTAGCCACACCTGCCTGGCTCCCAGGTGGTCACTCATTTTTATTAAGAAGCAGGGCCTGGGGATGCTGTTTACTCCCAAGAATGCACTATACCCCTGAGTTGGCTCTGCACTCCCAGGAACGCTCACTGGCACTGTGGGTCCTCCCCTCAGACGGTCTGCTTTCTCCAGGAGCAGCCTGGGACGCTGAGTACCTCGTGTATCACTTTGGCGTTCAATTTAACTGATTTTATTTGGCACCGGCCAGACCCGAGGGCAGCGCTGGGGAACTGTATGGTGAGGAGGAGAAGAGCTGGGCCTGAGTTCAAGTTTGCTACCACGGGGCCTGAATCAAGACGGCCACGAGCAGCTCCAGGGCCACCACACACGTCCTGGTCTCCACATGCAGCCTTCCTTGGTGGCCCCAAGTCAGGGCAGTCAGTGGCCTCACAAAGCTGCAGGTTTCTCAGTGTCCCCCTCAAAGGGGGGGTTCTAGGGAGGGTCAACCTGCATAGTGCCCACGGCTCAGCGGCAGGAAGGACACAGGCTCTCGGAAATGTCCAGCAGAGGTCACTCTGAGGCAGGAGAACCCCAGCCCACTCACTCACCTGAAGGCTGGGAGTCTGTTCCCTGCCCCGGCAGGGCGGGCATCCTGGGTACGGCTCTGGCCTCGGCCTGGGGATGGATGGGGAGTGCCAGTCAGCTGTGGCCATGAGCCCCAGAGCCCTTGAGGCCTGGGGCTCCCTGAGGCTGGGGCTCAGGGCATTAGGTATGCTGGCGGCCTGGGGGGGGGTGTCCATGACCTTTGGAGTAAATATGGCGTCTGCAGATGTCCACGCTTCTGGAAGGAGGTTCTCCCAGGGGCCCGCGACCCACCCAATGTCACAACTCGTTTACTACCTGAGGCAGCCAAGGCAGATTTTCAGTCGAAAAGCCCCCAGTTCTCAAAACCCACTAGGACCTCATGTGGGACGGAAGGAGAAAAGGGCTTCTGGGGGCCGAGTAGGCCAAACGCCACGACCAGGGGGGTTTACTCTGGAAGCTTGTCCTAGAGCACGGGTTCTACACGAACCCGGATGCAGGAAGCACTGGGATAGAGCAGGCACCTGACGGCCGGTCTGCAGCTGCTTGGTCTTCTCCACCTGCTGTAATTCCATTGCCTTGGCCTCTGGACACCTGCTCTGCCCAGCAGGCCCTGCAGTGGGGACCTGCATGCCCTGGGGCCAGTCAGGAACTCCCAGGGGTCCCCAGCACTTGACCCAAGACAAGCCTCCCTTAGCTACCCTGGCGCTATCCAGAAGGCCCCGTCAGGGGACCCCAGGCTGGTAGCCTGGCACTTTACCTGCATGGCTTGGTCCACCTTCAGGTCCTCCAGAGATGGGTACAGGGTGGACATGGCTGCTCTTTGGAACACGCTGCAGGGCACAGAGGGTAAGGAGGGCTGAGGGCTGAGAGGAGGCACGGACGTGTGCCACTCAGCACTCTCAGGACGAGAAAGATGTCACAAAGGTATTATTATCCCCATTTTAGAGATGGGGGAGCTAGAATTTGACCCAAAGTCTGTTTGGTTCCCAAGCCTGTGCTCTCAACCCCGCAAAAATCCCATCCCACCATGTTCAGCTGACTCTGGGCTTTAGAACCTGAGACCTGGGGTCACCTAGCACATGCTGACCAGGCAAAGCAGGATTGGGGGCCACGTCCTTCCCTGTCCTGTTTCAAAGGTCAGACAGGCTTATGAGGTCTGATCACTCAAGACCTAGATCCAGTCCAGCTGGTGGGTAGTGAGTACCTGCTGTATACCCGGCCACCGTCAGGGGTTTGCACAGCATCATCCCACAGCTACACAGGGTTCAGTCCAGTGTCAAGTGGGTGGGGACTTAATATTACAACAGAAAGGCAGCAGGCGCTTTGGAAGTCCTCCCCAGCCCCCACACGCCTCTCCATCTCTGGGCATTTGAGCTCCTGCTGCATACCAGCCACTTCCGGTCTCACTGGTGACTCTTGATCTTGACCACAGTGAGGTAAGGCCAAAGGCAACTCTTAAAAACATGCACACAGACTGTAGCAGAATTTATACACTCAGTAGAGTATTGCTCCAGAGGGAGAAGGAAATGGGGGGAAGCACGATAAACATTTACTGAACGCCTTCTACCTGTCCAGAGGAGAACCAGGGACCTCAGAACAAGGTACCAAAAGAAATTCAAAGAAATTACCTCACAGAAATGCTTTATTTCCTTCCTAGTTGAAATGTGAGGAAGGAGCAGTTTGTCTTTCTGGATTCTTTTCCGTTTACCCACTAACACATTGTCTCTGTCACGTCTCCGGGCCTTTGTTGGGCCAGTCGTCACTAGCTGGATGTCTCTGCCCCGCCCTCCCACCCTGGCTTCTCAGACAATGAGGTCACTGCTGCTCCCAAGGGCCCTGCCCTCAGAAGAGACTCTGGGCCAGCCTCCGGCCCTGGACTCTTCAATCGTCCTCAGTCTGTCTTCCCACCTGAACTGCAGTTCCTTGGGGTCAAGGGGTGTCCTATTCACCCCACTGGGCCCACATTCTCTGGACCAGGTCCAGATCCTCTGGGCATCTCCCCTGAGTGACCCACAGGGGCTAAGGTCATCTTCATCCATCCCTGTTCCTCATCCTTCCTCTGTACCTGCTGCCTTGACCCTTGTATCAACCTTAACACTCCCCAACGACCTCCCCCATCCCTCCTAATCTGCCATCAAATCCCATCTCTCCCACATCCCATCCCTAATCCCCATGCTGTCTGCAGACCTCCACCATCTCCCCGCCCTTCTGCAGGTACCACAACATCTCCAATGAGTCCTAGCTCCTCTATTGTTGTTCTCCAGCCACCAGGCCCTTTCTGCATGAGCCTGGAATGTCACGCGCTGCTGAAAACCCCCAGTGGCTCCACACTCTCAGAATCAAGCCCACATTCCCTTTACGATTCCTCCAAAGATTGGAACTGGTGGCTCAAAGGCCAGATGCAAACATTGTAAAGCAATTATACTCCAATAAAGACGTTTTAAAAAAAAATCTGTTGCCAAGTGCTTTATACATTCAAACTAGCCCCCTAAATGCATAACTCAAGACGCTGCTTTTTTTTTAAATTAATTAATTTTATTTTTGGCTGTGTTGGGTCTTCTTTGCTGCACGCGGGCTTTCTCTAGTTGCAGCGAGTGGGGCCTACTTTTCATTGTGGTGCGCAGGCTTCTCATTGCGGTGGCTTCTCTTGTTGCAGAGCACGGGCTCTAGGCACGCGGGCTCCGTAGTTGTGGCTCAGGGGCTCTAGAGCGCAGGCTCAGTAGTTGTGGTGCACGGGCTTAGTTGCTCCGAGGCCTGTGGGATCTTCCTGGACCAGGGCTCGAACCCATGTCCCCTGCATTGGCAGGCAGATTCCCAACCACTGCTCCACCAGGGAAGTCCAAGTCGCTGCTTTTAATAATCTAACTTCACATTGCTCCTGAAAAACACGACATTCTGGCAACCCTGGACCGCTGCTGAGTGGCTACAGCTGAGTCGCAGCTGGCTCCCGGGCGTCCCAGACCCCACCAGCCTCTGTCTCTTACATCAAGACCCCACCAGCCTCTGTCTCTTACATCAAGACCCCACCAGCCTCTGTCTCTTACATCAAGACCCCACCAGCCTCTGTCTCTTACATCAAGACCCCACCAGCCTCTGTCTCTTACATCAAGACCGCTTTACTCACTGGCACTGAGACCCTATAGACATTTGCTTGCACCCCCCTGCCTAATTCTCCTGCTTTCTTTTTTGTTTTTTTTTTTAAAGAAGATGTTGGGGGTCGGAGTTTAATTTATTTATTTTTGCTGTGTTGGGTCTTCGTTTCTGTGCGAGGGCTTTCTCTAGTTGTGGGAAGCGGGGGCCACTCTTCTTCGCGGTGCGCGGGCCTCTCACTATCGCGGCATCTCTTGTTGCGGAGCACAGGCTCCAGACGCTCAGGCTCAGTAGTTGTGGCTCACAGGCCTAGTTGCTCCGCGGCATGTGGGATCCTCCCAGACCAGGGCTCGAACCCGTGTCCCCTGCATTAGCAGGCAGATTCTCAACCACTGCGCCACCCGGGAAGCCCTCTCCTGCTTGCTTGCTTGCTTGCTTGCTTGCTTGCTTGCTTGCTTGCTTGCTTGCTTGCTTGCTTGCTTGCTTGCTTGCTTGCTTGCTTGCTTGCTTGCTTGCTTGCTTGCTTGCTTGCTTTCCACATGTGTCCTTCTCCCAACCCCCACCCTCAGCTTCAGCCATAATGAGCTGCTTTCAGATCGAATTAATCGAATTTTCTCATGTCCCCAGGCCTTTGCATGTATTATTGTTCCCTCTATTTGGAATACGTTTCTACCCCCTCCACTCCCTACCTAGCTAACTCCCAATTAATTTCAAGTCCCAGACCAGAGGGCTCTTCGCTTCGGAAGCTTGCCTTGATTTGTGCTCCCCCCGCCCCCAAACCCCCCTCCTCACCCAATTCATGTTCCTACTCTGTTGCTCATTCACTACTCCTGTAGTTGCCTCTTTGTCTACCTATTGGGAGTTCCAGAAGGGCAGGAACTGGACCTTCTAATTTGCTATGGAACTCCTAGCCCCTAGCACGGACACCAACGCAATAATATTTCCAGAAGCAATGCATTCTGCCTGGGCTTCCACTTTTCTCCTTGTAAGTAAAGCTCTGATGTCCTATGGACATGCACCTTCCTAGGATGGAAACAAGGATGAGAGGTCCCAAACAGATTTTGTTCGCCTCTCGCAGGCTTGTTTTTTTGTTTTCATTTGAATTAGTGCCAACATGTTAAAATCTGGAAATATAAAATTCTTCACTTCCAGCTTGTACAGAAAAGAAAAATCACACTATTTGGCAATGCAAGAGCAGGAATCATACACGGCAACAGTCAGCCAGGCCCAAGTCGCAGCCTGCCATAACATGGGGCTGCACGCACCTCCTTGCTTCCCGAAGTGCCCATCCAGCTGACTTACGCTGCCTGCTTGGCTCCTGCAGGCAGGCAGCTGCAGATCTTTGCCTTAGCCTTTGGGGCAGGAATGATCATCTCAAGAGGACAGGGATTGTCCTAGGGGGTGAGAGAGACTGGCCCTGACCTCCTTTAAATCAGCTGGGGGAAGAGACCCCTTCGTCTGTGGTCTTCTCCACTGTGCACACACTCTGGGAAACTTTTATCTCGGGACAGTCCTCAGGAGGTACCATCTGCCAAAAACATGCCCTGCTACCAGGATCACACATGAATGACAGGTGTGAAAATGAGGCACCCCTGCCCAGCTTTTTCAAACACTAAAGCAGCAGAGCCGGTTATATTTTTAGCAGCTGCCCTCTGGGAGAGCAGAATCAGAGATCTACTTCTTGGAAATCACTCCCAGGCTAAGACCACACAACCCTTCCTCTGTGTCTGGGACCCTTTCACCATTGCCACCTACTCTGGGTCTCAACTAAGGTTTGGGCTCTGGGTGGAATCAAGAGGCAGGTTTAGCGGTTCATGATATAGTGGGGAATGGCTCCCTGCCAGCAAATATGCATGTCTCATTCAGTCATCCATCTACTCATTCACAACACTGGAGTGTCCACTGCGTGCTAGCAACACTGGATCTGTTTCAGTCATGCTGATCCCTCTGCTTGGCACACCACCCTTCTCTGCACGGTGCTCTTTCAAGGCTCAGCTCAAATGTTTCTTCTCTGGTTGGCTTTTTCAGACCATGGGACCCCCTGCTAGTTGGCCGGGTCTTCATGTGTTCCCAAACTGACTTGTACCGCCCCTACTGTCAAGTTATTTATCATATTGTATGATTACTATCTGGGTATTTCCTCATACCGGGCCCCAACTCGGAAGGGTGGGGACTGTGTCCTGTTCACCACCCTATGCCTCCCCACCAAAACAGCACCCAGCACATGGATGCCGGCAAAAATTGCTACTCGACTGAATAAATCAGTGGTTTTCCAAGGAACAGATTGGAAATTTGTGGGGGCATTTTTGGGTGTCACATGACTGAGGGGACACTACCAGCATTTAGGAAGCAGGGAGTAGAGACCCAGACCTCCTGTAATGCACAGAACAGCTCACCCCAACAAAGCTGTCCTGCACAGCTTTCCAATACCCTGCCAAACCTTCATGGAGGCAAAAAACCTGTTTATAACCTGTTTTATATACAAATACAATGCAACTTTGCCTGGTTTTAATATACAATATATTATCCAGAAATGTATACACCAGCTTAACCGAGGAAGTTATTGTTTTGTTCACCATTGTGGAAAATCACTGTCAATCCTTTTGAGCACAGGTGAGTCACCAGAACGCACCCATGTGTGCCTGTGTTTGTAGCTGTCACAGTGATGGCACGCCTGTATACAAATACACTTAACCTTCGACTCAAGATGCCACATAGAGAGACTTCCCTGGTGGTCCAGTGGTAAAGAATCCACCTTCCAACCCAGGGAAAGAAGGTTCCATCCCTGGTCGGGGAACTAATACCCCACACAGCCAAACAAACAAAAGATGATGAATGTAAACTTTGGCAAAATTTAGTTGAATACTATCTATTAAATCCAAACTTTCTCATTTTAAGTTAGGTACAGACGTGACCAGGTGTCATCCAGTCTGAGCTCTTACATAGTGAAGGGCAGATTCGTTTATTATAAATTACTTTCATTGCTCTCATTTCTCCTTTATAGTACAGAGAGGGCATCACGTTTATTTTTTTTTAACCCGGGGTGGGGGGACACTGAACCACCACTCAAGACGAACCCGCCCCCTCCCTCAGCCTCAATTTCCCGCTTTTTGAATGCAGCCAGGCACAAAACTCCGAGCACTCGGGCACTGGAGAAAGCCCCAACGGTTCCTTGGGTCTGTTCTTCACCCCAGGCCTCAGTTTCCCAATCTGGCCAACGATCTTGGATCAAAGCTCTTCAAACGACTCCCCACCCTGACGCTCCGGTAGCTCCAAACTCCGCCTGAGGCGACCTCCCCTGGTTGCTATGGGTTACAGCGCCTGCGCAGAAACCCCGCCAAGCCACCAGAACGCGCTGGAATCGCTAGGGCGCGTGCGTGTCACCCACACGGGGCTGCGCGTGGCTACGGGCGCTTCCCAGGGTATCCTGCGATTGCGGGGTGGCAAATGGCGGTCTCCTTGCCCCGCGGGTTGCTGGCCGGCTAAACTCACCCGGCTTCTTGCTTTTTCCAGGCGCTCGTGGCTGGCGCCCACACGCACACACACACACAAACAGGTAAAGCAGCAGAGTAAGAGATGGGAAGTCTCGGTCAGGGTCTGCGTCCGCTCTTTACGCGCCTGGAGTCTACGCGGATCAAATCGCGCTTTAAAGGGGCGAGTGTCCCTTCGCCTCCCCACGCCCCCGACCCCTGGTCCATTAACGGCTTCCCGAAGGGGCGAGGGTGCGGTTGAGCCGCCCCCTGCTGGCTGATAAGATTCCGTTCTAAGGCAGCTGTGGGAGGGAGGAGGGCAAAGTTGACACGCCTGCGCTCCGGGCTGCCTGTTGCTCATAACGAAGAGGAAGCTCCCTCGCTCCCTGGGATTTCGGAAGCTCCTCGGATCCCCGAGTATGCCCTACCGTTGTGACTTCACCGTCCTTCCCACCATCCCAGGTTTCTTGCCCGGCCCTGACTTCCAGTCCTAGTGCTGAGCTGCACGTGCCCCGCCCCACTCCACGAAGATTTACTCTGGGATCCCACCCAAGAATGACTGAGTGCCTGCCCCCCAGGGTAGAGGTCTTGGGCTCGGCCAGGCAGATCACTTTCCACAGCAACAATGGACCCACTGCACATTTTTAGAGATTGAGGCAGTTGGGTTTGCGGGGTGCAGGATAAAAGTCTAGGGCAACGGGGAAGGCCTGGAGGAAGGTAGGAGACGCCTAGTGGACCGTGAAGGATGGAGGTTCAGCAGGGTGAGAGTGCAGTATGTTACTCCAGGGATAGGGAGGCCCAGGCTCAAGAGTCCAGCTGCCTTCCAGATCTTTACTACCTCCTGCAGTTTATTCAAATTGAATTCATTTTTCCCCAGCTTTGCTACCCCTCTACAGTGACACCACCAAATGCACCTCACGGTCTGAGCCAGAAATCTGGGAGTTATCCTTAGCTCCTGCTCTCCAGCCATACCCAGCTCTTGCCCTCAGGAGAAAATATGAGACTTCAACTTGATATTCCAGTCTCTATGATGTGACTCCTGGTACCTTCTCCACTGACTCCTGGTGACCTCCTCACTCTTGCACACTCACCCTGCGTTTCATTAATTCCAAACTCACCCTGCTAGTTCATGCCTCTGTGCTTTTACAGGTGCTGTTCCCTCTGTCTTGAATGCCATTCACACCTCCCCCCAGCCACCACCACCTTGTTCATCTGGTGAACCCCTCTTCTTTTCCCCCCAAATCCCCAAAACCAAACACAGCGTTAGGCAAGCCTCCCTTCTCTAGACCACAGAATCTCATATTTGCCTCTTCATCATTCATTCCACTACTGTTTATTAAGCACCCACCGTGAGCAAGGTCTTCTGCATTTCCTGGGTTGGATTTCCACTGAGCTGTATTTGTTTGCCTGTCGCCCTCTTTGGTCAGGAATGTCGCTCATTTCTGAAGCCCCAGTGCTGTGCCCACTGCCTGCTACACAGCAGGCATCCAGTTACTGTTCCTTAAAGAAGTAGAAAAGCAGACCCAAGGGGAAGAGAAAGCCCCAAAAAGCCCTTTGAAGAAAAACCCTGGCCTAGAAGGGGAGTGAAAACAGTGCCCTGATGAGGTAGATTGAAAGGCTGGCTCCTGCGGTCTGACCATGGAAGAGTTTGCTCAGTTCGGTGCTGATGACTTCCCGAAATTAACTGGCTCCTCTGAAAAGAAAGGAACCCATCTAACCTATCTCACCCAGAGAAATTTTCCTCTCCCACTGCATTTTCCAGGATTTCCATCCCTGAGCTGCTGTATTCTGAGCAATAACAACTCCCACAACAAAGCAGCAATCAGGTCCTCAGAGACCAGCAGGGCTGAAAAGGGGTCGCCAGCCCCCATCTTTGGACTTCGGAATGAGAACACTCCTTTGGAACACTTTGTTCCAAAGAGCTGAAACTATGGGACGCCCACTTGTTCCCGTGGACAACTCATCCATCCTTCAGAAGACAGCGTGCGGGAGGGAAGCGTGGGTTAGAGTGTCAGAGGAACAGCTCCTGGAAGGCCAAATTAGCCCAGGGACGTGGTGAGTTGGAAAGGAAGAGGCTGTTGCTAAGCCACCAGCATATACTCCCCTCCTTCTCTCAGGCTGTACTACCTGCTGGAGAAAAGCTGTGGACTTCTTCAAGGAGTGCGGACACTCCTGAACCCAGGCGCAGGAGAGGCAGAGTGAAGCCAAGGACCTTGGAGGCAGGCAGGATGGGTTCAGACTGCTGCCTCTGACTTGGGAGAGCAAGCATGGACAAGTCCCTTCGGCGTGTCATTCATTCCTTTGTAATATGGGTAACAATACTTGCATCACAGAGTTATTGTGGAGATTAATTAAAAGATTCTTAAATAAAAGAGATACGTACAGAAAGCACTAGTACATAAAGGGCATGCAGTAATCGTTAGCTGTTGTTCATTCAGTACATTTACTGGGCACCTAAGTCCCAGTACTGTTCTAAGTACCAGTAATAAGGCAGGGAACAAAAGAAAAATCTGTCCTTGAGTGTCACTTTCTAGCTGGATTAAATAAGTGCTTATGCCACGTTAGGTGGTGGGAAGTGATGGGAAGAAAGATAAAGCAGAGTGGAGGGTAGAGCCTGGAGGTGCGGAAGAGCCTCACTGCCAGCGGGTGGGTGGGTGGGGTGACAGGTGGCTTTTGAGTAAAAGCCTAAGTGGGGAGGGAGAAGCATTGAGGCTGAGGGCAAGGCACTGCCCTCCGTTTAGGGAACATCTGACCAGTGAGACTGAAGTCAGTTGTTCATAAGGGAAGTAGTAGGAGAGGAGGCTGGAGAGGTAGCGAGAGGGACTAGGTCCTGTAGGGCCTGTGGGTCATGCCGAGGGCTTGGCATTTACTCTGATGAGATGGGAGCCCCTGGAGAATTCTGAGCAGCAGAGTGACATGGTCTGACTTTCATTTGGAGGATAGATTAGGGGGCACGGGTGGACAGGGAGCCCAGGCGAGATGTGATGGTGGTGCAGTTGTTAGTAGTTGGGGCCACCGTACGTACAGCAGCCAGTGCAGTGCTGGCCCAGCACACGGCAGCCCCATCTTAAGCAGCATTTTCTGAGGCTTGCTGTGTGGAGGGCATGTTCCAGCCCTTTATATCCATTGCCTCATTCAGTTCCCCTGATTGCATGGGAGTTCCCGCAGGAGGAAACCAGTGTTCAGATCAGGCCACTGGCCCAGTTCCCCCAGCAGGTTCTCCTTGCCGTGGTAGGGAGCTTGTTAATGGAAACAGCTTCAGGCAGAGAAGTAAGTGACAGAAACTGAGGCCCCCACTCAGTTCCCTGTGGGAGTTGCTCTTTGGCTTTCCAGGGGCCCATTTCAAGGAGCAAAGTGTGGGTCCCATCTCCGTGAGAACTGACCCAGGCAGTGAGGAGGAGCCTGGAGCCTTAGTGATGTCTGGATAAGTATCACCCAGCCCTTGAACCTGGCCCAGGGCTGGGCTCAGAAGAGGAAGCCCCAGTTCACATTTCACTGCCAGAGAAAAGCACTTTGAGAGAAAAAGGCCTGGAAGTCCCAGAAGGGTTAGGACAGGGAGGGAAGAAGACAGGTGAGAACAGGTCTCCCTTATCCCTGTGCCCACCTCTAGGGGCCCCTTGCCCCGCTCTTACCTGCAGGCCAGGTACTGCTGCTCGTCCTTCTCTAGCCACTGCTGATGGAGTCTGGTCCCCTTCCTGGAAGGTGGCGGCCCTTGTCCCAGCTGGGTTCCTGCTCCCTGGTCAGCTGACTCACCCAGGACTGGGATGGGCCCAGGTAAGGACCTGCGGCTGACTCAGCCTGCCCCTAGGTCACCAGGCTCAGAGGAGGGCTTTGGCCGTAGTCTGGATGTGGAGGTGGGGTTAGGGGCTCACAGCTCCTGTTGAGAGGGTGATGAACCAAGACTTCTTGGCCTTGAGGAAATCGGATTTGGATTGGACAACCAGTCCTGCTGAACTCACTGAGGGCAGTTTGATGGGTCTTAAAAAATGGCCGTATCTGGGCTTCCCTGGTGGCGCAGTGGTTGAGAGTCCGCCTGCCGATGCAGGGGACACGGGTTCGTGCCCCGGTCCGGGAAGATCCCACATGCCGTGGAGCGGCTGGGCCCGTGAGCCATGGCCGCTGAGCCTGCGCGTCCAGAGCCTGTGCTCCGCAACGTGAGAGGCCCGCGTACCGCAAAAAAAAAAAAAAAAAAAAAAAAAAGGCCGTACCTTGTGACCCAGCATTTCCTCTTGTAGGAATTTGTTACAAGAAAATAAACAAGTAGGCAGTGAGGTCTCAGGGCCCACCGTGTTTCTTATAATAGAGAAATCTAGACATCCCCAAATGCCCATTGCTAGGGCCAGTTAAATAAGGCAGCATCTGTGGAAGATCACAAAGCTGGCAACGTCATTAAGGAAGAAGCCATGAGGAAGTGTTCCGGCAAGACATTGAAAAATCAATATCGTGATAACCATCTTGTGTTTTGTCTTCATTTTTTGAAAAGTGAATATGCACTGAAAACAGTCTGGGAGGGCATATCCTAAAACGCTGGAAATCCTGATGGTGGGATTTTGGGTGGGGTTTTGGTTTGTACTTTTGTGTCTGTTTCAAGGTGGTGGGGTTTTGTTTTGTTTTCTTTTGAAGTTAGTTTTTGCTTTGAATGTTTATGATTTTTGTCATGGGGGGGATCAAATTAAGGTTAATTGTTTTAAAAAGGAATTTAGATGGGTTGTCTCCAGGAAGGAGAACTAGGGGGCTGTGTGCTGAGGTGGGAGGGGATTTTTGAATAGCGCACTTTTTGGTACCTTTTAAATTTTGAAAAAATTTAACTTTTGACTATCCCTCCAAATAATCATATAAAATTAAACAGAAAAGGGGGAGGAATTTAGCTGAGGTCCTGGTGGGTTTGGATGTATAGAGGTGCCTGTCACACCTGGTGCCTGGGGAGGGCCGCAGCCCCCCGTGCTGGGTGGTCCTGGGAGGAATGATGCAGGGCAGCCGCCCAGGGTGGGGTGAGCATCGGGGCTGCTCGGCAGGCCAGGCGGGCCCACGTCACAGTCCCCATGACGATCCTGGGTGGAGGGGCACTAGCCTTGGGCGTCAGATGCTGACCGGGGCCCAGCTGGTGTTCAGCCCATGCAGGAGACACTGCCAGCCTCAGGGGCTTACAGCCAAGAGGCCCACGCTGGAGACAACAGCAAGAAACAGGAACCATGGCAAGAAAGGCAGTGGCCAATAATGGAGCCCTCATGGCCTGCAGAGTACGAGATCCGGCCCCAGGTGCTTCACAGTCATTATCTCAGTGGCTCCTGCCATCCCTGTGAAGCAGGTGAGAGGCAAAGTCCCTCTCTCAAGTAACACAGCTGCAGAGTGCCTCCAAGCTTCTGTTTTCTCTTCTGTGAGACAAATGCACTTGAAGCTGAGGTGTGGACACACCCAAGGGCTGAGCCATATGGTCCTGAAGCATGTGGTGAACCATGAGTGATGGACCCACCTTAGGTCAGGTCTTCAAGACCAAAGAAAAGTAGAAAATAGAGACCCTGAGTGAACCAAGTGACACCCCCTGCCCCATACACACCTCGGTTCACCCAGCCAAGGCCTAAAAGGGGCCTTTTCCAGAAGGGCATGGAACTTGCCTGCGGTCGCACAGCACATTGGCACAGATCTGGGACTAGAACCCACATCCCCTCACCTCCACCTGCGTGCAGGGGCACTCACTCCATGCCCTGGTGTTACAGCCACCTCCACCTCTGACTTCTCGCCTGTTCCAGCCAACAATAAGTACTTTTTAATTTTATTTTTTTTACATCTTTATTGGAGTATAATTGCTTTACAATGGTGTGTTAGCTTCTGCTTTATAACAAAGTGAATCAGTTATACATATACATATGTTCCCATATCTCTTCCCTCTTGCATCTCCCTCCCTCCCACCCTCCCTATCCCACCCCTCCAGGCGGTCACGATCTCCCTGTGCTATGCGGCTGCTTCCCACTGGCTATCTACCTTACATTTGGTAGTGTATATATGTCCATGCCTCTCTCTCGCTTTGTCACAGCTTACCCTTCCCCCTCCCCATGTCCTCAACTCCATTCTCTAGTAGGTCTGTGTCTTTATTCCTGTCTTACCCCTAGGTTCTTCATGACATTTTTTTTTCTTAAATTCCATATATATGTGTTAGCATACGGTATTTGTCTTTCTCTTTCTGACTTACTTCACTCTGTAGGACAGACTCTAGGTCCATCCACCTCACTACAAATAGCTCAATTTCGTTTCTGTTTATGGCTGAGTAATATTCCATTGTATATATGTGCCACATCTTCTTTATCCATTCATCCAATGATGGACACTTAGGTTGTTTCCATCTCTGGGCTATTGTAAATAGAGTTGCAATGAACATTTTGGTACTTTTTGTTGGCATCCCTTGCCCAAAGTCCTCAGTGGCTCCCTACTGGAGTGGGAAGCAGGGAGTGTGAGGATCAGAACTGAATTCCCGGGCCTGACATTGACACTCACGGTCCAGCCCCATCATTACCATTTCAGCCTTGTTCCCCCAGTGCTTCTACCCCAGCCAAGCCACAATCCTCTCCACTCCCACCTCACACTTCCATACCTTTGCCTGTGCTGCTGCTTCTCCCAGAATGCCTTCCCCCTGCCCCCATTCCACCTAGCCATACCCACTGAGCTCGTCTTCCAGGAAGTCTCCCTGTCACGCCCATCCACGTGGCCTGTCCCGCCTCTGAGGTCTGGATCAGACTGTGCTGTCCCGTTCTGTTCTTTCATAGTAATCATCTTGTATTGTTCATCTGTCTTAGGCTACAAATTAGACCCTAAGTTCCTTGAGGGTACGGCCTAGTTATTAGATCTACAGTGGCTATTTTCAAAATGAAAACTGGAACCTGTGCTCTGACCAGGGTATGTTTCTGCTTTGTTATACATTTGTATGAACAATCTCCAAAAGTCTAAACCATGGGTATCCAATGTGGACCATATACTTGGAAACTCTCTAACAGCACCCTTCACAGATCTGAGTAATCAGCCACTTTACCCCTTCCTGCTGAGCCCAGAGGTGGCTCAGAATTCTCTCACAGTAATGTTGCAGGTAGCTAGTGCCACCTGGATTTGGCCTGTGAGATGAAACCTCTGTGCCATCTGGAATGGGCACTCCCTGAGGGAAGGGACTTGTCTGTGGGGTTCTTATCCATAGCGCCTAGCATCATGCCTGGCACATAGTAGGCTCTCAGTAAGTATCTACTGAGTGAATGAATGCCCCTCCTAGAAAAGTCAATCTCAGTTATAAATGTAATGGCTAACTCATTTAAAATATGGGCTGGGCTGGGGCATCAGATCTGTGTCCCAGATCTGTGACATTGCACAAGTTACTAAACCTCTGTGAGCTTCGGTTTCCACATCGACAAATGGAGTGTTGGTACCTGCTTTACAGGCTTGTCCTGAGGATTAAATGAATCATGTGCAGTGCCTAGGACGTGGCTGGCACCCAATAAATGTAAGTTTCCAACTTCCTCTTGGAATGAGTCCAGCTACAAGTTACAGAAACAAAAGTCATCGGTTCAAGTGAAAATCGGGGTGCTTTTTGGGGAAGAAGGGGGCAGAGAGAAGCACCTGCTGTGCTTCTCTGCTGGGCAGAGAGAAGCACCAGCTGTGCACGTCTACCCTCTGCATGGAATCGGGATGGCGTAGAAAACCCAGGTTACATCACCACAGCTGCATCAGTACCACTGAATGATAACAGGAAGTGCTCTGTCTGCATGCTGGGCACTCTGCTGGGCATGGGGTAGAACCCGGTCTCACATTGTTCCCAGCAGCCCCCAGATTCAGAGAGTGGAGCACCTTGCCCAAGGTCACACAGCCTGAGTGTGTGAACAGGCCTTGGCTGTGAACTGAATGGGGCCACTGGGGCTCCGGGAGCCTTTCCCATCCCCACGCAGCTGAGTCATGGATTTCCCAGGTGGTGGCCAAGGGCCCTGGTGAGTCAGAGGCCCGGTGGGGGGCTGACCCCGTCACACTTCACCCCACTTAGTCCTGCCCAGGACCCCAGCCCCTTGCTTGGAAGCACAGGCACCTGCCAGAGACTACAACCTATAATGCCCTTACAGTACCCCAAAGTGATATCCTAAAGGGGCCACGGCATATTGTATGGCTGTGGAATCCCAGCCTGCCTGGGCTTAAATCCCTACGCTTAGGCCACGTGACCTTGGGCAGTCACTTTACCTCTCTGGGCCTCAGTTTCCTCACCTGTGAGATGGGGAGAATGATTTCACTTTGTATTTATTAGCACAGACAAAGTACTGCGGGGCTCATGGGAAGAGCCAGCTAAATTTGAACTATTATAATATGCACATTATTGGATTTTTGCATTATCCAAGTGAGAAAAATGTATCCACTACTGTTCTAAATGTGATCAAAGATCAAACAAACAGAAATTACTTATATCCTTTCTGGAACATAAATCCAGGTTGGATCCTCCCTCAGACGGTCACTGTAGAAGCTTCCAGCAAGAGGGAAGCTAAGGTCCTCAGAGGCCCCACTGCTGTGGTGGCCCAGCTATCTGCGCCCTCCCCTCCTCTGTTCTTGGACTTGGATCCTGTATTTCTCCAAGTGCACTGACCCCAGCCACCTGCAACAAAGACCTCTGGGCAGGGAACACTTGCTAAAAATACAGATCCCAGGGGTACAGCCAGACTTGCTGCATCCGGCTCTGCATTTGACTTACCTTTCCAGGTGATTGAGATGTGAACTATAACGTGAGAGCGGATGTCCTGCTCCTTCCTGACCCAGTTTCTTCTCAGATCCAATGTCTACAGTGAGCTAAGCATGAGGCAAGGGGCTTTCCATCCCTCACCTCCTTTAAACCCCTAAAACATACAAAAAATGACCACTGGGGAGTTGTGACAGATAAAGGAACTGAGGCTCAGAGAGGTATGCTGTGGGCCCATGATCACATGTGGTAAGCCGTGGACCTGGGATTTGAACCCAGAATCTGTCTTCTTTCCCCTTGCAAATGCTGCTCTCCCGTAAATGCGGCTGTGCCTGAGTACCCTCCTTAGTCTGGGCCGGGGTCTAACTTTGTAACTTGCTGGTGAAAGCTGGTTGCTACAGCCAAGCTTCTCGGCCAAAGGTACAGGAGGAGCATCTAAACATACACGGGCAGCTTGGGGTAGGGAAGGTGTCAGCACTTGGGCCTGAGGAGGGGACCCAGCTGGGGTTTGTGATCACCCATCAACAGAAACCGGCTGTGGGTTACTTAAGCAGGAAGGGAACTTATCAAAGGTTACTGGGGAGCCCATAACCTCTGAGAGACTCAGAGAGCCCAGCCTGGAGGTGTCATGGCCAGATCACCCCTCAGCCCCCCACCACGAGGCACTGACACGGCAGCCTGTCCCGCTGACACCCAGATCTTGGCCAGTCCCTGCAGAACCTCTGTCCCTGGTGACTCCAGACACTGGATGTAGGCACTGCCAAAGTGGGTCTGTGTGGCCCTGCCTCTTCAGCCATGGATTCCCTCAAGGCTCTGTGCTGGGGGTGTGACTGGGGGAGTCTGGGTCCTGTGCTCAGCCCTTATACAAAGCATGCTGGTAAACTGAGGCTGCTCTGTCGGAAGTGTCATTAGGTGGGGAATTCACCAGACATGGGAAGGTGGCTTGAAAACAGGGCATCCAGTAAGAATGCAGATGTCCAGCTGAGACCAGGAACGGGTGGTCAAAGAGCCACCAGTTGCTGAGGGCTGCCATGCACCAGGCACTGTGCCGAGTGGGTCACATCTGTCAGCTTCAATCTTTAGCTACAGAAATAATGCCCAGTTTACAGATGAGAAAGCTCAGGCCCAGGATCATAAGATGCGTGAGTGACAGGTCACGCTATCGAGCCGGGTCCATCAGACACCTGAGCCAGGGCTGGGGACCACCAGGACATACGTCATTGCTTTCTGCTTCCTGTGACTGGGACCAGCCCCCTACCCCTCCAGACTGCACACCTGCCTTTCACCCGCCTCCTGCACGCCTCCTAGCTCAGCAGGCTGACCCCTCAGCATCCCTGGGAGGGAGGCAGGGTGAGTACTGTTATCCCATTTTATAGATGGGGAACCTAAGTTGGGGGCAGGGATTTGTCTAGGTCAGGAAGCAGTCATTGTAGGTCTGGGGTCTCCCCACACCGGCCTTCTCTCACTTACTCTCTGCCCCATTTCCTGGGGAGGCCCGGGTGCTCTTCTGAAGGCGGCTTGGAGAGCCAGCTGGGAACACCCCACCCACTACCTTAGCCTGGCAGAGAGCCAGCTTCTGCGGGAGGCTGTGGGGTGGGAGTGCGGGGGCCCTGGTGCAACTTGGGCAGGAGAAGGAAGGTGACGAGAGCCCTAGAATATACGATCAAAGCCCTGCTTCTCCAGCTGTTTGAGTTGCTCTGCCAAAGAACTGCCCTCCTCCAGGGCTGGAGAAATGTCCCCAGTGCCTTCAGCCCACCCAGAGATTTCTCTTCCAGCCCCTTCTGTGACTTACTTGATACAGTATGGCTTTGCTAGCTGGGTACAAAAGCCACATGGGAATTGTGGCCCATCTTCCTGGACAGTCAATTTTTATAGGAGATTTTATGACACCTTCATTAGATATTGAAACTTCTTCCCAGTCTTCACAATTTTCACACTCACCGTCAACCACCTGTACCACCCAAGACAGCTGCTGGGGCTGCAGCCTCGACAGCTATGTTTCTAGTAGCAGGAAGGAGGAGGCAGAAGGACCTCCAGCTGAGTCAGCTCCTGTAGGAAGCCCACCAAGAAGTCCAAGTGGACTTCAACTTACTTAGGCGGCAAGAATCTAATCACGTGGCCACGCAGTGGCATGCGAGGCTGGGCACGTTGCCAGATAATACTGGGGCTCTGTTACAAAGGACAACGGAAGCGTGGGTACTGCATAGGCAACAAGCAATCTCAATCACTCATGTCAAGATGTGCTAAGGTCCAACAAAGGGCCACCTCAGCGTCACCTGGTCCCTGCTGGGCCGAGACACCAGAGGTATCCAGCCTGGGCTTTTGGCATCACACATGCTGAACCAGACCTCCATCAGGCTGTGCACCCCAGGAGGCCATACTCCTCTGCCTTAAACACCCCAGGGCCAGGGGCCCAGCAGCTAAACACCCCTACAGCCCAGAGCCCACTATAATTATTCAGACCAATCTAGCCCAAACTGCTCACCCTGCCCTGTCTTGTCTTTCCCATGGAAACCCCAATAAAGGCTGTGGCCTAAGCATTCTCCCCTGCCCCTCCTGAGCACCCTGGGTTTTTCCATATGTGGCACACATGCCTCCTGTCTCTAGGACCTGTGCGTAGAAGAACCTTTGTTTTCCTGAGCCTCTCCTCTGTGTCCTCCATGGCTGCAGCTGATGGGCCATCCATAAAAGAATACGAAACAGGTCTCCAGAGACAGAACGTCCTCCACGCCATTTCTCAGCTCCATCTTGGTTTTCCTTTCCAGAGATCCGTACTAGTCAAGGTAGGCGAGGTCGTACTGCAATAATAACAACTAACCCAAGTCTTAGCGGCTCCCAACATGAAGTTACTTCCCAGGCACCTGCACGTCTACGGAGGGCTAGCGGGGCTCCCCCCAGGGCCCAGGCCATGGAGCGGCCACCACCTCAAAGGCTGTGTGAAGCCACAGCGGAGGAAGAGGGTCTCCACCTGGCAACTGAATGCTCCAGCCTGATGTGACACAAGTCACTTCTCCTCACAGCTCATCGGCCAGGGCTGGACATATGACCCCACTCGGTCACAAGGGGACAGGAAGCGCCTACTCACATGCCTGGAGGGCAGAGCCTGGGAAATAATATGGAGCATGACCCTAAGGACCACCTCAGGCCTCTGTCTGGGGTGTCTGCCAGGCAGCTGTGGTCACCTGTGCAGGGGCAGAGGGAGCAGCTCTGTCTTGGGGGTGAGGTGGTGCTGCACTGAACCCAGCGGGGACCCACCTGGCGTGAGGGGGCTGAAGAGAAGAAAGACATCTGACACCCCAGAGCCTGGGGTTGTCATGCCAGACAGGCCTTCCAATCCAGCCAGGAGCCAGGTTCCTCTTCTGCAAAACTGGAATAGTATTTCCCATCCGGCAGATTTTAGTGAAGATTAATTAAAATACACGAGTAACATGGGGAAATGCGCCTTTCTGCTCCCAGCAGCCTTCCACGGAAGGAAATAACTTTTCAGTGGAAGGCCCTCTGCCCTCTGAGCCCTTTGATGAACTCGCGTGGGAAAATTTGACAGCAGGAGCTTGGTGAAATGCAGCTTGGGGGAGGCAGGTTGGAAGGGGCTTATTTTTAAAATTGTGCTTAAAAAGCACAAAATATTCTTAAGATTTCTTTGGGGGCGACCTTGTTTATATGGGATGGTTTGGGGGGAATTGATGGAGATTATGGGGGCATCCAAGCCCCCACAACTGCCTCTATCGAAACTGGGAACAGATCAATTTTTCTGTATAATAGGAAGAGAAGATTTGGGGGTTCCTGCGGCAGTCCACAAGATGGGGGAGCAAAAAGAGGGGAGCAGGAGAGGGAAGGCAGCGTGATGACAGAGGGTGGCGTGTACATAACCGCCAGGGAAGTCCTCTGGGTGCATGAAGGCAGCAGGAGGCTACTCTCAGAATAGGGTGAGGCTTTGAAGGTGAGATGTGATGTAAGCCCCAGTTCCTTCCCACTCCTCAGGTTTTGAGCAAACTCCCTCTGATGACAGGAGGCTCACTCCTGCACAGCGGTCAGTCAACATGCTGCTCTGTGCTGTCCATGTCACATCAAAGCCAACCGGTGGACATGGAGGCCTGCTCTGCTTCCTGGGCAGAGGATGGTGAGAAAGCATATCAAAAACCGGATCCTGGGCTTCCCTGGTGGCGCAGTGGTTGAGAGTCCGCCTGCCAGTGCAGGGGACACGGGTTCGTGCCCCGGTCCAGGAAGATCCCACGTGCCGCAGAGTGGCTGGGCCCGTGAGCCATGGCCGCTAAGCCTGCGTGTCCGGAGCCTGTGATCCGCAACGGGAGAGGCCACAACAGTGAGAGGCCCGCGTATTGCAAAAAACAAACAAACAAACAAAAAAAACCCAGATTCTGGTCCTGCCCAGCACAGAGAGACACGCCAATAAGGCTTGTATGTACACTTCCAGAAGCCTCAAATGGCCAGCCCCAGTGTGGTGGCGCGGCTCCTCCTCTGAGCGGAGAAATGGGGGACAGGGTGGCAGAAAGACAAGAAAGAAAATTCCCGAGATCTGGAGTTATCCCGTTCATCTAGGTGTGCAGGCCACGTGGCAGATAGGACAAACTGAGTCCTGGAGGGCTCAGCTTTCCCAAAGTAACCCAGCCAGCCAGTGGTACAGCCAGGGTTCTACAGCCATTGGAGGATAGAAACTGGAGCACAGAGAGGCGAAGGTCTTGCCCAAGGTCACACAGCAATTCCATAGCAGAGCCAGGATGCAGGGACTCCAGGTCCTATCTCTTCTGGCTGCCAGCCTGGGAAAGCTGCCCAGCTCTTTCACCCACTTTTGGCCTGTGCTGGGCGAGAGGTGGAGCGGGTGGGATGAGGAGAGGCAGCGTGATCTAAGAACTCCACTCAGGCCCAGACACTAGGACTGAACCGGTCCCCCTTGCGCCCTGGCGAGCCCACCCCAGAGAGACAGTACCTGCGAGTACGGCCGTGCCCAGGGTGGGAAGCCAGGCGTGGGGCTCGGCCTTCTGCACATGTGATCTCATTGAACCCTCAGGCAACCCTGTGAGTTGAGCACCTCCGCTGTTTTCGATTTTTCCAGAGAGGAAACTGGGGTGAGTAGGACCAAGGCCTCGGGACTCACAGTCCAGTGCTCCAACCCACGGCGCTCAAGGCGGGAGGGGCCTGGCGGAGCGCCACTCGGGGCGGCGCGCGGGGGCGGGCCCCTCATCCCGGATGCGCCCCCAGCCGGCTGGAGCTGCCCCGCGGGGTTCCCAGAGCAGGGCTGAGCAGGAAGGCGGGAACAATGGGCAGCGGCTGCAGCGGGGCTGCTGGTTTCCGGAGCAGGGGTGGGGCGGGCTGGGGCCTGGCGGCCACAAAGACTGTGGGAACGAGGTCCCTGCGCAGGAGACTAACGAGATTAACGACTAACATCTTTTGAGCACTCACTGTGTGCCAGGACCTGCTTTCAACGCTTTAGAGGAATCCGCACCTTATCCCTATTTAGCCCCATTTCACAGACGAAGAAATTGAGGCACAGAGAGTTTAAATAAAATGCCCGAGGTAAGTAAGAGGTGAAAGCGAGATTTGAACCTAGTCAGTGTGGCTGCAGATCCTATGCTCTTAACCACCATAAACTCTATACACCCTACCCCACCCCCACATTTTCTCGTAAATTTCCTTTTTTCACTTAAAGCATTTGCAGCTTTCTATGTCATAAATATAGTCCTCCTCAGCCTTGTTTAAAGTCCTAACATTCTGAGGAGATGTTGTCCTTGCACCCAGCCCCCACCCCCTACGTCCCTCCCACCATTTGAGGCGCCTGCGTTTCCACCACTGGTGCCCTATCATTGAGTTAGGTTTGGTTCCTCTAACTTAAATTGGTGGCACCCAGGGGTGGGCTCGTGGGTGCTTAAGAACCTCCTAATCTCCATCAGAAGCACCTCCACCACCTAAAAAGACGCACCGTCTAGATAAAAATGACGTGTTTATTATGCAAATGAAACTTTAAGACCGGCCTTCTTCCCACCCCAATTAGACTGCTGCACCCAAGCTCCTCCCACAGAGAGTTTCCGGAGACAGCAGGCTGGCGGGTTCGTGCTTGCCCGGTTCCCAGCGTTGAACACAAGGTGAGGAAACACTGCAGGTTTCGTAGGATCCGGTTGGGTGAAGACTGGCCCTTCCCAGCGCCGCGGGAGACGCGGGAAGACCCAGCCTGGCCAGCGGTGGCGGCTCCAGAATCTGCAGAAGGCCTGGGTAGCCGGGGCAGGTGGAGGCGCCGGGCTGGGGCTTGCATTTTATACGAGATTAAGGCGTCAAAGTGGCACCGCCAACGACTGGGAAGGCACGTGAGAACCTAGGGCACCTCTTACTCCCAACTGAGACAGACTGGGATCCCCAGGTGCAGCAGGGATGAGGCGGGGGACTGTTAAAGCCGCTCCACTACATCTGCCGGGAGAAAGCCCTTTTCCCAAAGAGGCTGATGGGGCTTCTCCTCCAAACATGATGAACCAGCTGGAGACCCCCCTCCCGAAGCCTTCTTGCCCTCACAAGGTCAGCTGGGAGCACTGGATGGGGAACCAGGATACCTGAGATCTGTGCTCTGGTTCTATCCCCGTCGGGGGCTGCTGTATGGCTTTGGACCAATCATTCTCCCTCTCTGGGCCTCTAGCTTCCCATCCCTACCACACCAGGGACCTCCAAGGACTCTTCCCACTCTGACAGGTGGTCTGACAACAGCACTTTCCCTTTCTGGGGCCACCTGAGCTGCCCAGGTGTATGATCTGGTACAAGTCACCTCTCTGAACCTTCCTTTCATCACCAATTATTATCTTCCAAAGATGGCTGTAATTTGGGGGTCACCCAGCATCCACTTTCCCTTCTTATGGTATCAACCCCCAATTTTCTTCAGGGGAAGCCTTCCTCCTCCCACCTCAGCCTCGTGCAGTGGGTGGAGTTGAGTCTACCCCTGACTACAAGGGGATGAGAGTGACCAGGCCAGGCCGACACCCGAGTTCCATTCCCCGAGGCTCCGGTGAACTGTCCAAGGGGTAGTCATGCAGCCCTGTTCCCATCACCAGCAGTCGGGCTTAGGACTTGTCCCAAATGTTGAGAAGAATGGAAGCATCAAACCTGGGAGGGCTGGCGGCTGGAGTTGCCTCTGCTGGGAATGGAGCCTTTGCAGAGCAGGCAGAGCTGGGGACTGGGGCGTCAGGGCTTGGCGCCGCAGCCTGAGCCCTCCAGTCCAGCTGTGCGTGAAGCCTACTGCCTACCCTTAGGTTTTGCTTGTCCAAGAGCCAATAAAATATCTTTTTCACTTAAACCAGTTTGAAGTGGATCTTCTGGTGCTCACAACCTAAAGAATCATGACCATTTTGGGGTTTACTTGATTCTATGACACCATCAATTGTAAGATTTTTTTTTAAGAAAAATATATCTACAGTATTTAATAACTTCTCGGTGAAAAAAAGAAGCATATTAGGTGTGCCCTTTAAAAATGGAGAGTAGTATGTTTTTATTTCTAAAATTGCACATCACAGTCACTTTGGTGACTTGATCAAAGTTCTTCACATTCTTTGGATGAATTCCGCAATTTTTATTTTGCCTGCCTGATGATAGCCTTTTGAACACTCAGTAACCTTTTATTTCCATGTGGCATCACTTTAGAAGTCACTTTAAGTGATAATTAAGGATCCAATCTGGTAAAATTCCATCAGGTTGGATCTCAGCCACCCGAGCAACTGGAAGCAGACAGTGAGGACACCAAACTCCCCCTCTGCCTGCTGGCTGGCATGTTCCTTGGACATCAGTTTTGGGACACATCCTTATTCCAGAACCAGTGAAATGTGTGTGTGGGACCCATGTGTCAGAACTACTGTAGTTACTATCGTAACTATGAGACGTTTGCTGTGGGACAGGCACTGAGCTAAGCAGAACGAGGTGGGAACTTGGACAAGTAACATCACTCTCTTCCACAACTGCCACATCTGTAAATGAGAATAATAGTTTCACAGGGTCATTGGGAAGGTTTAATGATAAAAATCAATGTAAAACTCTTAGAGAAGTTTTGGCATATCAGAATTGCCCAATAAATATCAGGGATTATTATTTTGTTTCATTCTCACAACTGCTCTTTGAGATCAATATGATCTACTTTAAGGTTTCGGACACTAAGAACAGGGACAAGAAGTGTCAAGTCCAAGGTCACTCATCTGAGAAGGAGGTGGTGGATCTGGGACTCAAAGCCAGGCCTGTCCAGTACCCAGCCTTATGTCTGTAACTAATGCCATCTGGACTTCCAGCCAGTAGCGGGGCTCCTAACCCCAGAAGTTTGGGGTGGGGTGGGCCAGGGAGGGCTTGTGGGTCCAGTTCTTAGCCGGGGCAGGGAAAGATCATACTTGCTCACCAGCCAAGCTCACTGCCCAGACCACTGTCTCAGCCTGATTCGTGAATCCTGGGCCTTTGTAAACTCCAGAGAGGAAACACCAAGGCCCAGGGACTTGTCCAAGGCCATATGGCCAGGGAGTGACCTGGGTTCAGGCTGGAACCCCTGTTCTCTGACTCCTCACATGGTCCTCATGCTTCACTGCTCCCCATAGACCCTCCTGGCACCACATCCTCCAAGAAGCCCTGCCTGACCACCCCAGTCCACATCCCTGTTCATTTCTCTGGCAGGGTCTCAATACTTGCTGGCATTTCAGATATGGCCTCTGGAGTCAGGCCAAGCTTGGATTTGAATCCTCTTCCTGCCACTTATTACCTGTGTAATCCTGGGTTCTTTCCCCCTCTCTCTGAACCTCAGTTTCCTCACCTGTAAAATGGGCTACAAAAGCCCATCTCATGGGGTTGATGGGAAATTTCAGGTGAGGTCAGGGCTGAGCACAGCCTGACTAGGAATTAGCCTTCATGATCAGCTGTTTTCTCACTACCCCCTCCTGTATGCAACATAGTTATTGTCATTAATAATCACAAAATAAAATAAATAATAAGAATAATGTACAGAAAAGAAATTCAGTGTGAAAATGTTTTTATTAGACTTCACATTTATATAATTGTGGCAGTGAAAAATAATGAACTAAATCAACAAATACAGTATTATAGTACAAAAAAAAGGAAAACAGTAATGAATTAATACTTTTAAGTCATATTAATGTTTTATTGTTTTCTTTTTTTTTACAAAAAACAACACATTAAGAAATGCTTCCAAAAAAAGTGAATCCGAGAAGTTTGGAGTGTGATCTGTACATGGAGCAATGGCGTGAGGTCATTCGGGCTCCGTTTCTGCCCCTCACGGTCACAGCGCTGTCAACTGCTTATTCACTTGCGGTTCAGGTGCGGGGGTGCGCAGAACACCGGAGGGAGCACCAGCTGTGTCTGGAGTTGAGTTTAACCGTTACAAAATGTTACCAAACTTGAAACAGATGCCTGTAGTTGAATCTGGGTGTGTTGGGAGCCAAGTGTATGATGAAGTTCTCTGCATTAGCTTCCATGCAGAACACAATGTTTATTACAGGAAAAGTAGTTTTAAAATGTTTTAATAGCCTATTATTAAAACTTAACAGTAACTACAGTGACTATTTAGAACCTAGACTAACAAAAAATTTTACCAGGAGGAAAAATTTAAGCACTGACTTCGGTTAGAATTGCCAGTGCAGGGTGATAATAAAAAGCAGGCGACTTTCAGTGGTTTCATTATTGCTTCTAAACTCCACAGATAACACCCCGCTCATTGCCTGCACTGCACAGCCTCCCCTTGCCCACCCTTGGCCCTCCACTGTGCTCATTCCCTGGTAAGTGTCATTTTGATGATCAACACAAGCTTTAACCATTGGGCACCCCCAGAGAGGGGTGAATGAGGGAAGGAGGGAGGGAGACCAGAACAGGGAGCCATCGCCTCTTGAGTCCCAGGCCTAACTCCTTATAACAAGCTGTGTGTCTTTAAGAAGTCACACCCTCTCTGTGCTTCCAACAGGATGGGTTATCCCTCCCCTGCTTTACTCAGCCTGGGTGATGGAGAGGTCGGGCCTAGGGGCAGAAGCAAGTGACAAATGCACGCCTGCTCCAGCCCTGGACACCCCTCTAGGAGTCGAACCCACGCTGGCGCAGGCTCGCTCGCTGTTACCCGTCCTGCTTCAGCTGCCTAGCTATCGTAGGCCTTCAATGCGCTGTAATGCCCCCCTCACGTGAAGCTGCTGATCTCCAGTGCCCTGGATGCCCCCAACTGCCAGTGACCCCTGCCACTGGAGTTGCCTCATGGTTGCCACTGTGGCCACCTCTTTCCCAGCCTGTACAGAAATGTCCTCCCAGTGTCCAGCTGTTGCAGAGGCCCCACAGCCCCGGACTGGGGCCCCAAATGACCTCCTCTTTCAATCCTGTCACTCGGCCATCTCCTTTCTTGTAGGCTGTGCTGCAGGGGAAGTTGGTTAAGAGGCAGCCTCATTCCCTGCTCCGAACCTCTGCTCCCTTTCCACTTTTAATCTGATGGCCGTGGGGACACCAGGCTGCCTGGAAGAGAATACACACTCAAATGCACACCCTAATATCAAAAGGATTTAGCCAAGGGTACAGATCTCATGGAAGCAAGGTGGCCACAGGGGCAAGAGCAGATGCAGCAGGTGGTGGCTGGGCTTCTCCCTTTTCCTGCAGGACCTGGCAGTTGTTGCTACTTTCTCTGAGTGGTTACGATCCTTCCAGAGCAGAGAACAAGGCTGAGTGCTTGCTATGCCACAAGGTCTTTCACATTCACATTCCCTCGAATTCCAGGAGAACCAATATAGTAATATAGGTAGTTCCTCAAAAGGAATGGATACCAAGGTTTGTTACTAAAGTTTGTTTATCCTTTCACCAACGGAAGGACATTTTGGTTGCTTCCAGTTTTAGGAGATTATGAATAAAGCTGCTATAAACATGCATGTGCAGTTTTTTGTGTAGACATGTTTTCAATTCAGTTGGGTAACACCTAGGAGCACAATTGCTGGATCGTATGGTAAGAATATGTTAGTTTTGTAAGAAACTGCTAATCGTCTTCCAAAGTGGCTGTACTGTTTTGCATTTGCATCAGCAATGAATAAGCGTTCTTTTTGGTCTGTATCCTTGTCAGCATTTAGTATTGTCAGTTTTGTGGATTTTAGCCATTCCAAAAGGTATGGAGTGATATCTTATTTTAATTTGCAATCCCCTAATGACATATGATGTTGAGCATTTTTTCACATGCTTATTTTGCACCTGTACATTTTCTTTGGTGAGGTGTCTGTTCAGAAGTTCTGCCCATTTTTGAATTGGGTTGTTTGTTTTCTTACTGTTGAGTTTAAAATGTTCTTTGTATATTTTGGATACCAGTCCTTTATCAGATATGTGTTTTGCAAATAACTTCTCCCAATCTGTGACGTACCTCTTCAATCTCTTAACATTCTAACACAGAGAAGAAGTTTTTACTTTTAATAAAGTCCAGTGTAATCAATTTTTCTTCTATGGATTGTGCTTTTGGTGCTGAATTTAAAATTCATCATCAAACCCAAGTTCACTTGGATTTGCTCTAATTTATCTTCTATAAGTTTTATAGTGTTGCATTTTACATTTAGGTCTAAGATCCATTTTGAATTTACTTCTGTAGTAAATTTAAAGGCTATGTCTAGCTTCATTTTTTTTGCCTATGGATGTCAAATTATTCTAGCACCATTTGTTAAAAAGACTATCCTTTCCCTTATTGAATTGCCTTTGCTCCTTTGTCAACGATCAGTTGCCTGTATTTGTGTGGGTCTATTTCTGGGCTATTTATTCTGTTCCATTGATCAATCTGTCTATTCCTTCACCAATCCACACTGTCTTGATTACTGTGGCTTTATAATAAGGCTTCAGAGTCAGGTGGTGTCAATCCTGTGACTTTTCTTTAGTATTGTGCTGCCCGTTCTGGATCTTCTGCCTTTTCATATATACTTAGAATCAGTTTGTCAATGTCAACAAAAAAATTTACTAGGGTTTTTATTCAGATTGTGTTGAATCTATAGATTGAACTGGGGAGAACTTACACCTTAAAAATATTGAATCTTTTTATCCGTGTACAGGGAATATCTCTCCATTTATTTATTTCTTTCATCAGAGTTTTATAACTTTCCTCATGTAGACTCTGTACATATTTTGTTAGATTTATGCCTATTTAATCACTTTTGGTGCTAATGTAAATGGTATTGTGTTTCTAATTTCAAATTCCAACTGTTCATTGCTGGCATATAGGAAAGCAATCAATTTTTACATATTAATTTTATATCTTGTGACCTTGCTATAATCACTTATTAGTTCTAGTTTTTTTTGGTCAAGTCTTTATGATTTTATAAATAGATAATCATGTCATCTGTGCACAGTTTTATTCCTTTCTTGCCAATCTGTATACCTTTCTTTTACTTATTGCATTAGCTAGGATGTCCAGCATGATGCTGAATAGGAGTGGTGAGAGAGGACATCTTTGCATTTCCTAATCTTAGGAGGAAAGCATCCAATTTCTCACCACTACGTATGATGCTAACTGTAGGATTATTGTAAATACCCTTTATCAATGTTTGAGAACGTTCCCTATGATTCCTAGGTCGCTGAGTTTTTATCATTAATGGGTGTTAAATTTTGTCAAATGCTTTTTCTGCATCTATTGATATGATCATATGATTTTTCTCCTTCAGCCTATCGATGTGAGGGATTACAATAACCGATTTTTGAATGGTGAACCAGATTTCCATACCTAGAATAAATCTCACTTGGTCATGCTGTATAATTTCCTATACATTGTTGGATTCAATTTGATGATTTTTTTGAGGATCTTTGCATCTGTGTTTATGAGAGATATAGGTCTGTAATATTCCTTTCTTATAAATGTCTTAATCTGCTTTTAGTATTGGGGTAACACTGGCCTCACAGAATGAGTTAGGAAGTATTCCCTCTGCTTCTATAAGTATTTTCTGGAAGAGATTATAGAGAACTGATATCATTTATTCCTTAAATGTCTGGTAGAATTAGCCAGTGAAACCATCTGTGCCTTGTGCTTTTTGTTTTGTGAGGTTATTAATTATTGATTCAATTTCTTTAATAGATATAGGTCTATTCAGATTATCTATTTCTCTTTTTATAAGTTTTGGTAGTTTTTGTTTTTTAAGGAATTGGTCCATTTCACCTGTTATCAAATTTGTAGGCATAAAGCTATTCATAATATTCCTCTCCTATCCTTTCAATGTTCACATGATCAATAAACGTGACCCCTCCTTCATTTCTGATATTTGTAATTTGTGTTTTCTTTCTTTTTTCTTGATTTTTTTTCAAAGAACCAGTTTTGGTTTCATTGATCTCTGTTGATTTCCTGTTTTCAATTTCATTGATTTCTAGTCTAATTTTGTATTATCTCTTTTCTTCTGCCTATATTACTCTTCTTTCATTTATTGAGGTGGAAGCTCAGATAATTGCTTAATCAATAATTAAGCAAAAAGATTAATCAATAGTCTTTTCTAAAATATGTATTTAATGTTATAAATTTCCCCCTAAGCACTGCTTTTACTGCATCCCCCAAATTTGATAATTGTATTTGCACTTTCGTTTAGCTCAAAATATTTTAAAATTTCTCAAGACTTCTTTGAGCCATGTGCGATTTAGAAGTGTATTGTTTAATCTCTAAATAGTTTGAGATTTTCTAGTTGTCTTTCTGTTATTGATTTCTAACTAATTCCATTGTGGTCTATAAGCAAACTTCGTATGATTTCTATTCTTTCAAAATTTTAAGGTGTGTTTATGGCCCAGAATGTAGTCTGTCTTGGTGAATGTTCCATGTGAACTTCACAAGGATGTGAATTCCGCTGCTGTTAAGTATTTTGTAAACATCAGTAAGATCTAGTCGATCATTGGTGCTATTCAGTTCAACTATATCCTTACTGATTTTCTGCCTGCTGGATCTGTCAATTACTGATTGAGAGGTGTTGATATCTCCAACTCTAACAGTGGACTCATCTGTTTCTCTTTACAGTCTTATCAGTTTTTGCCTTGCATATTCTTTCTTGCTCTGTTGTTAAGTGCATACAAATTAAGGATTTTTATTGCTTCTTATAGAATGACTCCATCATTATGTAATGCCCCTCTCTATCCCTGATAATTTTCCCTGCTCTGGTCTGCTTTGTCTGAAATTAATATAGCTACTCCAGATTTCCTTTGATTGATGTTGGCATGGTATATCCTTCTCCATCCCTTTACTTTTTAATCCATGTGTGTCTTTATAAAGTGGGTTTCCTGTAGAAAACATAGTTGGGTCTTGTTTTTTCATCCACGCTGACAATGGATTTGAATTGATCTTTTAGTTAGTGTATTTAAACCATTAACATTTAAAGTAATTATTGCTATTACTGTTTTGTAACTGTTTTGTATTCATTCGGCTTTTTCTTTGTTTTCTTTTTTCTTTTAAAGATGTCCCCTCTTTTCCTGACTTTCTCTGGGTTTCAATTTTATGATTCCATTTTCTCCTCTCAATTATGTCTTTAAAAAAGTTGTTAACGGTTTCCGTAGAGTGTGCAATATATGTTTGCAACTAATCTAAGTCCACTTTCTTTTATGTTTTTAATTATTGAGGTACAACTGACATATAACATTATATTACCTGAAAGGTGTATAACATAATGATTTGATATTTTTTTATAAGTCCACTTTCAAATAACACTATACCACTTCATGGGTATACAGTACAGGTGCCTTATAACAGTGTATTCCCAATTCCTCCCTCTCATCCCTTGTAACATTGCTGCCATTCATTTCACTTTCCATATGCTATAATCACCCAATTCATTCTTGCTATTATTACTTTGGACAAATGATTATCTCTAAGATTAGGTAGGTATACAAGCAACAAAGATTTTATTTTACCTTCATTTCTTCCTTCTCTGATACTCTTCCTTCCTTAGGTAGATCTGAGTTTCCAACCTGTATCATTTTCCTTCTCTCTGAAGAACTTCTTTTAACATTTCTTGCAAGGCAGGTCTACTTAGCACAAATTCCTTCACTTTTTTGTTTGAGAAAGAATTTGTTTTTCCATTTTTGAATGATAATTTTGCTGGATACAACATTCTAGGTTGGTGGTTATTTTCTTTCAGCACTTGGATATCTCACTCCACTCCATTCTTGTTTGCATGGTTTCTGATGAGAAAGTCCAGTGTAATTTTCATCCTTGTTCCTCTGCAAGTAAGATGTCCCCCCGACCCTATGGCTTCTTTCAAGGTTTTCTCTTGTCTTTGGTTTCCTGTAGTTTGAATATGACATGCTTAGTTGTAGATTTTTTGGTATTTATCCTGCTTGGTATTTTTTGAGCTTCCTGGCTTTGTAGTCTGGTGTCTATCATTAAGTTTGGAAAATTGTAAGTCATTACTACTTCAGATATGTCTTCTGCTGCTTTCTCTCTTCTCCTTCTCGTTTTCTCATTATGTGTATGTTATACCTTTTGTAAATGTCCCACAATTCATAGATATTCTGTTCTAGATTTTTTTCCACTTTGCATTTTTTCCAGCTTTATTGAGATATAGTTGATGTATAACATTGTGTAAGTTTAAGGTATACAATGTGATGATTTGATACACTTATGTATTGCAAAATGATTACCACAGTAGCATTAGTTAATACCTCCATCACTTCACATAACTACCATTTCTTTTTTTTGTGGTGAAAACATTCTTAGTAACTTTCAAGTACATCATACAGTATTGTCAACTATAGTCACCATGCAGTACTTTAGATCTCAAAATTTATTCATCTTACAACTGGAAGTTTGTACCATTTGACCAGTATCTCCCAGTTTCCTCCATCTCCAGCCCCTGGAATCCACCATTCTACTGTCTGTCTCTATGAATTTGCCTTTTAGTGCATACTATTTTAGGACTGTTATGTCTTCTCAGTTTGGGGTTCACTCAGCTTCTTAAATCTGAAGGTTATTATGTTCTTTTGCCAAATTTGGGGATTTTCCAGTTATTATTTGTTTGTATATTTTCTGCACTGCACTCTTTCTCCTCTCCTCTGGGACTCCAATGGCATAAGTATTGGCGGATTGGGTATTGTTCCACAGGCTCCTAAAGTTCTGTTTGTTTTTCTCATCTATTATTTCTTTGCTCAGGTTATATAATTTGTATTGGTACATCTTCAGGTTCACTGCTGCTTTCCTCTGTCATCTCCATTCTGCCACTGTGTCCATCCAACAAGTTTTTTATTTTTGTATTTTTTAGTTCTAAAATTTCCATTTGGTTTTCCTTTATATCTTGTATTTCTGTGTTTCAAGGATGTTAATAGTTGCTTGTTGATCCTTATCCTTTTCCTTTTCCTTTTCCTTTCTCCCCCTCCCCTCTTCCTTTTTTCTTATGATGGCTGCTTTAAAATCCTTGTCAGATGACCCCAACATCTGTGTCATCTTGATATTGGCATCTGTTGATTGCCTTTTCTCATTCCAGTTCAGACTGGTAATATTTGATTTTATCCTGGACTTTTTGGGTATTATGTTACAAAACTCTGTTCCCTTTTAAAACCTTCCATTTTAGCATGCATTCAACCTGTTTCAGTTCAGAATGCATATCACGGCTCACTTTTGTGGTCTGTGTGTGAAGGTCAATTTAGTTACAAATTCAGGGCTATTTTGGTCTGCCTCGCTTGTGTGCTACCCAGAGGCCAATCTGAAACCATGCAGTATTCCACTTCACAGTTCAGTTCTCAACGATTTCAGTATGTTAATTCTGGTGGGTTTCACGCATAAGACACTTTAGTGTGTGCCCAGGACTTCATACACAAACTGAAAGAATCTTTCTGCAGCTCCCCCTTCTCTGTAACCCTCCCCACACACTCTGGCTGTGAGGGGGTGGGTGCTGCCCCTTTGTCACCTTTGCTTAGTGCAGAGCATGGAGAATGACAGGGCTCCACCCTGCACTGTCCATAGCACAATGTGGAGTGTGTGTGTGGGGGAGGGGTGTCCCCCTGCCCCCCCTCCCCCCAACCCCGATCACATTAGTGCAGGGTGGAGCTGAGACCACCATGCTGTGAAGAGGCCTGGGCATGTCTACTGGAGGACAAGAGGCCACATGAGAATATATCTAAAAGTGACAGGTCGAGACACAGCAATGTAATGTAAAATTCTTAGAGTAGCTTAATGTTATTTTCTACTAAATTGCCTTTTTCTTTAGAATTATTTATATATTTAGGGTATGACGTTTTTGTTATATTTTGCAAAAATTTTCTCTCCATTATGACTCTCTTGCTTATGGTATTCTTTATGATGCAGAAGTTTTGTTCTTTATTTCATTTTTAGGTGGTCACATCTGTCAATAATTTCCCTTGTGTCTCTGAGATTCTGTTTCTTGATTAAGCAGGCTCTTTCCAAAGATTTACTTTAATCTTATATTCTTCAACAACAACAACAGTATAAGCAATTGGTGCAACATGGTGGTAACTGTAGAAGAGAGAGTGAGGAGTTTGAACTAGTTGTCTCTATGGACTGGCTGGGGTAAGGGCCAGGCAGGAAAGGAGGACTCCTTCCCTCACAGTCCAGCCTGAAAATCACACTGATAAAGTGTGTCCTGAACCTGACCGCTTCCTTACTACCCTCGCTCCTACCAGTCGGGTCAAGGCCTCCTTCATCTCTGGCTGAAGCAACCCCAACAGCCAGCTCCTTGGTGTGTGCTTCCCTCCTTACCCCCGTTTCAATTATCCATGGCTGTGAAATAAACCACTTTGAAACCCGGGTCTTAAGTCTCACAGTTCTGTGGTTTCCCTGAGCTGAGGTGCTTTTTCGTTTATGTGCTGTTCCATTATCCTAGAACAGTTTTCCTCCCAGCCTTCAGCTGGCTACTTCGCCACTCTCCTCACTGCCGTCACACTCTGGATACCTGACATTATTTATTTGTGCATGTTTTGGAACTCCACTAGAACGGAAGGTCCTTGCGGGTGGCACCTTTCTCTTTCCTATCCTGTACTCACTTCTAACACCTAGAACAGCACTGATCACAGGGATGGCATACCATAATATATATACTCTGTGGTTAACTGAATTTATTTCCCTAAATCTTGGGAATCTATTGCTTTGAGAAATATACAAATTAATTCTAAACTAGGAAAAACTACAGTGGCATTTGGCAGACAGATCCAACAATATATCAGACCTACACACTCACTAGCAAATATTTCCACCTTCCTAATAAAAGCTGACAGCTGTTTTCCCGTGTACTCTAAAGGGCAGCTGCTGCAAAGCCTGGCTTCTGATGGTTTGTAATCAATCTGCCCGATGCATGTAGGGAACTCGGGGAACTCAGAAGACCCACTCTGGGCAGAAGCCAGGGGAGTGCTGCCCTTGGCATTTTAATTTTAATGCATTTTTGCTGTCAGCTGTCTCTTATTAATTCACTGAATTTAATTAGAGAGCTGAACAAGAATCCCTCAACTCTGCTTTCTCGGTGGTTCCTAAGAACACGGTTCAGTCCAAGGCTGTCAACCAAAGTGAACCCACATTTATCCAGGAAGCAGGTGCATGCTGAGGGCAGAATTCTTACAGACACACATCCCACATGTGTCAAAGACAAATCTAAGTTCAAGATAAAGTTAATAAAGCCTGTTTATTCAGAAACTTGCAGCATGGGAACTCTTTTGCTGTCACCTTTGCTTCAGCAGCAGTTCAAAGGTGTCAGGGAGTATATTTTATTGAATAAAAAGGAAATACCGACGCGGTATCTCATTGGAAAACGTTCCCGTAAGGCAGGATTTGTGGAACGAGGGACAGACTAACCAGTCAAGTACATTTGGCCATCCTCGGTTAGCTGCAAGGGGCCAGGCAGTTTTGGGACATTTCAAAAGAGGAAGGGGCAGAGGGTGTGTGGCCAGCCCTTTCCTGGAACAAACAGGGGTCAGTAGAACGCTTTTTTGTAGTCAAAACTGTCATCCTGGTTATTGGGGGGCAGGGGAGGCGTGTGGCCACATGATAATTACAGTTTTAGAGCTGGAAGTTATCTTAAAGTTCACCTGGTCACTCTGACCTACCATGCATGCCCCAGCCCCCACCCCGAATCCATTCAACAAATGGAAACACTCAGAAACAGGGTAGTTCAGTGCCTAAGCTGTAGCAAAGGTCAGAAGCAGAATTAGAGTTCTCCTGAATCTTAGGACTGTGAATATAACTGTCATGCTTCTCAAAAATAAAACAAAAACGAAGAAAAGGAAAATAAAGTCAGTAGATCCTGGATACCGTTCTGGGGCTCAGAGGCGCTGGGCTTCAGGGGAGCCAGCACTGGGGAAGGGGTGATGTATCTCTGGTCCAGATCAGTCAATTCTCCACAGATTTAATTCTGACCAAGGACCATGAGGGAAAAGTGGGTGGGTGGATGGGTGGGTGGGTGTCTCGAAAAAGAAAGTGCTTGTTTTTTAAGGAGACCATGGAAGAGACAACCCATTTTCTGCCATGCGACGTAGGTGGGGTTTGTTTTCGGTGTGTGGGAAGAGGCTTATACAACTTGGCAACACGAACTGAAAGTCATGAAAATCTTTTGACCCTACAGCCCTCCTTCTAGTGTTTTATCCTATAGAATCAAGATATTTAGGAAAGAAAAAAACTACATGTTTAAAGATGTATACTGACTTTTTAATAAAAGCAAAAGATTGGAAATAACCTAAGTAACCAACAATAGGGTGTCAGGAAACGTGAAAGACTTTGAAAGAGCTTCCCTCCCTCCCCAGTTACTGGGTGTTCCATTTACCCATCCACCCTCCACCCTTCTGGGTTGTCTCCACCTTTCACTCTCTTTAAGCTACCTTACAATGACGTACATTGAGGGAAACTGATAATGCAGACGATTCTTGTGCAGAGAAATGCAGATTTCATCCAGTGGAATTTAACTGATTGTCTGTGGATACTGGCCAATTTTGCCAGTTTTGTATATATTAAGCAAATTCATTTCAGCATTCCTACTGGACTTATTATTAAAACGTCTTACTGGTTCTCTCATTAATTAATGAGTTAACTGAAGTCTTTAACATGTTCATTTTGTATTTGAGTCATGATTTTACTTCCTAAAAACATTTGTCCTTTAACAAGGTGGTTAAGGGAAATTCCCTGGCGGTCCAGTGGTTAGGACTTGGCGCTTTCACCGCCGGGGCCCAGGTTCAAACCCTGGTCGGGGAACTAAGATCCTGCAAGCCATGGACAAAAAAAAAAGGCAGTTAAATTTAGTGTATTCATTTGATTTTATTTACAGCCCTCTTAAGATAGTTATAAAGACCTTACAGCAACAAGAACAAATATTCTTAATCAAAAACATTCAGTGGAGAAAAAACCAGAATGCAAAATTTATACTAGGCTGTGTGACTAAAACTAAAAATGGCAGGTGCCTAGGGCAAGAACTAGAGGGGAAGAAGCAGAAAAAAACTGAAGTCTGATTTGTTAGAGCTGTAGAATCCTGGAGATTTTAAAAAAATCCTGATTTGTTATTTTTCTATTCTGTTATACATTAAAAGAAGCAAAGACTCTGTACCAGTTTCCTCTTGCTCAAATTGCCACTGTAACAAATCGCCACAAACTTAGTGGCTTAAAATAACACAGATTTATCATCTTACAGTTCTGGAGGTCAGAAGTCCAAAATGGCTCTCACAGGGCTAAAATCCAAGTGTTGGCAGGGTTGGTTCTTTCAGGCCCTAGGGGAGGATTCTTCTCCTCACCCTGTCCAGCTCCTAGAGACTGCCAGCAGTCCTTGGCTTGTGGCCCCTTCCTCCATCTTCAAAGGCAGCAGCATGGCATCTTCAGATGTCTTTCCGTCCTCACATCTCTGACTCATTTAAGGACCCTTGTGATTACACTAGACCCACCAATGTAATCCATGACAGTCTCCCCACATCAAGGTCCTTAATGTAATGACATCTGCAAAATCTCTTTTGCCATGTAAGGTACTCACAGGCTCTGGGAATCAGGATGTGTGCATCTTTGGGGCCCATGGTTCTGCCTGTCAGATACCTGACCCTGATCCAGACGATCTCTTTGAACTTTTAAGTTCAGTGAGAACTAAAAGCTTCCCTATGTGTCTGAGTGAAGGAAGACATAGCATTTAAGATTATACTGAAATTAAATTCTGTAACAGGCAACACTATGGTAGAAAAAGCGAAACAACTGTTGCCTCTGGGGGTGGGCTAGGGACTGACTGGGAAAGGGCATAAGGGAACTTTCTGAGATGATTTTCTGTATTTTGATAGGGTTTTAGGGTACAAAAGTGTAAACAAATATTAAATTCTAATGGTATCTATTTAGGGGAAATTGTAGCGATGTCTGCTGTTTATTCTGAAATGTAACATAAAGGGACAGAGGGATGAATAAATATGTGATAAACAGGTGTACAGTAACATGTTTATGGCAGAATCTAGGTGGTGGGTATATGGATATTCATGAGAAAAATCTTTTATTTGTTGCTTGGCAATTTTTATAAAAGAATTTTGGGGAAAATAAGACATAACCCTGAAATGATACTCTGGTGACTTAAATTAATAAAAGGATGGATTTGGAAAATCATTAAGCAAGTCTTTAAACCATCTCTCTATTTAAAATCAAAGGCTCTCAACCAGGGAAATTGTGGAAGGTGTCTAGAAAGGTGTGGGACACCACAATTTTTGGTGTCCGTGACCAGAGGAGGGGAATATGACTAGCATATACAGGGTAGGGCCAGGGAAGCTACTGCAACCAAACCGTCCACGTGACAAAAAGCCTCCACACCAAGTGTCACCAAGGAACACGTATTTAAAACCCAAATCTTCCCCTTCGTAACATTTCATCAATTTGCTGGTAACACATCCCCAAATGGGTGGTGGCTCGGTTCTGCTGCTGGTTGCATCCCCGACTTCTTGGCAACCACAGAGAACCCAGCATAGAACTCTACCCAGACCACACATTTAATGAACATCTGATGATGGGCAAGGGGGTGGGGCTCCCTGACGACCCCAGCCTGAACTCCACAAAGTTCCCTCCATGGGTGAAGATGCAGATCTACTGCCCCCCATCCCATCTCCCAAGAGGGCAACGGGGAAGGACGTTCCTGCTGCAGTTCTTCTGCTAAGACACAGCCTCCAGCACTGCACCCCCACTGCCACGCCCCAACCCCATCCCCTTGCACCAAAGGGCAGGGGGAGGCACCTGAAAGTAACCACCATCACACAGAGCTGAGAAAAGCCAGCATAAAGCACTTTTATTGCAATAATAAAACTTGAAACTCATATGTAGTGCAGGGGGTGGGGTGGGGGTGGGCGAGAAGGCAGCAATTTCTCTCACCAAATCACTACACAGGACAGCAGAGGGTGAGAGGGAGGAAGGAGAAGCCAGGAAACTCTGAGATCAGCAGGGGGAGCTGAGCATCAAAAAACAGGAGATGCTGAAGCTGTGATGACCAGCATCATTTTCTTAAGACAACACTCAGGGATTTGTCATGATGGCTGGGCTTTCATGGGTGTTAAGTGTCTACAAACAGCACCTTCAATTTAACTTTCGATTAAAGTTCTTAAAATTTAGGAAGTGGGGCCTGGATAGCTATGAGATTACAAAAGTCCTAAATATCCATTAGAAAAACCACAGGATGGAAAAAAAAAAAAAAAAAAAAAGCCAGGCCATGAAGAAGGCTTCAGAGGTCCCTGCTGGCCCGGTGACACACACCTGTAGTGTCCAACATCTCAGTGAAAATGATCTGCTTTCAAAAGGCAGAGGGTTAAGGGGAGGGTGGGGGTGGGGCAGTGGAGGCAAAGGCTCTCCCCTTCCCACTTTAGTTTTGGGTAGGGCTTTTAATTCAACCCGAGGACATCTCTCAACTTGGAGAATAATTCGGCCCTCAAAAGCGCCTCAAATCTGCTATGGCTTTGCAGCGCAGCAGCAAGAATGTTTAATATATAATAGATAAAACTTTCATCCAAAAAAAAATAAAATAAAATAAAGATTCTTGCACTCCCCCCAACACCAATTCCTATTCTAAAGTTAACCCATTATTTGTGCTGTTGATACTTGACTAGTACTTAACTGGAAACCTAGATCCAAAGGACTGAAACTCAATCTTCACCCCAAAACGAAAACAAACTAAAATGGGTAACTTGAGGTTTATGGCATATAGTTCAGGTCAACACACATACGAGGAGAAAGGGGAAGAGCAAAGCCAGTGACAGAACACATTCAGTCAAGGAAGATGTTTATACAAAGAGTGTAGTGGAACATCAGGAAAAGCTCCGTACGGACTCGCTGTGCGCATCTGGAGGCGCCAGATCCTTCCATGGCACATCTGTTGGGGACAGAAAGTTGGTGAGTTCCAGCAACTCAGTGCTTTTTGGGTGCAGTAGGGACAGCCACAGGCTGCTGCCACACCAAGTCCCTTCCCTAACAGCTGTGAGGTCTGACTTGGCCCTCGCCCCTTCTGCTCCAGCTGGGGAGGGCCCACTGGGCTCGGGCTGGATTTCCAGGTGAGCAGCCTCTTTCTGCTCACCTTGGTTGTGTTTTTTTAAACCTAAGGTCACATTTCTGTTGCTGAGGATAGCAGGAGAGGCAAAGTCCACCAATGCAGCTGACAATACAGTTTCCCATTATCAATGAGTCTCCAACCTGGCTGCATATAGGAATCACCTGGGGGCTTTAAAAAACCTGAACACTTGGACCCCACTCCCAGTGGTGGCGGTTAACTGGTCTGGGGGGTAGCCTGAGCATCAAGAGAGTCTTTAAAGCTTCCCAGGGGCTTTAATGTGCACAGCCCGAAGCTGGTTTTCCTCATGTTGAACAGACCGAGAAAATGTCTGCAGTCTTCATTCACTCACTCGAACCTGTAACTTTCTGGGTTTGCCCTTGGGCTTTCCCTCAAGACCCTTTCGAGAAGCTCTGAGCTGTGCTTTGGCAGTGTGTGGGGAGGCTTAGGCCAGGGTGACTCATAGCCATTCAGCCCTCTCTCCCCTCTTTCTCCCCTTCCTCTGTCCTTCCAGATTTCCAGAAAGCCTGTTCCCAAATCAGGGTAACTCCAAGGCTTCCTCAAGTACATTATGTTCAAAGGACTCAGCTTTCCAGGGTGAGGACTAGGTGTAGACCTCTGGGCAGAGAGAGGCTCTATAAAGTGTCAGAATTCCCTCCCGGCAGGAATGACAAGTGGAGCAGCCAGCGTCCTCAAACCTGACCAGGCCTGGATGACCCAGGTGTTTAGGGATCAAACCACTGGGAGGAAATAGCTAATGATAAAAAAGGCTCCTCTATTTTAAAAAGTCCATAGTAGGACAAAGGTACTCCATAACAGGCTGGCTGCCACTTGCTACCATTTTCAAACAAAAGCATTCTCACCCAGCCCCTGGCTGTGACCCTCTGGTTCCAGGGGCGGGAGGGGAGCAAATGCAGAGGTCTGGGGCCATGTGGAAAGAAGATGACAGACATTCATGTGTTTTATGATTCTAATACCCACATGAAAAGTTAGACGCCATTAGGATATTGAGTTTGGTTGCCTAGAAATGAGGGTAGAGGAAGGAAAAAAAGGTCCAGGAAGGAGATGCAGAAAAGGGTTCTGTCCTAATTTGCCACTGTCTGGATGTGACCTTGAGTAAGACCTCTCTCTCTCTGGGCCTCAGTCTCCTCACCTGTTGCATAGAAAGGCTTAGGTCCCTAAGAGCCTCTCGTAGACTGAGAGCATCCTTTACACTTCATAAGCATCCTTAGGCCTCACCTTTCAACCCACTGATAACAAGCTGGCCTGCTGTCTGTCCTCGTGTGTCCTGGGCTTGCTCCCCGAGGCAGGTGGCCCAGGTGGTAATGCCTCTCTCATATCCTCTAACAGGCAGTAACCACAGACTGTATGGATGAGGGAGCTGCAGAAACTAGGCAGGGCAAACAAAGTCAGTCATCCCAATCTTACCTCTAAAGAACTAAAATGCTGGCACTAAAAATTTGGCCTATATTTCCAGTTCCCAACTCAGTTTTAGTTTATAGGCTACATATAAAAATACTTAATTTAAACAGCTACCATCAGCTCCCCATCCCCACGAGTTCTTTCAAGAGCACATGCCATTCCTTTCCAAGGTGTACACTTAAAACTGAAAGGATAGCCAATAGAGGAAGAATGTAAAGGGAAAAAAACCCATGGCATTTTTGGTTCTCTCCGATGCTCATCAAACACTGTGCCTGACTTGGGAGGAGCAAAGGGAGTTAAAGGAAGGTCCTTCAGCACTAAGATCCTTACCCAAGAATGGGGAGATCAGGGAGGAGGCCATTCCTGTCATTCCAGTTTTAGAAGCTCCACATCAAAGACGAGAGTGGCATTTGGTGGGATGATGCCTGGGTGCCCAGTGGCGCCATAGGCATAGTCTGGGGAGATAGTCAGCTTGGCTCTCTGACCCACACTCATCTGTGAAAAGAGCAAGGAAGAATGAATGAGCTGAGGCACCCCCCAAATATCTCCTTAAGAAGCAGAGCTGTGGTTACCTGCCAGGACGGTGTGACTAGGACATTCCAGTGACTGCACGGCTGCCTGGGCAGCGGGCACACCCTCTATGGGATGTGGAGGTAGGCGATCACGCTGGATGAGCCCTATATCTGGCTCCAAGGTAGCCGACAGCAGATAAAATTCCCTCTCGCCTCCCAGAACCATCAGGCTCTCAAGCTTTCTGTCCAGGTCCCACCGATCTGACTCTGGGCAGCCATCACTCTAGAAGTGTCACCACCTAATCCTTCAGTGGCCTGTCACTAGAGGCATCTATACTCTTCAAAAAGGAGTGCTTTGATCAAAACTTTGCTTTAAAAGAAAACACACAGAAAGTAATATTTGAGGCAGTATACTTTTCTATACTTTCTAGATTTATACTTGTACTCAGAAATACAGAAAAACTAAAAAGGACAGTATGATTTTCTGGGGTACAAACTACACTGTACAAAGCAGCATGCTACCAACTGTGTGGAAAAGAGGAAAGTATATATTTATACCTGCCTGTATAAACAGAAAACATCTTTGGAAGGACACAAATAATACCATCATTTCTCTATGGGGAGAACAGAGGGTGGAGGGAAATTTTTCACTTATTAAAATGTATTTGTAGTTTTTCATTTTCTAATCAAATACACAAGCTTAAGTACTTATTTTCTGAACAGTGAACAGGTTCTCTGCTCTATTCCCACCCTTTACCTATCTTTTTTAAGTCTCCATGTGTGCGTTTCTGGCTCTCTGACCCAGAACAAGAGATGGTGACTGAAGAGAAAGCTTCAGGCTTACTTCCTACAGCTCCCTTCAGAAACTGGGACATGTTGGACCAAGGTAGTAAGGATAGTTGAAAGCATATGGCTTAATCTAATAAAATTCAAAACAATCATATCCTTTTACCCAGCAATTCCACTTCCAGAATCTGCTAGCAACCCAAATGCCCACTGCAAGGGGAGTGGTTTCACAGCACATGTGCACCACGGGTTAGCCAACAGAAAGAATACAGTGGCCTTAATTATACTAACATGGAAAGACGTCCAAGACACATCGTTAGATGAAAAAAGCAAGCTGCCAAAATAGTACATGTGGCAGGATTGCAGACCTGTAAACACAGAAAACCAGAACACAACATCAAGAGAATAGGAAAAGGGGCACAAGACAACCTCCCTTCTTCCTGTGCTTTTAACTTAGTTGCTAAATAAATATTCTACAGAGGCATTTAAAAGAAGATGCTCTATGTAGGTCTCAGACCACCCAGACTTCTCACAAGTAACAGAGCTGTGACTGACCCAAAGAACCCTGGGTGCAGGGGGAGACTGGGCATCTCCCCAACACCCCACCATGCCTCACCAAGCCTGGGATGTGAAATAGACTGGTAACACTATCTTGGTGGCAGCTATGGCTCCTGGAACACACAACACAATGATTGTTCCAGTGCTGGAACAGCCACAGAAGATGAGTTGTGGGGTGGACAATGGTTGGCATGGGAGATGGGGGATGGGCTACAGACGCAAGAGCCTGCCAGACTTCTGGGGTGGGAACAGGACGGGACAGAAAGGTATAGTTGAAGAGGTTTCCAAAGGGAAGTAAGCCACAAAGATCCTCTCCTTTTTGTACTGCCAACCCTCAGTCATGCTGGAACAAAAATCTAGACACCTGGGAATAGGATAGCTTAAAGTTTCTGAAAGTTAAGCAGTTTATTTGGAGATAAATCAGTGATATTTTATAGAGGAAATAGAGCAAAGTGTATTCTGGAAAAGAGAAAGACAAATCCTTCTCTCCACACTGGTTAAATCTCCAATTCTCTTTGGTGAGAGGAAGTAGACTAATTTATCCATCGTGGCAGGGCCTATTATAGAGCTTGCTGGGTCTTATGCCACCGTAAACATCCCTTTACCTGGTTAGTGCCAAGAAGAAAATTCCTGGGCTTAGTGGAAGGATAAAATCCAACTGAAATTTGGCAACCCTGGGTCCCCTACTATCTACTGGGAATTTTGAAGAGTTGGCAGAACAAAAGCTGTTTACACAAATTGGGAGGTGAGAGGTGAAGAAACACACTTAAGACAAGCAAAATGACTTTCTCCATGAGTCTGACCTCTCAGAAGTGGTCCGACACAACATGGTCAATAGTAAGACAAACACAAATTAAAATGATACCGAGATAACATTTTTCACTCATTATACTGTCCTGAAGCCAAAAGTTTTTAACAACACACTGTGCTGGAGGGCCTGGGAGGAGCAGGCACCTTCACAGCCCGCTGGTGGCAACTCAGTGTAATCCCCACAGATGGCAACCTGGCAGTAGGTCAAAATCCAGTGCGCACAGCCACTGAACCACTCACTCCACTTTTAAGAATCTGCCTATGGCAACACTTGCACAAATGTAAAATAAAGTCCATTCAAGATTAGTCACTGAAGTATTGTTTACAATATCGAAATACTGGAAATGACCCAAATGGCCATCAATAGGGTACTTGTCAAATAAATTACAGCACACCCAAGGGAATCCAGGGAATCCAGGCATACCTCATTTTACTGTGCTTCACAGATACTGTGTTTTTTACAGATTGAAGGTTTGTGGCAACCCTCTGTTGAGTAAATCTATTGGTGCCATTTTTTCCATAGCATTTGCTCACTTCATGTCTGCCACATTTTGGTAATTCACTCAGTATTTCCAACCTTTTCATTATTATTATTTGGATGGCGATCTGTGATTTTTGATGTTACTACTGCAAAAAGATTATGACTTGTTGAAGGCTCAGATGATGGTTAGCATTTTTGTACAATAAAGTATTTTTAAATTAAGGTATGTACAGCTGACCCTTGAACAACACGGGTTTGAACTATGTGGGTCCACTTACACGTGAATTTTTTTCAATACTAAATACTACGTGATCCGTGGTTGGCTGAGTCCCTGGATGAGGAACTGCAGACACAGAGGGCCGACTGTAAAGTTATACGTGGATTTTCAACTGTTCAGGGGGCGGGGGAGGGATGCCCCTACCCCCACATTGTTCAAAGGTAAACTGTCCATTGTTTTTTTAGACATGATGCTATTGCACACTTAACAGACTATAGTACAGTGTAAACATAACTTTAATATGCCCTCGGAAACCAAAAACTTCACGTGACTTGTTTTATTGCAAGATTTGCTTTATTGTGGTGGTCTGGAACCGAACCTGCAATATCTCTGAGGTCTGCCTACACTGTGTAGCTCTATGAGGAGGAGAGCTTCCTCCTCTTTTATATCCTGGTATATAAAGTATCAGATATGGATTAAGTGAAAAAGCAAAGCACAGAACAATGTGTGTGTGTGTCTAAGAGAAAAAAGGGGGGGGCACTTAAAGAAATTCTACAAGAAACATTAATAAAAGGAGTTATTTGGGTGACAGAGCTAGGAGTGAAATTTTTCCCACCTATAAACGTAATTTAAGAAATAGACACTAGGAAACACAAAGAAACAACGGAGAGCATACCTGGGCAACCCCTTCTTCCCAGCCTCGGATCACCTCCTGCTTACCCAGCACAAACTTAAAGGGCTTGTTTCTGTCCCGGGAGGAATCGAATTTCTTTCCATCTTCAAGCATCCCTGTGGAAAAGGGCAGTTGTAACATGAGCAACGAGGAGTAATGACATGAGGCAAGTCAGAGTCAGCAGCAGAGTGCCAGTCCCACGGGCCAGCACTGGAGGGCCTGGCAGGGTGTCCTAGGAGGATTTCCTGTGTCCTCAGTGGGCCTCTGAGGAGCTGGGGTAGTCCTTCTACTCCAGGCTTGTGAACGCTCTTCCCCAGCTCCAAGCAGTAAGTTGATACAGAGGCAGGCAGTAGTCTACCTTGTTCTGGAGAATGGGGAAGTGGACACACTCCTAGCAGGAATTCCCAGCACCCTGTGGGTTTCCTCCCAGACAGAGTAACTGTGGGCCCTTTAGGCACACAGAACAGCTCAAAGTCACTCCATGTGCAAGAAGCCATATTCCTTCCTCAATTCATTCGTCACCTTTTACAGAGATGTGGGTAGTGTCAGAACTTAACTGAACTGGAGGATACCAGTTGGTGTCGGAGAATCAGAGAAGTGGCATTGGAAGACACCAAAAACCTTTCACCAGTGAACTGCTAACGACTCTGAACTGTGGGCAGTGTTTCTACTACGAGTCAGAGACTGGGCTAGGCACTCTCCACATATGAACTTATTCAATCCTTCCCACAGCACTGTCCCCATTTCACAGAACGGAGGCAGAGAGAAGTGAACTTGTAAAGCTAGGCTATAAATCCAAAAACCATGTTCATTCTACTATTCCAGCTTCCCAGAAGCGAGACAACCCATAATGGCAACCTCAACTAAATGGGGGCATTCCAGAGATGGAGATGCCAGAGGGTGAGTGCCACGACAAAAGACGAATAGACACCTGCAACTCCTTGCTCAAAAAAGACCATCACATTGGTTTCTCCGGAAGCCAGTATCAGCCAATTGTGATAGCTATCACTGAGGTCCTGAAAACTCACACCAGGATCCTAGACTGGAAGGGGCCAGCCAGTTGCTGACATGTAACTAACACAAAGCTGATTTCATTGGAGGCGGAGATTGGGCAGCCACCATGGTTCTAAATTAAGCAACACTCAGAAGACCCAGCAAAACACAGAAGTCTGTTGTGTTTGTATGTTTTCAGAGGTGGAGGGAAATCCCAGCCTAAAAAACAATGTCAACACTGGTAGGTGGAATGGGGAAGCAGAGACCAATTGACAGCTTTATCACAGCCACCAGACTTTCTGTATTTTGACAAAATAGGAAACGGGGTGGGGGAGGCGGGAAGGAACTGCTGTCCTAACAGAATAGGAGGGAGAGACAGATGTCCTGGGTGCAGAGTGGGTGCTGACACTGCCTGAAGCCTGGAGCTGAGGGCTGAGAGGGAGACGGGAGGATGGAGATCTACCCATGCCAAGTCAGTGCAGAGCCAGGAACTGGCACCCCAGAACTAACAAGCTGGGGTGTGCATGTAGCTCCTCCTTTACCAGAACACAATCACTACCTGATAAAAGGAATGATAAACGGCAGGACTTGAATAGTTTTTTATAAATGAGAAACTGGGAGAAGACTAGGTCTCCACTTTCCATAATACTACGGACGTTCCCTTTAACCCATTTCAGGTTCTTCATACACTGAACCCACCCCAACTGAACTCAGCCATTAAGGGTGAGAGGAGACTGAAGACCAGAATTAGTCTCTTCCTGGTCTATGCTCTTTAGAGCAGACCCTGAGTAGAGCCCCAGGGCTTCCTGAGCAACCACGGTAGACAGGTAACTACTAGGTGAGGAAGCCACGTGGGAAAGAGCCGAGGATGGGAGGGTGGTCCCTGGCCTCTAAGTCCTGACTATCTGCAAAGGCTGGCTGGACAAAACTCAAAGAGAAAACCTGCCCAGAGGGGCACCTGAAACACAGGCTGTAGCACATTCCAGACCTTTGGAAAACCCAGACGCAGCACCCCCACCCCCCATTCTAACAACATCAAATTTCCAGGAGCAGCAACAGCCTGGCCCAGGAGACGAACTGGAATCAATCCAAGCCTTCCTCCTATGCCAGAGTTGGTGTGAGGTGGCTGTATGGGCCAGTATGGGCACTTGGACCAACTGTGAAATCTACTAGAATCTTGCAGGAAAGACCTGCCTCATTGGTTAAAAAAAGAAACACATCCAGGAGGAAAGCTCCTGCCCTCCCTTCCTGTTGCATGCTGTCATGTAAGGATGTGACGATGTGATGTCTGGAGCCATGGCAGCCACCTTGTAACCACAAAGTCAGCCAGGAACCCCAGAATGGTAGTCCCATTGCTCTGAACCAGCCCCAAACCACCTCCTTTAAGACCTGCATTCTGAGGTGATTAAAAATCTGCTTTGCCTTAAGTCAGATTTCTAGTTACTTGCAACTGAAAGTAACCTAATTGGAATGAGGTAAATATTTTATTTGACATTTACTTAGTACACCCCACTGCAGCGCTGCCATGAGAGAAGTAACAAAGAAATGGAACTCAACAACCCACATCAGTAAGAGCTATCACTGTGACGACAGACCAGTGTGTTATTGCAGGAACCAGTACACACATAAATGTGTATAAATGAAGCAAAATTTACATGTAAGTTACTATGTGGCATGCACTTCTCATTTTTAAAAAGACTGCTGATTTTGACTGCCTAGATTTATTTCATGATACATTAATGGGTTGCAACTCACAGTTTAAAAAAATACAGTATACCTACAAAAGAATTATACTATTTCCTACCAAATTTGAACATGCACCCAATCAGAGCAAGATCGTATTTTAACTGCAATAAAAACCACTGGGTACTGAGACAGACTCCCTACACTTTCCTTTTATTCCTGATCAAACGTATTGCCAAGCAACTTCTAGATGTTACATGCATCCATCCTGCTTTGCCTGAAGGTGAGATGTTTCAACTGTCTGACTGGTACCAGGCTGGAGGCACAGGTGAGACTCAGCCTCTACCTGCTGCTGAGCCAAACTGGAGAAGTGGATGCTCTTCAGTGCAGAGACTGTGGGTCTGGGAAAATGTCCCCCTTAAGCTTTTCTGGGACACTGAGGGGCAAAAAGAAAACATTAAAGCCAAGATACAGGATTTCTAAGTAAAGGGGCTTTAAGCAGGAGCTTTGCCAAGGATCCGTATTCTCCTACCCTATTTCAGATGAGCTGTTGTCCCTGGGAAGAAGACATGAGCCTCTCTCCAGAACTTGAGAGCATGGTCATCCTCTGTCAATCTCACCTACTTCCTCGGAGAAGAAATCTTCACAGTGACGGTTAGGTGGTGGTGTTGGGTAATGGGTTCCTTATATGTGAAGAGGGAATTTCCTATAATCTAAGTCCAAAGGGTAAATGATATCCAAAGATCTGAGCAGGATGTCACACAACTGGCAAAGGCTAAAGGGGCCAGGAGGTGCTAGAAAAAAGGCTTCTCCAACGCGGAGGAAGAGACCACCTTCTATATGGCTATAATTTGCAGGGTGAGGAAGGAGGTGATGCAAGAGAGGAAGCAATGTCCATTAAGAAGCAGGAATGAATGTGCATACAATGCTTTCTGGAGTGGGAATTAGGTTTGTCGGTACTGAATGCAGAACATAAGAGAAGCTGTAACATCAAAACCAGTAGTTTTGGCCAAGATGGAGGAAAAGGGATCAGATTTATCCTCCTAACTAAACAACCAAAAATTAAAACAAAAACAAAAAGACAACAAACTAACAAAAGAAAATAAGCGAAATGAAATGAAAAGAAGAGAGAGAAACAACCCTGACAATAGTTAAACACTTAAGACACTGGACACTGCAATGAAAAACTGTGATCCCTGAGAGATGGGAAACTAACAAGGCGAGCCCTATGACTGCCCCAGCTTATATCCTTGGGAGTTTCCAGGGAGAAGAAAGTGGGATGGAGCTCAAGTCCACAGGACAAGTACCAGGGAGGAGAGAGCTGTAGAGGAAGACCCCCAGAGGTATACAGAGGGTCCCCCTTGGGTATTCGGTACAGTAAGTACTAATCAATGCATGTGTTTGAGGAAGCTTCTCAAGGCCTGGAAGAGCATCCAAAGGTTTAGAAGAAACAGTGCTCAGAGCTTACACAGGGCTGGGATCAGTGTCTGTTCCCATCAGCCAGACTGAAGAAAGTAATGGTTCATGACGCACTGGGTAGGAAACCCAGGAAGATATTGCCTCATCAGTGAGGAATAATCAGCCCCAAACTGAGCACTGCTCGGGAGCCCCCTAACAAATCGTAAAAGCAAGACCCCAGGGACTTCCCTGATAGGCCAGTAATTAAGACTCCGTGCTTCCACTGAAGGGGGCATGAGTTTGATCCCTGATGGGGAACTAAGATCCCGCATGCCGCGTGGTGCGGCCAAAAAATGAAGGAAGAAAGGAAGAATTAAAAAAAAAAAAAAAGCAAGACCCCAAAGGATCAAACTATTTCCAAGTAACTTAAGTGTTTCCCAGTACAAAGCTCAAGAATATTTTTAGGAATAAAAATATGCAGCACCCCAAAACATAAAATTCACGTCTAGCATCCAAAGATTACCAAGCATGCAAAGAGGCAGGAAAACACAACCCACAATGCAACTAATCAATCAATTGAAAACAACTCAGAACTGATACAGAGGTTAGAATTAGCAGAGAAGGACAATAAGATTTAAGTCAAACTTCCAGGGATGAAAACTACAATGCCTGAGATGAAAATTACAGTGGGCTTTTAGAACAACTGGATATCCGTAGGCAAAAAGTAAAACCCTGGATCAACCTTCACATCATAATCAAATATCAACTAAAAATCAACTCTAAATGAACACTATAAAACTTCTAGATGAAAACATAGGGAAATAATCTTTGTGACTGTGGGTTAGGCAAAGATTTCTTAGATATGAGGTTAAAAAGCACAATCCATAAAGGATAAAATGAACTTCATCAAAAATGAAAACTTCTTCACTTTAAAAAATACTTTTAAGAGAATGAAAAGTCAAGCCACAGACTGGGAGAAAATCTTTATGAAGCATGTATCTCATAAAGGACTTGTGTCCAGAATATATAAAGAGCCCTCAAAACTCAACAAGAAAACAACTTAATTAAAAAAGGGCAAAAAGATTTGAATAGATTTCACTGAAAAAGATAAAAAAATGGCAAGTAAGCACATGAAGATGTTCAACCTTATCATCATTACAAAAACTGTAATGATTTCACTAGGAGGTATGACTACTACCGATTAGAATGAGTACAACTAAGAAGACTCATCATATCATGTATGTACTGGTGAGGATGTGGAGGAACTGGAATTCTCACACATGGCTGGTGGCAACTTAAAACAGAACAACCATTTTGTAAAACAGTTTGGCCGTTTAAGTTAAACATACACCTCCCATCTGACCCAGCCATTCTACTCCTGGATATTTAGAGAAATGACACTTATGGCTATACAAAAAGACTTATATACACAAACATTCACAGCAGACTTACCTGTAACAGCCAATAATTGGAACAACCCAAACATCTGCCAACTGATGAACAGATAACCAAATATATCCATACAACAGAAAATTATTTGGCATTAAAAACGAATGAATTATTGAGTGCAAGAAGCCAGACAAAACAGTACATACTATATAATTCCACTTATATAAAACTTCAGAAAAATGCAAACTGACCTATGCTGACAGAAAAACATATCAGGGGTTGTTGGCGATGGGAAGAAGGGGGAGGTTTCAAAGAGGAACAAAGAAACATACCAAAACTTATGAAGCTGTACACGCTAAGTAGCAGCAGTTTACTGCATGTCAATTATGCCTCTGTAAAACTGTTATTTTAAAAAAACAGGGAGAAAGGGAAAAAAGTGAGATTTACTAAAATCCTACATATGTTTACCTCCTACACCCAACCTGGCAGTGGATGGCAGGTGCTTCCTCTGTCTGGGAAGGAGCAGGTAAAGCAGGCAGCAAGTCAAGCCTCAGCAGTTGTTCCCATTTTAACTCTGGACATCTCCGTGCCAGGACCTGGAGCCCTTGAACAGTGAAACCACCTGCCAAGTTAGCACTGTAATTTCCTAGAGAAAGCACGCTCTGCTGAGAGAAGGCAACTGAGGTTACAGTTCAGACGTGACAGCCACTCTTAGCAAAAACCTGGATCACCAGCATGACCTTCTAGCTGCAGAACTGACTGATTCCACTTCTGATTCCACACAAATCTATACCTCATGACCCAGAAATTGCCTAGGATAGCCAAGTATTCTCCATTTCAAGAATTCTCGTCTCTCCTGACTGAACGCAGCTCAAGGTCACAGACCGGGACTCAGAGTTCTATGTCCCTGTGGCACTCAGCTCAACCCCTGGCACTCACAACACTGGCACTCATGAGCACTTTTCGATTTGCTTCATTTGCATGATTTTTAAGAACTAGCAGGACAAGCGTGAGGCTTCCATTTCTGGACCTCTTCCCTATATGGTGAGAAGAATCTGAGGGGTAGTCCCAGAATGGCAGTTTTTACTTTTGGCACTTTTAAATTACTAGTCAGTAAGAAAAATGTGAAAATTTGGGGGGTCTCCAGTTAAATGCACAAGGCCATGAAAAGAGTGAAAGCTATGGCTGCCTGAGGGACTGTTAAAGCAGCCTCTGGCTGGAAGGCAGTTGACATCACCTTCGCCTGGGTCTCCTCCCAAACTGTTTTAGCTGTTCTTTGGGGGAAGAACTAGACTCAAATCCCTGGAGAGGGAGCAGGAGGGCTTTAAAAAAACAGAGAGAGCGTGCGCATGAGCGTGGGGAAGTCTCCAGGTCCTCTCCCCCCAGCACTCCTCCCACGGCTCGGCTCTTTCTGCTGCTCATCTGTTAGGGAGGGTTCTTTCTTGCTCCAAATGAACCAGCAGAGGCAGACTTGGACAGCAGCTGCTGTGCAAAGGTCCCTCGGACTGTGTCTCTGATGCTCAGCCCATGTCACAGAAGCAGTGGTTAAGACCCAAGGCCAAGGAATTCCCTGCCTGTCCAGTGGTTAGGACTCCAGGCTCTCATTGCTCTCTTATTCATGTCCAATGTTTGCTTATTAATCCTATTTTTTCTGTTTTCTAGAAAACACAGAGGCAGGAGCTGTCAGGTATAATGGTTAAAGGCATGAATCCTGGAGGCTGGCTCCACATTATTACAGTAAGTCCCTGCTGGTCTCCCCGTTTCTGCCCTTGCTCTCCTGCAGTTTAAATTTGACATGGCAGCCAGAGTGGCATTCTTTTAAAATACAGGTCAGACCCTATTACCCTTGTGTTCAAAACCCTCCCCTAGTTCATTTCACTCAGAATAGAAGCTGAAGTCCTTATGTCTCTCATTGCCAAGGGCCCGGGTTGGATCCCTGGTCAGGGAACTAATATCCCACATGCTGCGCAGCCAAAAAGTAGAAAAAAATTTTAAAAATAAAAAATAAAAAAATAAATAATAAAATAAACAAAAAAATGTTAAAAAAAAAAAAAGACAAAACCCAAGGAGCACCCCTAGCTTATCATTTCACTTACAATCCAACAGAAAAGGAGCCACCTCTAGGGCACCCTGCTTTGTGGAAGGAACAGTCCGCAAACACCCTCTACCGGGTAAAGGAAGATGACTTAAGAAGGCACTGAAGCTATGGCCTCACCACTTGTTGTAGTTAAAGCTCATGACTCACAATGTGGTTTTCAGTAGCTGATGAATTTCTGCAGGTGGTTTTCACAGGCAGCATTCTACAGGGCCCCAAATATGGCAAGTTTTAAAACTAAAAAACAAAAAAACCCAAACCTAAACCAAACAATGACAACAACAACAAAACAGAATATCCCAAACCCCAAACTTCCCAAACTATATTAAAATTCTTGCCACTTTACAGTTGGGAGACAGAGAAAGGACTTCTACTTTTAACTCAATACCAGGTAGTTTCTTGAGTACAAAAAAGTGCAATGGTTGAATGGTGGTGGGGGAACCAAACTGAAAATCACCAATTTTTCTGAAGATTTGCCTTTGAAGCTACTTGGAACATCCCCAAATGGATGTACTAACCTAGGCACAGATGGGCACACTGACCTAGGCTGAGCTGCCTCCCTTCCTCCTTACTATATACAGAAGCTCTCTCAACTACCGTTTACTGAGCTGCCTGGCCAGAGACTCTTATAGAAACCACAGCCTGCACAGCCTCGGGCTGTGAAAGCTCCTTCGTGCCCCAGTCTCTAGCTCATCCTCACTCCATCTTTCCCATGTGAGTTTTATGCTTTCCAAGGGTCAATCAGCTATGTTTATTCCCAAATCCATTTATGTCAGTTATACTTACTGAAGATAGATAATATAATTAAATAGTGTGTAAATAAATGAAATATGAGTGTGAACAGAAAAAGTACAGTCCTAGCTGATATTTTGGAAATACTCAATAAGGCAATTCACTAAAAAATATTGCTAGTGAATAACTGTGTGTGGATGAGACTAAATGTATGTTCAGAGAAAGAAGTCTTAAAAACCTGGAAAGGTTTGGCACTTAGATGACCTCACAACAGTCCTTGCTCTACTTTAAAGAAGCCAAAATCAGTTTTTGCAAGAACCTTGATAGGAAACTCCACCAGAAGACCCACCCTAAAAGAAAGACACGGCCCTTTAGTAAATGATATATGTTTGGATTTAAATAAAATGTTTAGAGGAACCAAGTCACTTTTATGATTAACATATCAACTATCCCCTTGTCCCAATCATGATGGGTGAGATTCTACACAATGAGGCATTAATTCAAAGCTTATGTCTTTGTTCCACTTCCAGGCCTCTGCAGTTGAACTCAGGGTAGCCTTCCTGAACTGGAATTCTGAGAACCCCATGCACGTGCTATGATCACAAGTCAAATTCCGACCCAAAGAGAGAACCAGCTTCTGCTTCCCCATCACACAAAGTGCAAGAACATTTCTTATCTGTTTTCTGAAAATGCTTCTAACCTTTGGTTAAATTCCTTTAGGTTCTATGACCAAAAGTGTATTTTCAAAGGAGGGCCCATGCACAGAATTGCAGGATGCAAACCAGAATGCAAGCTCTGGTGGGCATGCCTTTCCATTTTCTATTTTATCACAATATAAGAAGACTGCCACATTATGTCTCATAGGGGTAGGGAAGAGATGCACAAAAGGAAACACTACTTAACAGTGGCTATCTGGAAATGGTAGAAATATGCATGATCTTGAATTTTTTTCTTTTTTCTGTTTTCCAGAAAACACAGAGGCAGGAGCTGTCAGGTATAATGGTTAGAGGCATGAATCCTGGAGGCTGGCTCCACATTATTACAGTAAGTCCCTGCTGGTCTCCCTGTTTCTGCCCTTGCTCTCCTACAGTTTAAATTTGACATGGCAGCCAGAGTGGCATTCTTTTAAAATACAGGTCAGACCCTATTACCCTTGTGTTCAAAACCCTCCCCTAGTTCTTCGTTTCACTCAGAATAGAAGCTGAAGTCCTTAAAATGGCCTACAGGGCCCTGTAAGAGCTGCCACCCCACAGCACCACCTCTCTGACTTCATCTCTGATTCCTCTCACACTTCTCCACTCGAGAACACTGTTTTCTTATGTTCTGTATACACACACCAGGAATACTCCCACCATAGGGCCTCTGAGCTTGCTGTTTCCTCTGCCTAAAATGCTCTTACCCAGTCACACGGATTACTCCCTTACCTCCTTCAGGTCTTTGTTCAAATGTCACCTTCATTGTTCTATCTAAAGTTTCAACCTTCTCCTGTTCCCTCAGCACTACTGGCTAATGTCCAATGTTTGCTTATTAATCCTATTTATCATCTGTCTTTCCCATTACAGTTTAAGATCTATGAAGGCAGGGACTCTGTCTTCTTCACGCCTATATTCCTGGTTCCCAGAACAGTGCCTTGCATATAACAGATGGTCAACAACACTTGTAGAAAAATCAAAGGCACCTTTGCCCCCACCAGGCCTTGCACACACTTGGCAAGCCCCTGAGCCACACACATCCAAGACCATGTCGCACTTCTAGCCCCAAGTGCGGGTTGCTCAAGGCACTTCCCTTATAATGTTAAGCACAAGGGAAGGCACTCCCTACAAGGTAGGCACCTCCAGGGCAAGGTTGAGGCTCCCCCCCTGCCCAGCTCCTAATACATTTGTTGAATGACTGAGGGAAAGGTTTGGTGTGCTGACCTGTGTGTGTGGGTGAGAGAGGAAGGAGTGGTTACAACTGTATCAATCCAGAGGGATTGGGCAAAGTCCAAAATGTTGTAAATATTCTCTTTCTTATTCTAACCCAAAGGCAACAGAAGTATGATACCAATCATAACAGGAATGTGGGCTTTCCACACTCCAGCTGGAGTCTAATGCCAAGTCCTAACTGACCACTCAAAATGGTCACTGAGTACCTACTCCACGCCAGGCACCAACGGGGAGAGAACCTGGAGAACACCACTTGTGTGGGTCTGGCCTCCTGCAGCCTGCAGTCTCCTGAGGAAAGGGTAGATGTAACTACACACAGCCTGACTGTGGGGAAAGCAAAGGACCGGAGCCTTGCTGGAGACAGAGGCGTGAGTGTGTGTGCATGTGTGAAGACACACGTTAGTCAAGGGTCAGGGGAGACCCACTGAGGGGGTGTCACTTAAGCTGCAAGAAGAGCCTGCCATGTGGTGGGAAGTGGGGGCAGTGTGGCTGCACCTAAGCACAGGGGCAGAGACCTTCCTGGGGGGAAAGCTTGGTGTGTTTGGGGAACTGAATGCAGGCCAGGATGGCGTGAGCTCCTGGGAAGGGAAAAGTAAAGGCAATGAGAGCAGAGACAGCAGCATCCAGGAGCTGATTATTCCCCCTTTTCTCTCCCTTTCCTCCTCCTGCTCTTTATACTGCTAGAATTTATCAGGCCAAAGTTAAAGGGGCCTGAGAGAAGAAATGCAAGGACTCAGTTGAGTTCCTCAGTAGGTAAAAAAAAATAGGAAAAACAGAAATATGAATCAACAAGTACTGCCATGAGCACCAAAGGGAGAACTGGATAATACATGCCTAAGTTATCCAAAACACCCCTGGCCTTTTCCATGGGAAATAGCAGGTGACACTACTATTTTTAAAGAAAACTCCAAGGCAGACAAATGAGCTTATAGATACAATGAACTCAATCAGTACTTTATAAAAATCAGTTTTTAACCAGCAAACATGTTCAAGTTAAAATTTTTATGGTGTAAATTATACCCAATAAAGTTGTTAATGAAAAAAAAAAAGTCTATGAGACCCACTGAAAGGAACCAGAGCTCTTTGCAGAGGTGACTGATGCCAGTATCAGAGAAGTGAAACAAGGAAATGATTAAAAATAGTGGGAGCATGTCAAAAAGGTACTGGAGCCTGCCTGAAGGGGCTCCTACTGGCCAATTTTGGGGCAATGTGAGCACCAAAAAGAATAATGAATATCTATGATTTTAAGGCTCCAAGTAAAATATGAGCTCCTAGTATACTAAAAACAAACAAATAAACAGAGGGGGGGAAGTCCCTTGTCACCATGGGGGATGACTATAAAGCCAACTCCTGACCTTGGTGATTGGTGATTAAAGAATTAAGTTTTACCCTGTGTAATAGTAGAATGGTAGTTAATAAATGTAGAAGATATGAAGAAAAAATTTTAAATTACCACTTTGTAAATGCCAATGAAATAGTTTCTTCTGGTAAGAATCATCAATTGATGTAAAAACCAGTAGGTGAAAGGTTGATGAGGAACAGAGCACATGGAGGATGTCCAAGCACTTCACAGACCGCCCGCTAATTGCAAAGGGTAAAATGCCCCTTCATAAAAAAGATCAAATTTAGCATTACAAATAGTGATGTTCCCCACGGTGTGCTGAGTACAAAGTGCACAACATTCTGTAAGAAGTCTTCACGTTAAAATGTTTTAACCAGAAACTATTTAGACATTTCAACTCCTAGTTTACTGGAAATCAAGGCAGTGGAAGGAGTTAGACAACAACCAAGAGAAAACAATGAGACAGACATGGGGTATTCTATAAGATAATAAGCCTTCTCTCTTTGGAAAAGGAGTGTGAGGTATAAAGACTCTTCTAGATTGTTACTATAGACATAATACCCAACTGAACCTCAACTGAATTCTGGTTTTCACTTTGAAGACAACTGGGGTAGATTCAATATGAATTTGGCTTTAGATACTACTGAATCATTTAAAATTTTCTCAGAAGTGACCAGTAGCAGGATAGGGAGAATACTCTCATTCTTACAGCATGCTCAAGAACTTAGAGGAGAAGTATCATGATGTCTGCAACTTACATGGCTCAGCAAAAAACCCGACATAGATATCTACCTACATATACCTATAAGTAGACAGAAATGGCAAATATGACAAAATGTCAACCATCGTGGAATCTAGGTAGTGAGCACATGGTATTTAATATTCTTTTTTTTTTTTTTTTTTTTTTTGTGGTACGCGGGCCTCTCACTGCTGTGGCCTCTCCCGTTGTGGAGCACAGGCTCCAGACGCGCAGGCCCAGCGGCCACGGCTCACGGGCCCAGCTGCTCCGCGGCATGTGGGATCCTCCCGCACCGGAGCACGAACCCGTGTCCCCTGCATCGGCAGGCGGACTCCCAACCACTGCGCCACTAGCGAAGCCCTATTATTCTTTTTTCATTTTCTCTATGTCTGACAACTTCACAAATAAGAGTTGCATGTAGATGCAACAATACTATGAGGTCTTTGGTTCACTTAAAGTGAGCCTTCTTCTGCTCTCACCTGTGGAAGAAGAGAGCTCGGCATCCGTGTGATTCTGTTTTTTAGTAATCACAGTCCCAGAGGAAAGAAAATAATGCTTCCATAGCAAGGTCTATTTTCAAAATGTTAAAATCCAGTTATGTTAAGGAAACTTGAGGAGAAAAAGGACTGACACCTTAACTTGCTCACACAGCCAAGCTGATGTAGCCCAACCCTGCCCCTCTCATACCCACCAAGAAACAACAACAAACACTAAAAACCTCCCTTGGTCCCCAAATTGAAGAGAACGCTTTCTTAGCCAATATATTCTGTAGGCAATGTGTAGGCCTGTTTTGAGGTGAATCCTCACTCAGATTCATCTCTTTTTTATAATTACCTATTTCCCCATCTGTGAAATGGAAGGGTGATAAGGTCTCAGCCTATCCAACTCTGCCAATGCTAAACTGCAGGGACAATACACCACTTAGTGCCTAAGACGCAGGGACCTTTAATGAGATTATGTGCAATAACAGCGTCACTGTTGCTGCTGCCCATCCCAGAATGCACCTGCCCCCAGCAACTCCTCATAGCAGGCACTGTTACTCCCATTTTACAGATGACACATGGAAGCTGAGAAAAGCAGATCAATTCACCCAAGCTAAGATCTGAACCCAGCAAAGGACTCACATCTTCTTTGGGGATCACTGTCCACCTGGTACAACCTCTGCACACTCTATACACCCAGGACACAACCGGGGCCCTGTTTCTGCACTTGCCACCAAGAGCCCACATAGTAGCCAGAATGCAGTGTGTCCTGTTAAAGCCCAAATCAGCTCATGACCCTCTAATGGTTCATCTCAGAGAGAAAGCCAGTGTTTTGATAATAACCTACAAGGCCCCACCATCACCTCATCTCCTGCCACTTTCTCCCTCACACAATCCACTCCAGCCATGCTGGCCTCCTCACTCTCCCTCTCATACACCAAGCATGCTCCAGCCTCAGGGCCTCTGCAGTAGCTCCTCCCTCTGCCTGGAACACTCTTCCCTAGACAGCCACACTGCTCACTCCCCAACTTCCTTCGGGCAAATATTAAAATGTCATTTTGTCAGAGGCCTCTTCCAACCACCCTCACTAAAAGCAGCAAATCCCCTTCCCAGGTCCTCTGCTTTAATCTCTCTCCAGAGCTTCTCACCACCTGACGTGTCACACCTTTGTGCTATTACTCTCATCCCCACCAGATCAGGTCTTTGTTTAGTTCACTGGCTGTGTCCCTGTGCCTGGCTGGTTTCTGTTGCTCAATCTGCTATAGGAAGGAAAAGGGTCCTGTTGTGGCCCCGACCAAACAGTTACAGCCTGTCTGCCTGAAGCCACCACACATCGCAGAATCCATCTGAGCAGTCTCTGCTGGGGGCGAGCCTTCCTCCAGACATCAGATCATCAGCCAAGAAACACCCAGCAGGGGAGTGGGTGGAGTAAAGCAGAGGAGAGGGGAGACAGAGGCTAAAGAAAAGCAAGGGGCTCGGCTGGGGAGGGGGCTGCAGGAAAGGGACCACACCTGCCCTGGGAGCTGCATCGTCCCTCCAAGTGGACCTCCTGAGGAGATGAAGCCAAGAGACCCTTGGTTTTTCTCAGTCAGAAGCCAGGCTATAGACACCTTAAACCCGATCCCAAGGACAAGATGTCAACTATAAAAACAGAATTCTTCAATCCGCTTGAGGCTGCTCTGACAATGGCAGGCATGTGGCCTGCTGATGTGAGTAAAAGGGATGTAAGCCTAGCTGTGTGTCAGGACAAGCTCAACTATAAAGATGATGAGGCTCCCGGAGGCAAGGAGAGAGCCATGAGGATCCACTTGATCCTCAAGGCACATATCTGGCAGATCACCATTCCACCTCCTTCCTCCCACCTCAGTGCCTGCCTGTCATGCTACTAGGAGGTGCTTGGCTGGTGACAGTACAGTTTGCATTTTCCCTTCTGGCACTACGATGAGGCGGCACAGGCCTTTTTTGGGGCGGTGCCCATGCTGTGCTCTGCTAGAGGCCACAGAAGGTATCAGAGGGAGCCCAGAGAGTAGCATCCAGGATACAACTGGCAGCCACCAGTAGCATTTAAAATCCATGTGGTCAAAGTCAGTCTGTGATGATCACATCTCTGGTGATTGAGAGAAGATTTTGGCTTCCTTACTTCCAATGCTGATTCTTAGAAGCTGCCCCCAAATCAGCTGTAGCAGACACCTGACCAGAGCGGACTGGATCTAGAGTATTCACCCGACCTGAACCTGGGTCAATGAGATTCTCCCTCCTAGGAACTGTAACCACTGGAGCCACACAGCCAAGCAATCTGAGCTAGATCTGCAAAAGAAGACAGAAACAGGGCACGGGGGTGGGAGGAGGCTGGGTGGGCAGGCAGGAACGTCCACCATCTACAACTTGGGAGAAGCAGGAAAACAGAGAGCTGTAACAGGAGACTACTGAGGCAGGCAGGTAGAGAAAAACACAGATGAAAAGTAGGAGCATCATGAGAATTTCTCCATTCTCGAGGTCCAGTGGGCCTCTTGCCTTTGAGGACCCCCAGATTTTTATGATACTCCCCACCATGTTCCCTCGAGATGGATTCTGTTCCCAGTGCCTTAAAAGCCATAACTGCTCTAGATGAAATCTCAAAGCGCCTACCCATTCCTCTCACGCCCCCACAGGTCTCAAATGGGTTCTTTCTGGGAGGCTGGTGGCAAAGACCCACAGGAACAAAGCCGCCTGCCCAAGAACAGCCTATTCTGTGAGTGTGAGAGGCAGAGCTGGCTTCTCACCAGGGCGTCTCTGTAGGGCTTATCAAAAATGAAATAAAAAAGAAAGCTTTTGTCCTAATGCATGCCAGGGTCCTGCTGCTGTTCTGGGAACGTGTGGGTGGGTGCCGCCCTCGAGGAAAACACAGACTTGGAGAAGAGGCAATGGGAGCCCTGATGGTGCTCTGGGTCCCACGACCATCTGTTCTCTTAGGAAAAGGCTCCAGACATGCTGTGCGGGGATACTTCACCAAGAGGCACAGTGAAATGTTGTTCTGCCTACATGTGGGTGTCCAGTC